>NC_043709.1:128152320-128325124 GCF_006229205.1 Suricata suricatta | reverse complement strand
ATTTGTGTTTCCCTGATGATGAGTGATGTTGAGCATCGTTTCATGTGCCTGTAGGCCATCTGGGTGTCCTCTTTGGAGAAGTGTCTGTTCAGGTCTTCTGCCCATTTCTTCACTGGGCTAACCATTCATTTTTTGTGTATGGAATTTAGTGAGCTCCTTGTATATTTTGGATACTAGCCCTTTATCTGTTAATCGAGCCATTTCAAAGAGAGAAAACTGAGGAATGAATGGAGAGAGAGAGAGAGAGAGAGAGAGAGAACAATTCCTTTGAAAATATGCACTTAGAGGTAAAGGAGAGAAATGGGACCATAGCCCCGGAGGATGTGATGTCTAAAAGATCATGGGTATTTTCTTAATGTGTTTGCAAGGCAGACGAGTAGAAAAGAAGGGAAAGGTGAATCAGAAATAAAGGTAACTGAAGAAGCGAGGTTCCACATCAGGAATCAGCACCCTAGGGCCCCAACTCTAGCACCTGCTTTTGTAAATAAAGCTTTACAAGGACACCTGGGTGGCTCAGCCCATTAAGACTCCAACTTCAGCTCATGTCAAGATCTCACAGCTTGTGAGTTTGAGTCCCGCATTGGGCTCTGTGTTGACAGCTCAGAGCCTGGAGCCTGCTTCCAATTCTGTGTCTCCCTCTCTCTCTGCTCCTTCTGTGCTCATGCTCTGTCTCTCTGTCTTTCAAAAATAAATAAGTATTTTTAAAAAATTAAATAAATAAAAAATAAAGGTTTACAAAGCCACACCTACTTGGTGACTTATTGCTTATGGCTGTTTTCCTGCTATATCAGCAGCCTTGAATTGTCGTGAGTGAACTCATAGACCACAAACCCTAAAGCTTTAATAGAAGGCTTTTTACTAAAAATGTCTGCTGACCATTGGTTTAGAGGAGTCAGGAGAGAATGGGATCCAGGGCAGATCTAAAGAGGCTGCCCTAGGGATGAAGCAGGTGCCTGTCCTGGATGTAACAGGAGTAAAGGCAAAGATCCACCCAGAGTAGGTAGGCTTATGGACCGGTGGTGGTTAAGGAGTTCCATTTTGGTGGCTTTTATTTTCTCGGTAGCAAATAAAATACGAGTGTGAAGGAAAGAGTTGGAAGGATTTGGAAAAAAAAGAAGAGAGGTCTTGAAGTTCTTGATTTGGAGAATAAAAAGGGTAATTTACTACGGATGCAGAACTGAAAGAGGAGGCAGTGCACACCTTTTGGAGATCATGGCCTCACATTTAATGTAAATCCAATTTAATGAAGGGCCCGCTGGTTATGATGTTGTGATTAATTTATACTTTGGCATCAGTCTCTCTCCTCCAACCTTAAGTTATGAGAAATAAAACCGTAATAGGAAAAAAAGGCTCAATTGTGTTTAAAAAGAAAATAATCATCTCTATATACCCAAAACGGAGCAGAAAATAAGGCAGTATAGTTCGCTTGAAGAATCAGACGTTGGTGGCTGGAGTTTGGGTTCATCAGGGTGAGGGATATAATAACCTCAATTTCAGGCTCACTCTTCTTTTAATTTTTTTTTAATGTTTAATTTTGAGAGAGAGAGAGAGAGGCAGAGAGAGAGGGAGACAAAGAATCTGAAGCGGGCTCCCGGCTCTGAGCGGTCAGCACAGAGCCCAACCCAGGGCTTGAATTCACAGGCCATGAGATCATGACCTGAGCTAAAGTCAGACACTCAACTGACTGAGCCACCCAGACACCTTGGAGTCTTACTCTCAATGTATTGGTCAGGGTCAGCAGAAAAAATACAAAGCACTCTAGACACATAGAGGAATTTAGGACAGAGAATTAGGGAGGGCTGAAGAATCAGGTTTTAGGATGGACATCTTGGAATGATGGCAGAATACCATGGAGCCAGATACAACTGCAGCTGCTCTGGGAGCTGTCCCAGACTGGCAGCCTCACAAGTTCCTGGACATCAAAACGGTCACCAGACACTGCCTCAGGACAGCTGTGCACTTGCATCCGAACAGAGGCAGACAGAGGCTTCAGGAAGATTGCCTCTACCTCTCTTGCACTTTTGAAATCTACCGTGGATGTGCCTGTTTTCACATCTGAGAAAGAGTTCACAGCTTTGTAACTTCTTCAGACTAAAGGGAAAAAATTGCAGAAACCACTCTAGTGTCCCCCACAATGAGGTGTCATAAAATGAAAGGGTTGCTCCTTGAGGCCTGGGGTCTCCGGTTAAAGACAGCTGTGGGTCTGTCGGGGCAGCCAGAAAGAGGACCAAGGCCTCAGTGTCAGAAATGGAGTCAGGTCATCCCCTGGCTCAGTGAACGGTCTGGTGAGTGCCGAGACACCATTGTAAGACTCAGGGCTAAGTTTTGTATCCAGGAAGCATCTGCTAGATTGGAATTGGTGGAGAGAAAGTGAAAGACAGAGAAAACAGAGACCATTAACTCAAAATGAACTTAACAACTTAAATGTACTCTAAGGAAGCAACCAAATCAGCAATTAGAACACAAATTCACTCCAGGTGAAATTAATTTTATACAAGCATTTAGGATATTCAAAGACATAAATGGAAGAATAATATCAATTTTAAAAGAACAATAATGTGTGAAATAAAAACTGCCTAAAAATAGGTGGATATGAAAGAGAAACTTAAAGTCTATGAATTAAAGTGTAGTTGTCAATTTTAAAAAGTCAATAAATGCTATAAATACAAAATTTGCATAGTTAAGGAGAGAATTAGTAAATTGAAACCTAGTAATGATGAATTCACCTGGAACACGAATAGAGATATTAAAAATATAAACAAGAAATTAGGAGATGTGGAAGATCATTTCAGATGCTTTCACATCTAAAGGGAGTTTGAAAAACAGAGAATACAAGAAATAATGGACAAATAATATTTGGAGACATGCTTCTGAGATTTTTGCAAAAAGAAAAAAGATAGTTTTTCTTAGATTGCAAGTATACTGTGAATACTAAGCAGCTCAAATAAAAATAAACCCACACTGAGATGAGTTGTAATTAAATAAAAGCACTTCAAGGATACCGTTAAAATCTTAAGAGCTTCTAGAGAAAGAAATAAAGATGACTTAAAAGAACCAGACAAGTACATACCAGCAGAATTCTCGTCAGCAATAATACAGTGTTTTCAGAAGTAAATGTCATTCTAGCTTCAGAGGACTGAAAAACATAAATGGCAACAACTCCATGTCTATATTGGCTAGATTTTTTTTTAAATGACAGCAAAACAAAGTATTCAGACATTCAAAGACATAGAGTACTTACCACCCACAGACCTTTACTGAAATTATTACTAAACAACGTGCTTCAGCAAGAACAATAAGTGAACATACTCAGTTGGCATGGGATAAAAGAAGAAACTACAAGTAAGACATTGATGAAAATGTCGGTAAATATTATCACTGTTAACAGTAAAAAAGTAAATCCAGTCACCCAAATGATATATTTTTTTCTCCAATATCTAGGCATATTAAGCAGCTCAAATGTTGGCATAAAGAATGTA
Organism: Suricata suricatta; assembly: GCF_006229205.1. NCBI lineage: Eukaryota > Metazoa > Chordata > Mammalia > Carnivora > Herpestidae > Suricata > Suricata suricatta. The sequence goes on along the minus strand of NC_043709.1, from coordinate 128,321,645 downwards.
AATAGTTGGGGCACCTGGGTGGCTGAGTCAGTTAAGCATCTGACTCTCAGTTTCAGCTCAGGTCATGATCTCACGGTTTCATGAGTTCTAGCCCTGCATCAGGCTCTATGTTGACAGGGTGGAGCCTGCTTGGATTCTCTCTCTCTCTCTCTCTCTCTCTCTCCCCCTCTCTCTCCCTTTCCTTCCTCTGCTCATGCTGTCTCTGTCTCCCTCAAAATGAATAAATAAATTTTAAAAATTAACAAAAAAAGAATGTAAATAGTTGAGCTTTTACCACATGAATTTAAAAGCAGGCAAGAGTCTACGGCCATACCACCCTGACCTCGCCCAATCTCGTCTAAAAGTAGGCAGGAGAGGCCAGGTTGGTGATCATGTATCAGGAAATAAAAATAATGGCGGACCATGGGTTGTGAATGGAATTATAAAGAAAGAAAAGGCATCTGAGTTGTGATACAGAGTGCAAAAATGGTAGGATCATTAGGAGGTCTCAGTGAGATCAACGAAAAGTTGCAGTCAGACCCTGGTAAGATAGGATATAAAGCTATCAAAGATCAGATCCTTGCAACAGATTTCAGAGGCATTGCTCTTTCGGGGCGACCATGGGTGTCAGTCATGAGATGGGGCAGAGGAAAAACATTGTGAAGTGAAATCTAGGAAGTGACAAAATTCTATCATGCCTCAGAACGAGGTGAGAGTGAGAATGGAGGAGAATGCAGATGTTCAGAAACCCAAGGGTTCAGTAAGTGAGGGGAGTGGTGGTGTGATCTCAAAATGAAGGCGATAAGGAAGATACGGAGGTGGACTAGCCCAGTGGAGCCGGGTGTCTGGAAAGAACTTGGGTGTGGCCCTGAGGAGTGCCTCTTGAAAGTTTGACATTCTGTTTTCAACCTAAATGATGACAACATGTACAGTGTGGGTTCCTGAGAAAGAGTCAGAGCCAAGGAGCCACACTGAAAAATGAGTCTTTTTAGAGTTCCTCTCTGCAAGGCTTAAATGAGATATAAAGGGAATTCGAAATTCATTTTTGTTATTATTCAGGGAAATTTAGTGTCATTGTTCTTTCTGGATGTCTCAAGATTAGACTTTCTGACTTAATTTCAGGATTTTTGGAAGAGTTCTTATGCCATGTTTGCATTGCCTTACAATTTCATGAGTGTCCAAGAGTTGTATGGAACTGTATACTATTCTCTGAGGAAGTAATCTATACCAAAAAGATTCAGAATTCTATTTATCAAGGAATATTCAGTCCAGTGAAAAAAAGAGTAGGAAATAGATCATTGTGAGTACATGCACTTGTATGTTTTATTGCTTATATTGATTATATATTGGTTATAAATAAACTATACAAACACCCTACAACATATAGATGAAATCTATCTAATATAAATTTAAATCAATAAATAAGGCTCAGTTACATAAGGAATAGAACACTCTGATTAATCATGTACTTTATTTTTTTTTTTTTAAGTTTCATTTATTTAGAGTGAGAGAGAGAAAAAAAGATGTGGAATGGGGGGCGGGGCAGCAGAGAGAGAAAGAATCCCAAATAGGGATTTTTTTTCTCTCTTACAGTCCAGAGCCATGGGGCTCAATCTCACAAACAGCGAGATCCTGACCTGAGCTGAAACCAGGAGTCACCCAGTGCCACCCCAGTGCCCCAGATTAAACAAGTATTTCAGATGTCACGTGATTTGAAAAGAAACAAAAATATTTCTTGAGCACCTTGAACATTTTAGGGGACAATGGTTTCTATGTCACAGGTGACACAAAGAAGTATAAGACAATGCCCCTACTTTCCAGAATTTCTGTCTGTATATTTTTTTAATATATAATATTCTAGAAAAGCTGATACATACCACATGTCAAAAGAAGTATTACCTAGATTATCAGAAAAACTGCTCTGGATTTTCATAGTAGAAAGGGTCAATGTGGTCTGATCTGCTCAAAGGGAACCTCTGAGAGAGTCTGTATTTCAAAGATAAATAGAAAGTTAAAAAATGGCTTGAATATAAATTGAGAAACAGCAAGACTATTTCATAGACCCAGCTTTCCTAAATAAAGAGTATTTTTGTGGTAATAATGTAAAATGCAGATTACATGGTGAAAGACTTTGAAAACCAAGGACATTAACCCATGGGCACTTCAGACCAAGGGAAAGTTTAAGGGCAGATAAATGATAGTGTGGAGTCAGTGGTTTAGGACTGACTAATGACAAGGTATAAGAAAGACAAGGTATAAGAGAGACACTGGATCATGAAACTGTTAGAAGTTCAGTGCTAGGCTTGAAGAGACATGAGCCTACTCCAGAGGTAAGAGAGAAAGAAACAACATATGGCTGAATGAGAAAGTCATTAGGGTCAACCAACAGACTTCATTGCTAATCATCCACAAGGAGGTGATGGCAGGAATAAATCAGGCATTCAAAAGGGTCTAACAGAAGTTCAGTTTAATTAATAAAATTATGAGCAGAGTGGAAAATAGGAAAGAAAACTGTTTTAGCTCAAACTTAGTATTCTTGTGTTTGTGAAGAATGCTATATACAAGCACCCCAAGGCACCTGAATGGCTCAGTTGGTTAGCGCCCGACTTCAGCCCAGGTCATGATCTCCCAGTTTGTGAGTTCAAGCCCCGAGTCGCACTCTGTGCTGACAGCTCAGAGCCTGCAACCAGCTTCGGATTCTGCATCTCCCTCTCTCTCTGCCCCTCCCCTGCTCACGCTGTCTCTCTCTCTCTCTCAAAAGTAAATAAACATTAAAAATATTTCAAAAATTTAAATATATATGTATATACAAGCAACCCCCAAATTAGGAGCTGACTGTATGCATGTTAATGGTTTATTTCAAGCAAGTGACTTTTTATTCTGTTGTTCTTATTAGAAATGCTAAGTACATCTAGTAACTTTTGAAAACAGCTTTAACACTGGAAGAATAAATAGAGGCACAGTCGATTGACATGCCGGGCATACCATGTTTCATTGAGCCGGTGGCTCCTACTAATGGCAACATAAACATGAATAAACAAACCCAAGAGAGCCCATTACTCATTGACTTATTCTTGATCGGCATTAGACACCGAGTAAAGAGAATATGTAAAGCCTGATGTAGAATAAGGGACAAATCATGGAAGACACCTTTGTAAATCCATGCTTCATGTTTAGATTATGCTTTCCTTATTTTGCCTTATTAACAGAAGTCTTTGGCCTTGGTTAATTGGTGTTTTGTACAGACTAAAGCACTGATAAAACTTGCTTCACTTTGTAGATTCATGCTTGTGGGAATGTAAGGAGATTTTCATTTTCAAAGTGTCTGATCTAGACAGGTTTTTCTTTTGTTGAGTGTTTTATGTACCACGCCAGGATATTTTTTTTTTTTCCAAATGCGGGATCCATTCTACCACCATACAAAAGGAATACACTCTCAGTATGGAATTTCTCTGTCTGACCTTGCATCAAATAGCTATCATCTATTACCAGAACTGAAAGCCTAGCTTTTCTCTGGCGACTAAGGTCATGTGTTTAATTTTTTAGGTCAACATATCCAATTAAAACAGATTCAGTTCAGAATAGACAATAAAAGGCAGAAGCTTACAAAGGACGCGCCATTCACTCGTCTGAGGTTACATAAGTAAGGGGGAAAAATGAAAGTTTCATATTGGTTTGTGCTGGGTACTCTGAGAAAATTCAGCCACTCAAGAAACATTTTTCCAGACGGCATTAAAGGAATCCCGTGACCCCTGGCAAGGCCCATAATCATGACCAGGCATTATCTCCAGATTTGGAAAAATAAAACATATCAAAGTAGACTTAAATCAGAGGGGACATTTCATCCGTCTTACGGGCTGATATAAAAGGTTGTGCATTTTGAATCATTTGCGAAAACCACAAAGTCCAGCATAGACAGGCATCCGCTGGCTTCTTTCTCCCACAGGCATGTAGCCCTGGAGTATGTCTGTGTCTCGCATGGAGGGCACTCCAGGAGCCCAGTCTCATCGCTGCAGGGAGAGAGGGGTTTCAGGTTGTACAAGAAGCTAACGGAGTTAGAGGGGTCGGATGACGGAGTATAGCTCACTGAAAGTTTCCTCCCTACTGTCCCGTTCTCTGAAGTTCATAGTTAATACAAACACAAGAGATGGCCTGGACTGATTTTTAAGTTCTTATCTTTAGTAAGATCACAGTGAGCTCAAGGGTTTGCTTTCTCAGACCCAAGGTTTGACATACTACGGACCCAAGAAAGAAGAAATTAACCCCAAAACAGGCTTCTGGTGCTCTTAGTTAGCTAGTCAATATATTGTTAACTATGAAGTCATCAGTGGATAGATAAGGGAGTCTTTGAGACAGGTGCATGGTCTCCTTTGAGCCAAAATACCTACATTTGGGTTCTGGGTCTACTACTTATGAGTGTTGTTTCCAATTGTTTACACACCATAGGCCTTGGTTCCTCATTTGTACAAGGTAAATAAAAATAGCACCTACTCCAAGGAGTTGTGAGAAGTGAGCTAATATGTACAGGACATTTATGTAATACATACAGGGCATATATGTACATATGCACATATATACATACATAAATATGTGCATTTGGCTCAATGGTCCTTTCCTACAAAGCTCTCAGAACATGCCAGCTGTTCTGTGGTTACTCTGTGAGCCTACCCACAATGAAAACTTGACCGGGTACAATAATGACCTGCATTTGTGCAATTGCCTTCATTTTGGGGGGAAGACTTACATCTCCCTGTCTTTATGCCTTTACTCATGCTGTTTCCCTTATTTGGAATATCCACCACTCATCTTTCACCAAGCTATAAAACTTGACATAAATTCATCACCTTCAGGATTTTTTCTCCACCTTGACCAATTCTATCCACTCTGGTCCTTTCTCCCATTCCTCATGCACTCATGCAATGATCCTGAAGATCTACGGAGAGTAAATAAACGGACATGAGAGTTACTCTTACCAGTGGGGCGTTTCAATGTTGTACGGAAAATATAGTGTTTCTTGTGCATAAGTAAGTGAAAGACCTACTTTCATTTTAGAAGCCAAACAGGAAAAGGCTATGCTATCCCCAAGGTGGCTTACCAATCCATTCTCATTACCACAGCAAGAAGGAAAACACGAAGCACACAGAGATGGAAGCCATCAAAGCAGAGAGCTCAGATCACGGCAGACAGACACTCAGAGTCAGGATACTGTACTTTGAGGTACCCCTGGATGGGCTGTCAGTTAAGCATCTGACTCTTGATGTCAGCTCAAGTTATGATCTCATGATTCAGGAGTTCTAGCCCTGCACAGGGCCCTGTGCTGACAGTGTGGAGCCTGCTTGCGATTCTCACTCCTCTCTCTCTGCCCCTATTTGGCTGACTTGCTTTTTCTCTCTCTCTTGAAATAAATCAATAAGCTTTAAAAAAAAGACTGTATTTTGAGCAAGTGCTATACGCAAGCTGCCTCAAGCCAAAAGTGGGTGACAGGATACCCAAAAGAAGGTGTAGAGCAGATAGATCTATCTGCCAAGGCTCCATGGCCACGGGCTATTTTTCCCTCAGTGGAGAGGAACTAGACTTAGAAAAATCACTTGACCAGTACTTTGGATGTTTTTGGTAGGAGGCAAAATCTGTATATTGTTCTTATCGTGAAATTTAGGTTCAATTGTTTTCAACAAATCTATCAGTTTTGACGAGCTCTTCAGTGTTCATACATCAGAGAGATCCTCTGCTGTAAATGTGTATCCAGGGTTTGCCTACAAGACTATTTCAAGTAGAATATTGATTTACAGAGTGAGCAAAGGACCAACTGAGCATACTCCACACATAAAATATAATCATTTTTACCAGATATGCTTTTCTTTGGATATTCTCTCACTGCATTTACAACTTTCACTAGGATGACTTAAGTTGCTCCCATTTCATGCATATAATTGGTCTTTCCATGGATCCAGAGACTCTTTAGCCATTTCAATCTTTATATTAATTCGACCTATAAAAACTAATAATTTTAGGGGCAACTGGGTGACTCAGTTGCTTAAGCATCTGACTTTGGCTCAGGTCACAATCTTACAATTTGTGAGTTCGAGCTCCACATCAGGCTCTGTGCTGACAGCTCAGAGCCTGGAGTCTGCTTCAGGTTCTATGTCTCCCTCTCTCTTTGTCCCTCCCTACTCACACTCTGTCTTTTTCTCAAAAATAAATAAACATTAAAAAATATTTTAAAAACAAATAAATTTATTCTACACTGATCATTCCAAGACTTGGCATTTCTTTATGTTTTTTAAAGTAGTAACATATATGTCCCTTAGCAGTTTATCTTATCCATGTCCTAGCTCTTCAACTACATTATAATTTCCAGGTCTAGAACATTGGAACTATACTTCCTTCTTTTGAAAATTTGAAAATGCCTGCTAATTCTGTACATATAGTAGAATAAACGATTCATTTGATAAGTGATTGAAGAAGCAAATACATTCTTGTAAGATAATAACAAATTTCGTCCAATTTCCAACTGGCCACCTAGGAAAATTCAAATTCCAACCAATGCATCAAGGAATGTTATGAATTTGGGGCTTAAGGCTCAAGAATGATGGAAATGAGTGATTAAACTCATAAAGAGACATCCATGTAAGGGCTACTCATTGTCATTCAGCGTTCTTCATGCCCTTGTCTTTCTCTATTGGTTGGAGGCTCTCTGATAAAGATGAAGCAGAGGTCTCATTTCAGGTGGGTCTGACTAGATCCTCAAGGATCAGCATAGATTGTTACATTGTTACTTAAAATGACTTTTTCCTTGTGTTACATTTTTTATTAGCCTTAGAACCTCTGCTGCATAGCTTTGGGATTAGGATAAAAAGAAAATATATAACCTAGAATAAACTTTCTCCCACCTTGAAGGGGTGGCATCTTTAAGAGACAGTAAACAGGCAGTCTTTCAATGGAAACAATGCTTCCCTAGAATAATGAGAGTATTCATCTTGTAGTGCCGTAGATTTCCCTCTCAGAATACATTGAAGGAATTTTAATCTCCTCTGGGAAACATTAACTATCTGATACTCTAGAATATGTAGAAGTTCTATATATCTGGGCGGGGAAAAATTGTTTTTGAGTGGGACCTGCAGAACAAAAAAGATATGCCCAAAATGCAATGAAGTACTGATGGAATGACTTATAAATAGAATCCTTATGGGATGGGGGAGAGATCTGAATTGCAGGAACAGATAACAAAGAATATAAGCTATGCATTGGCTGCTGGGGATTCAACAACATGTCATAAAAGGTTACCATAAATTGTGTTCTGCTTCTACACAGTAATAATAGTTGTCACAGGAGAAAAACATAAACATTTTCCTTAGAATATCACATCACAAAAATATGTTTTCATATGAACTTTAAAATGAGAGAATGAGTTTATAAATTCAAGCCATTTGAGAAGCCTATCATTTTTGGGTTAATCAATAAGGAATCATATTGATCCTCATATGCAGAGGAAAGGAGAGAGGAAGGGAGTATCTATCTATCTATCTAGTATCTGTCTAGTATCTATTTCCACATGCACTTTGCAAGGGTTCATTTATTTAATTTTGCTGTTAATGTCTTAACTATCTAGAGTCCCTCATTGAAACAAAGGCTCCAGGTCCTCTTTCTTCCGTGGGTCCACTCAGGTATAACTTTAGGAAGTTCTTTTTCTAATCTTCAAGGCTCACAGACTGTTCTCAAGTAGAAACAATTTGCATTTTGTACACATACATAGAGGATGGTTGGCCAAGAAGACCATTCTGGCATTGTCACTAATCTTCTGTGTGATCTTGAGAAAGTGCCTTAACTCCTCTGGGCCTAAATTTCTCCATGTTTAAAACAGATTGATCAAAACTAACAATTTTCAAAGTCCTTGACACTGCTGCAACTTTGATTTTAAGGAATTAATACATGGCACAGATTAATATACATGTGAGAAAAGAGAGCCCAAATCAATGTATTTTACAGTTTCAAGCTCTCTCTCCTCTTGAAAGTTCTTTCTGCTGAGAGTCAGAGACTAAGCAGTAGAAATGGCTTAACAAACTGTATTCTGTTGGGTCAGTAAATATTTACTATATATTGAGTCACCAGGTGAAGAGATCTCATAGTGACTGCATAAAGCTTGTAGAAGTCAATATAATTATCTGAAAATACAGTGCAAGTTGTAGGAAACGATTTTCATTTATAAATTTCACTTCCCTGTGCTAATGTCCATGGGAAGGTTACAATTTTAAATTTTTTATGTTTTATTTATTTTTGAGAGAGAAAGAGAGAGAGAGAGACAGCATGAGCAGGGGAGGGTCAGAGAAGGAGGGAGACACAGAATCCCAAGACAGACTCCAGGCTCTGAGCTAGCTGTCAGCACAAAGCCCAACGCAGGGCTCAAGCCCACAAACCGTGAGATCATGACCTGAGCTGAAGCCAGACGCTTAACTGACTGAGCCACCCAGGCACCCCAATTGCATGGTCACAATTACATGGCCATTACAATAGCCCTTTGTTGGCTGTATTAGCATAGTATGGCCATTACTGCTTGTATGTCAGAGGGAATATGTTTTTATTTTTTAGTGCTATTGAATTACACATACTTTAATCTCCTGCCAAGTGTAAGATGTCAGCACTTGCACGCAGTGATTGTGGTGGAAGGTATGTGGTGTTTATAAGCAAACAAATGGGTAGTACTCACAAACTGAACAAAGATGTAGCCCCATTCATTCTGTGTGCTAATAGTTGCTCCCCAGATATTAGTTTAAGTATAACCTTTAGCTATAACTTGCATATTTAAAATACTTTTATAAGTAGCCAACTATTTGAGTCAAGGAACAATCTGTGAAAGCTAGATTGGAAACGGTGTGGATTTTGATCCATTTACTGTCAAGAGAGTGCCTTGATGGAGAAGCCTATAGCTCTGGATCTCGGATTGACCATTGCAAATAGGAGATGACAGTCAAGATGAGAGATGATGAGAAGACTTTGGCGGGGATGGATATTGCGTCAATAGTACTCAGAAAAGCTGACACATTGACACTAGTAACAGAAAAAGACCACTCTGTCTCCCTCCCACATTCAGGCAAATGGGCATTTCAGTCACTCGAGGCTTCAAAGAGATGGAGTGGAATGGAGACAGAAAGTTGGCAACAGCCGCATGAGCACCCCGGAGACCATTGCTACATAGTCGTCTCCATGATCTTTTGAAAATCAAGAAAATATCTAACCAGAAGATTTTGGCAATTATTGAGATAGCCTCACGTACCTACTACTTATTGTGAGGGTAAAAGAGCTCTATTTTCCAACCAGCAGTAGCAAGATTAACTCATTCCTGTGAATAGTTCCCCATCAAAAAAAATTTTTTTTAATGTTTATTTTTGAGGTGGGTGGAGCGCAAGTCAGGGAGGAGCAGAGAGAGATGGAGATAGAGAATCTGAAACAGGCTGCAGCTCTGAGCTGTCAATGCAGAGCCGAACTCAAGGTTCGAACTTAGGGATGACAAGGTAATGATCTGAGCCAAAGTCAGATGCTTAACCAACTGAGTCCCTATTTCCCTAATGTTTTATATAATCCTGTAAAGTCTCTTTTCCACTAAAATTTTATTTCCACTTGACACAGTTTGCCTGCATACTACCCTGAACTTCTGAATCCCAACTTGGGTACAAAAGACATTTTAACTACTTGATGTCATTAGTACATTTACAAGATTTTAAATGTTTATCAAAACTTAAATATATTGACAAAACCCATGACTAGATGCCTTCTTGTTACATGTCTTTGGTACGGCTCTCAGTCATTCCTAGATAACCAGGATATTACAAAGGCTGGTAGTATTATTGCTAATGTCTGAGTTCACTTCTTGTGGTCCAAATATATGTTTTCATAGAAATATATAAGCTGAGACAAAGAGGAAACTGTGTGATTATGTGGTCCTGGCTTCTCACTTTGTAGAGAGACAAACTTCATTCCCTGGAATTGTTTTACCACTGAGCTCTCCTAATCCTTCCCCAGATAGTAATATACAAAGTAATAAATATGCAACAATAAATATACACAAAAATAAATTTTGTAATTTCCTACATTGTGCAAATTCTCTCTTAGACTTTCAGGCAATCCATAAGTTTTGAGTACTTATCCTGCTCCGAAGTCTGCTGGCTGATCTAGAGGATACGGTAGAACTATATGTATCATGATTATTTCCCGAAGATCACTAAAATCTTAGAAAACAGGGTAAAATAAATGAAATATCAGGGACTAATGGGTCATGAGCTTCTATATTCTTCCAGCTTCAGCCTTCAACAAAAAGTGGTGCTGATTTGTGTTAACAGAAGTATAGGATTTGGAGGGAAGGAGGTGATGGTTTCATTCTATGCAAGGGTGGTCAACTATATCTTGGATAAGACAGTCTTGGATTCTCATTTTAAGAGGAGTTAGACAAGCTGTACGTTCAGAGGATAATGAAAAATCCCAAGACCGCATAGAATAATGGAAGATTGAAGAATAATACAGACCTTAACTTAAAGAAGAGATGATGTAGGGAGATAGTGAAAGCTATCTTCAAATATGAGGTCTTGTAGTGCAATTGTGTGAAAGAGCATGATGATCATATATATCATATTATATATTGTATATGTGTGTATTGTATATCATATGATATACAATATATATATTGTATATATATGATATATATCATATATATTGTATATATATATGATATGTATATATTGCCTGAGCTATCCTTAAAAGCATTTACACCCTTATCTGCCCTTCCCCACTTTTACAACTGCAGGGTGTGGCCCTGCCCTTGCACTCATCCCTGTCTATGTCTGTGTCCTTAGGCTATTTTCTAAGTTTATTTTCTTCTCTATTTTCTGCTCTCACTCCATTGCCCCCAAGTGCCATGACAAAAGTACTTCATGAGTACCAGTGCTGCTGGTGGAAACTGTTTCTCTGCCAAGGATGTGGTCTTTGTGTGCCCCCAAACTTAAGACTCGTTCAAATGCAAATATCAATGGGCATTTTAGGCTTAAAGTTCCTTCTGTGTTGCTCTAAATGAGGAGACCATCCCTTGTTCCGATAAAGCCTAAGACCTGCATGTTGGGACAAAACCAGAGACCAGATTCTCGCCTATCATACCCTAGACAGCTCACCCAAAATTTCCCTTTTCCAAAATCCCCTTCCTTCCATAACAGTATATCCATAGAGCATGACATCTAGAGAAGAGGGGTTGACTGGCATCGGTCTTTAACACCAAAGTCAAAATAGAGCTCTGGCTAATGAGAGGAGGCTCCTGGGACAAGCTTCCAAGTAGAGGAAGACTAGTAAACAGTTGGAGCTTTCATCAGATAAGATGTGCTGTCTTGAAAGTTTTCTCCCCATCACTGTTCCTGTCCAAGTGCATATCCCATGAGCGCTTGATGGAAAGTCATGTAGAAAGGATTCCAAACAACAGACGAGTATTTAGACTTATCAGCTTAATGATTCCATCCAACTCTAAGACTGTGGGAGTCTAAAGCTAGAGTCTAAAGCTATTTACTCACCTTGGACACTGAGGATGTTGGTGACAGAGACTGATCAGTGGGGCAGTCATCTTCACAGACCCCAAAACAAGTGGTAAACGAGGGGTCAGGATGTCTTCCGGTCCTCTTCTGTGTGTTAGTCCTAGTGCTGTTTGTTCCAAGTATGATGTGCAGACACTGCATCACAATCATCTGGGAAGCTCATTAAAAATGTAGATTAGAAAGACAGCTTAGAAATCACTGTCTTCAAAGAGGCGCTGTCCAACAGGACTCTCTGCAGTGATGGAAATGTTCCATATCTGTGTTGTCCAATACAGAAACCATGAGCCACATGAGCCTTTTGAGCATTTCAAATGTGACTGGTGTGACTAATGGACTGAAGCTTTAAGTTTAGTTCACTTTAATTAATTTAAATTTCAATACCATGTGTGACTAGAGGGTGCCATGTTGAATAACACAATTCTAAAGTCTTAGAAGAAGGAAGCTTAGAAAGAAGTAAGTTTGAGATGCATAAGAGTAAGGCTGGGCCATCGAAGCAATTGGAGATTAGAGCAAAGACGCAACAAAACCTGAAGAAAATTATAACAGGAAAAGGACCTCAGACATCATCTTGCACGATGGTTCATAGCCTTTCTGAGTTTCTGGAACCCTTTGAGAATTGCTGAAAGCAGTGGGTATTCTGAGCCAATAACAGGCAGGTACTAATTTATATGATAAATTTCTATGAGGTTTTAGGTAGGAGAGTTAGAAAATCCCTAAAGCTCATCCACTGTCTCCTTGCTAAACTACAAATCCCTGACTGGGAATTCCTGATACAGTAAACACCCCTCCGTCTATAGACAAGAACACTAAAACACAGACTTTCAGGATTGGCCCAAAGCCATGCATTTATCACCAACCTTGGCTTTCAGTGTGTCCCTCTCTGTCCTCCATACATCTTTCTTTACCCTGGGTCATGTAAATTTCACATTTTATCCGGAGAGCAGAACAAGCTTAAATTTATCCACAAAGGTTGGGAGTTCCTCTGGGTGTGCTGGAATAAGCACCCTTGGATTTATTTGAAAGAGCAATGTATTTTTGCAATACTTAACCTTGTTCTCTCGTTTCCGGAAATGAAGGAACCATTAGTTCCATATTCCAAGCGCAGGAAGAACAACAAAGTGCTTTTGATTTTCTTTCCTGTCTCTTATAAGAATAAAATGTGGTTAAAAGGAGTCAATAAAGAGAAGTCTTGCTCCTTGGTGTTTGATTAGGGGTGCCTTTATGCAATTGATTTTGTATGCTCATCATCATATCGCAGAAAGGTCCCCATACATTTCAGGAGTATTAACTGTTAAAAATAGTTTGCAGTTGCTGGGTAAATACCAATTTGCAGCAATTGGGAAGAAAAATTTGGCATGACTGTTTACATACATTGTAGAGAGAATATTAACATCACCTTGAGCTATCGGTTGTTTGCTTGTATGTGTGAAGGGAGAAAAGCCAATGCTTAATACAACACTTGGAACTCACATTTGCTATTGTGTGTTCATAAATATTAATCTAGAGAGATAATTAGCTCTATAAATTTTACAATTAGCCTTTCAGAAAAGAAGTGGATGCTAATAAAAATAAGACGTGCTTTTAAGCTTTTCCACTGCAAATGTTTTCCCTGTAACAACTCTGAGGCAGGTCTGCCTTTGTTTAATCTTTTCTTGAAATAGGCGTGCTTTACACTTATTCCATCTCTCCCTTGGGACCATAGCCTTGTAACAGGGAAAATAGGTTTTCTATTCTTAAAATCTAGTTACTACCTATTTTTAAAAATCCTTTTTTTTTCCGTTTTTTCTCTGAAATATCCTGGAATAATAAAAGGCCACGGCTCACTCTCTATGAGATTGCTTCAATTTAGGCCAAGGAAAATCTACATCAGCATGTTGCCCAGGTGACATGAACATGTTTGTGTTTGTGTGTTCTTCTGCACGTATTGATTGTAAGCAATACTCCAGCCCTGAAATCTAATAGTGAAGTCCTACAATTTAATGTCAGGTGCAAATTAGGAAGCTATTAGTCCTAAAGACTTGGGCAATGCCCCCTTTCAGAAACTACACAATGTAGGGGGGAATCTATTCAGTTGGAAGTCAGCAGTGCTGAGTCCTAATCTAACTGATATTAACTGTGTAAGCTTGGGAAAATCATGTAATTTCTTTTTCCTTGAAATTAAGAAGGTCAGCTTGATCAGTGGTCCCTAATATTTATGTCCATTAGCGTTTATTATAATACAGATTCCTTGGCCTCTCTATGGCCCTACTAAGTCTGAATTTGCAGAGAGTGAGGCCCATGAATCCATGTGTGTGTGTGTGTGTGTGTGTGTGTGTGTGTGTGCGCGTGTGTGTACACATATGTGTGCGTGTGTATTTTTCTTAAAACAAGTTCCTCTAGTGGTTCTCATTTTACCCAAACAAACCCAGTGGATTGTTTATGACAGCGAGGGGACTCAAGGGTCTTTACAGTTTCTTCCTGTTCTAAATGTCTGCAACTTAGATGAATCCATGCAGGGTGTAGGCAGGAGACCTCAGGAAGAAAGACATTACAGTCTGAATCATGCAAATAAAATACAAAATGTGAGCAGAACCAGAGTAGGCTGTGGCCTTTCCTATTCACTCAAGGCCATTTCTTATCTGCACAATGAAAATGGTTGTAAGACGGGTCAGGTTTTCTCTTGTGGAAGCCTAGAACGTTGCCACGATAGGAAATAGTTTCCTGTTCTCATGCCAACTATAACTGCCTAATGGTGGAACCTGGAAGTTTGTAAGAATAGCAAGGCCGAGTCCAGGGCTAGGTGAGCAAGGACACCAGGATGAATGGTTAATGCAAGCATGATCACACAAGTCTCACTTACGCTGCCTTTAGACCCTGTAAGAGGTCTGAAACCCACAAAATTTAGAGGCCGAGATTCAAACTTGAGTCCCCACCAGTCATGGCCACGTCACTGCTAGGAGGTAAGCTCCCCTCCCTCATTAACAAAATAAGAAAAATAAGACATGTCTCATAAACCCCTTTGAACACTAAACTGATCATGTTTTAAAAGCTCATATCATACCTAGCACTTAAAAGGCAAAACAACAACCGGAAAACAAAAAGAACATACTAGTTCTTCATTCCCCTACTTCCTTGAAACAAAGTTTTCATGCCTACCCATCCACCTGACTCCCAGGCAAGCTAGTACAACTCCTGGAACATGAGAGGTGCTTGGATAATTCCAAATGGGTAATGAATAATACTAAAACAGAGATATCATGCTCTATGTGTCCCTGGCAGTGATCTGAGCACTCAACAGCCTTACCACCCGCCTTTTCCAGACGAATAAAACTGTGTCACAGAAACGTAAAATCACTACCCCAGAGTCACACAGTGAACTGTGTTCATGGCCACTGTGCCGTGCTGCTGCCTAGAGGGAGGAAGGGAAAGAGGAAGAGAAGGGAGTTCACATCCCTGCGTAGAATCAGAAGGCAACTGGGCCCACTTTGGGCAGAATGTATGTTTTGTGTGGCCTGCGTGGGATTCGTTAAAAATTCCAAGTGACAGCTGACAGCTGTAGGTGGCACGTGCACTTACCCGTTGCTCCCGGCCTCACCATCCTATTATCTTAGAGCCAACCTGCCTCACTCATTTTCGTCATGTATGTCCCTGCCCGACCCTAAAAGCATTTGAGTTTGGGATTACTTTTTTATGCAACGAGGTGGGGCCCGTGGAACCTCACCACGCAATTAAATGCTTGTGGGTGGTGGACAGTGAGTCCCGTTACTCCAAGTTATTTTAACTCATTACACTCCTGTGCAAAGATCATTTCGTAAATTTAAAAATAAAGTAAAAAGCAAACAGTGAGTCAATTCTGGGGATTTATTTCCTTGTCTCTTTTCAAGTGACGTTTCCGTGAGCCTGGAGCACCAGAAATGCCTGGATCACCTGCAGAGGTTTCCGGCTCAATTCTCTCCTTGTTCTTGATTGTTATTTTTTTTTGTTTACTTTTCCCCCTTGAGATTTTTCTATTGAAGAGCCCAACTTAGCTAAATTCAAGAGAAGAAATGGGGGCTGAGCTGACGCGGAAAACTAATGGCTTTCTGGGCTTCCTGGGGAAGGTCCTAGGGTAACTTACAAAGATATTTGCAGGGCCTGAGAAAGTTGACCAGATGTCCCAAGCCAAGCACAGGTGATCCGGCCCCCACTCACCCTGAGAAGGAGGACACAGAAGGAAAAGTACAGATTCAATTATTTTTTTTTTACCCAAAACTGCCAAAGATACATATATGGCCCTGTCCTAACAGAGTCCATGTTAGAAAAGCATAAAAATGTTTCCACCAGCTGAGCCAGCAGGCCTGAAACTGCACACTTTACAACTGGCCGACTCTTCTCTTCATGAGCTGGTGAATTCCCTGAAACCCATTCATTTCCCCAAAGCCAGGGAAGGCTGGAGACTCCCCTGGGGCCTCCCAAAGATTGCTTTTGGAACTTGGGGCCACCGGAAGGAAATTGCATCAACCGTGAGAGCTTTTCACCAAAGGGAAGAGCAGGTCAGTGAGACACGTGACCCTGGCTCCAATGTTGTCCCTCACTGCTGGCAGGCAGGGGCCTGTGTGCCTGTCGTTAACTGCTCCAAGCCTCAGTTGAGGACTGGTTGCAAGGTTGGCCCGGATGTACCGCTACACCATCCGGCCCTCCCCGAAAGCCTCGGAGGAGAACTGTTGCTGTCCTCTTAAGATACGCCTCGAAGCAGTGACACCTGGAACAGCAGTGGGGGAGGGGCGACAAGGGGCGGCTCTTTGAGCGGTTCTCCATGATGCGCTTTGGTCTTGCTGGCGAATATATGTTGACATTTTAAACAGCATAAAAGAAGCACATGAGGCATATTTTTCTCCGAAGAGGTCATGAGCTTACAAGGAGAGCCATCTTGCCTCCGAGCCCATCGAGGGCACGGTGAACCCTCTCGCTGTCCTCAGGGTATTCTAGGCTTTGCTCACCAAGCACACGGCCACACCTCTTTCTGGTGAGGATGCCAGTATTAGCCCCTTGGGTGAAATGCCAGTTTACTCTCACATTCCTTAATTCACGCTGCCCAAGTGCGTTCGCAGTACCTGACCGGAATCCCGACCCCTTTCCACCATTCACGTTCCCGGCTGTGGCTGGTGCTTTAGACCCATTTAATAGAACACAAGGGGCGCCTGGGTGGCTCCGTTGGTTACGAATTCATTTGACTTTGGCTTAAGTCATGATCTTGCTGACAGCTTGGAGCCTGGAGCCTGCTTCATATTCTGTGTCTCCCTCTCTCTCTGTCCCTTCCCTGTTCGCGCTCTGTCTCTCTCTCAAAAAAAAATTAATTAAAATTAAAAAAAAAAAATAGAACACGAAACTAAGGCTCCTCGATGCCTAGTGACCACTCCAGGCCACGAGCTAGTGAGTCCCCAGGCCAGCTGAGGATTGGAATGTGTCCTTTCCACCACAGCAGAGGACAAGAGTCACTATCTTCACTGTTCCTATCAGAAAACTAGAAGATCCAGAGAAGTGAGGTGACGCCTCAGAAGTCATTCAGCCTGTCAGTCTTGCAGGAAACAAGACTAGAACCCTAGAACTCGTCTTTCCTGAGTTTATATTCTTTTTGGGCATCATGCTATTTCTAAAGCCTGCGCTACAGTTCTAGACCTTCCTCAGACACTAGGAGCAGTGTCCTTAGGATCTTAAATGTGTTGCGCTTGAGGCGGCGCACCTGTGGCCAGCTAGCTTTCAGGAGGTCAGAGCAGCTGGGTGTGATCTGTCCCCGTCCCCAGGGCGGGAGGCACATGGGAGGCTGCGTCCCAGACGCTGATCATCCTCCAGGAATATACAGTCACCTCTGACCCACTATGCGACACACCAGACGCACGCGCGTGCGCACACACACACACACCCTGTCTATAACTTGTCTCTACTTGAGGTAGGGGCACGAGCAGAAAACGCTCCTGCAATCTCATTTGTTATTTTTTGTGACAACAGAAGTGGAGGAAAAAAATTGGTTATTGGGAATCCACAGGTAATCTCCAGCCCTCAGGTCAGCCATTACTTTGGAACATTCCATAGAGAGGTGCTGATGAGCAAGCACGTGTCTAAAATCACCCTGGAGCAAGAAAACCCAGGAACCAGAACAATTCACAAACCGAATTATCAGCTCCAAGTGGAGAGTAAGTTATATAATAAAAGGCAGATTTATCAGCCCCAAATCAAGAATCAGTGGTATAAGGAAAGGCCGAATGGCACTAGGCTATTTTTATTTCAGATTCTCATTTTCTGTAACTTTCTCGCACTGTTTTCACCAGCAGCCCAGCGCCGTTATGTCCCACGGACAGCCTCTCTTGGGGACCCAACATGGCCGGCCACACGAACCTGCTCTCCCTGGCAAAGCTCTGTCTCATGACCTAGTTACATGTTAGATCTCCCAGCAAAGCTTTCAGAAAGTACCAATACGGGGCCTCTCTATGAGCAGTTAGGTCATTGGCCTCTCCTTTAAGTCAAAATCTTCTTAAATTCCTCAGCTGGTACGGTTGTGCCGCTGTGTCTGAGCTCTGGACATTTCCTTCTTCCCTTGTCTCTTTCATCAAAACTTACTTCTCTGTGTCCCATTCATTCAAATCCAATCCCTTTCAGAGCAAACTGCATAAGTTAAATTGCTATGGTAGACAAAATGGTCCCAACTAAGAGCAAAAGGAATGCAAAGTAAAACCCTGAAGTAGACCTTTTCGCTTATCATATTAGCTATATTTTGGAATATTTAATCCCTTGTGTTTACGAGAATATCGCAAAATATTCCACCTTATGTACCGTTAAGTGAATATAAACTGATCCATTTCTAAAAAAAAGTAATGTTGTCATTTATATTAAGACATAGAAGAGCTCAAATGCTCTGATGCCTAAATTTTATTTCCTGCACTTACACAAAGAAAATAGTGAAAGATATCCAGAATGGGGAAGTATGGGAATGTTCAATAGTGTGTAATTTATAATATCAGAAGTGATACATAAATGAAAGAAAGCATTTAATAATAATAATGGGATCGTTAAAGACATCACAGCCTACCCACATTATGGAATAATATATAACCATTGGAAGTTATGTTTACAGGGGCACCTGGGTAGCTCTGTTGGTTGAGCATCAGATTCTTGATTTTGGCTCAGGTCACGATCTCACAGTTCATGCATTTGAGCCCTGAGTCGGACTCTGACCTGAGAGTGAGGGCCTTCTTGGGATTCTCTCTCTCTCTCTCTCTCTCTCTCTCGCTCTCGCTCTCGCTCTCGCTCTCGCTCTCGCTCTCACTCTCTGCCCCTCCTCCTCTCTCACTTTCTCTTCTCTCTCTCAAAATAAATAAGCATTTAAAAAATTTTAAGTTACATTTACAAAGGCATAGAACATGGGGATATGCTTTCTATATATTAACATTAGTCAAAAAACAAAATGCAAAGTTGTGCATGTGAGCATGTATATACATACCCATAAACAAAAATTAAAGAAAATATGTGAAATTCTGAGTGTTTATCTCTAGGAGGTAAATTTATAAGTATTTTTATTATTTTTCTCCTTTAGATTTCATTTTCTAAATGTTCTGCCCCCACCCCCCCATGCCTCACTTTTATAATTAAGAGAAATTTTTAAAAATGCGTTTTTAATGAATTGACAGTTGGATGGTGCCCTTCACAGACAACACATTTGCACCTTTTTAGGAACCTGACTCTCATTAGGACACAGGGGTGCCATGAGCAGACAATTCAAAGAGCGAAGCTAATGCTGCAGAGGGGGCGTTTTCCAGCCTCTCCCCTCCCCCAGCCCGGGTGCGTTCTTCACCTCCGGTTCCAATGTGCCTAAGCCAAGCATTAGAACACAGACCTCTTCTGCACTCATTGTCACGTGTATGATTTTAGCTTAGTGTATGTTTGCCACCTGTATGCCTGCGTGTGCTCCCACACATAACCCTCTTGTAATTGGACATGTATTTGTTTCATTAAATTCACTCAGTCAGCAGTTTCTCCTCTAAACAGTCCCCGAGGCCAAGAGGAAAAAAAAATCAGTAATCAACATACTACTTTCAAGTACAGAGTACCGACCTATTTATAAAAGGAAATTAAGTAAAACCGGTAATTATAACTCACGTACAACCTTTCAACATAGTCAATGAGAAATTCAATTTGCTTAAAATAATGAGATACTCTGGCAGGAACAATCTGTTCAATGCTGTTCCCAAGAGCCTCGGGACGGAAACGCAGGCCTGGCTGACATTTGATACTATCTGTCAGTTTATCAACTCTGTCTCAGGGTGAGTTTTACGATGGCACTCTAGGAGGTTTGGGATAGAGAAAGGAAAGGAAAAAAATCTCCTTATGTTTTCTATCCAGTTAAAGGAAACCTGTTAGAAAATGGATTCAGATTTCCATTTTGAACCCTTGGGCAAGCTCGGTAGTCTACCTCAGACAGACTTTCTGTGTGTTTCATGCAGCTACCTTCCATTCCTCTGTACCGTCACATGAGCCACACAGTTGAATTCTCTGAGATATCTGCTCTACTGGCTACTCACAACCCTCTTCCCCTCAAAGTCATCTGGGTTTTCTTGGCAAGTTCATACTTTTGGGGGTAGGATGAAGATAAATAAAGGTTAAATTAAAGAGTGTCAACACAAATCAATACCTTTGATTCTGGGGCCTTTCCCTAGCTAGCTACAGACTACCTCCTGATTCCTTTTATTCCTCTGTCATTCATTCATTCATTCAACTAGTTTACTGGCTACTACTGTCAGCTGTTCTGCTAGATATTGAGGGGATAGAGAAGAAAGAACAAAGCAAGACTGTGTCTTCAAAAACCCCAGCCTCTAGCAGTAGAATAGACCTGCAGAGAAGAGATTATAAAATTATTTGGAAGTGTGGTGATAGGGATTTTTTAAAATGGTTGGAAAAGGTAGCTGCTAACCCAACCTGAAGGGCCACAGGGAAGGGTAGGGAGAGAAGTATCAAGGAAGGAACAAAGAGACAAAATCTAAATAAAGTAGTAAAGGATGACTCAAAGTTAACCAGGCTGAGCGGAAGCACAGTGCCAGCCAAGGGCTCAGTGTGAGTAAAGGCGGAGAGGCCCACAAGCAGAATGCCAGGTAGATGATGAATGGCAGGCAAGGAGTGGTGAGAGATGAAGATAGAAGATGAGGCAGGTGTATCAGCTAGCTTTGGCTGTCGTAACAAACCACCCCCAAACAAACCATCCCCAAAGCTGGCTTAAAATAACCATCATTCCCTTCATTCGTGACATCTGAGGCCCTCACCCAGGATAACCGACATGACTTCATGTGGTTTCTCATCTTGGAGGAACTTAGTTTTGGATTCTTCCTATAGAGTCCCCAGAGAGCAACGAGAGTCCCAGAATGCAAGCCCCATGTGAAGATAGTTTTCAAGACTTCACTCACATCACACTTGCTTGGTGATAAAAACTCATGCTCTAAAGACAGGCAGACCTGATTTGCATCTTGGTCATACTGCATTCTAAATATGTGACTTTAGGCAAGTTCCTTGACCTCCGGAATCCTCAGTTTTCCCATCTGTCAAGTGGAGATAACACTAAATGCCTAATCCATAGGGTTATAGTGAGGATTACATGAGATAAGGCATCTAAAACACTTCAAAACAGTCTTAAGCTCGTCATAAGCATGTGAAACGCATTAGCCATTAATAGTTTATTGTTATATTGGATCTACGGGAGCAATCAGGACCCAAACAGAAGTTTAGGGGAGAGCTGATAAAAGCCTGGAATGAGCAATAGTAGCTGAGGCAGTGAAGAGAGGTTTGAAAAATATTTGGGGGTTAGCAATGGAGGAGAAAGGAAATTGATTGCATGTGGAGCTCCAAAGAGAAGGAAAACTCAAGAGAAATCTCCAGATTTTCTAGCCTAAGACACTGCGTGAGCTGTTTGCTTATTACTGACATAGTTACGAAAAGAGGACAAGCTTATGTAGAAGGAAAACTGATGAGTTTTTTTAAGGAGAGTTTGAGGCCCCTGTGAAAGTTTAAGCTTACGGGCACCCATTGGACAAACATCGTGAGTTGAAGCGCAAGCCTAACTGTGCCCAGCCGTGAGATTACATAACGTGAAAAGAAACTCTAATTGTAAAGTTAATTATACTTTCAGACCAAAGGTTTCTCCGTTTTATTGAGATATCGTTGACATCTAGCACCGTGTAAATTTAAGGTGCACACGATCCCGACTTGACTTATATACATTGTGAAATGATTTCCACAGTAAGTTTGGTTAACATCCATCATCTCATGTTGATAGAAAGAAAACTTGTCCCCCCCGCGGGATGAGAACACTTAGGATTTGTGTTCTTAACAATTTTTTAATATACCAATATAGCAGTATTAACTATAGTCATTATGTTGTACATTGCATCGCCAGGATTTATTGATCTTATAACTGGCAGTTTGTACCTTTTGACACCTTCCTCCAATTCCCCAGCCCCCACCTCTGGTAACCTCAAACCTGATCTCTCTGACTATGAGTTGACTGTTGTGGTTGCTATTGAGTTCCACATATAAGCGAGATGATAGAGTATTTGTCTTTTTCTGTCTGATTACTTCACTTAGCATAATGCCCTCAAGGTCCGTCCATACTGTTGTAAATGGTAGGACTTCCTTCTTTTTTTGTAGCTGAATATATGCATATATGTCACTTATATATGCTACAATCTCTTTATCCCTTCATTCGTCACTGGACACTCAGCTTGTTTCCATGTCTTGGCTGTTGTGATTAGTGCTGCAGTAAACATGGGGGTGCAGATATTTCTTTTGTGTAGTCTTATCATTTCTTTCAGGTGTATTCCCAGAAGCGAAATTGCTGGATCATATGGGAGTTCTACTTTTAATTTTTTTAGGGAACCTCCATACTGTTTGTCATAGTGGCTACACCAGTTTACAATCTCACCAATAGTGCACAAGAATATCAAAGGCTTGTAATTTTAGAGGTGAATAGACCTGTATTCTCCCATAAAATCCAAATCCTAATAAGTAAAAGTAAGTGTCTAGCATTCCTAGTGTTATTTAACTACTTGCAACCTCCCTGGAAGTTAAGACAGTGCCTACCTCGTCATCCCAGGGGGGTCTCCATTGGAAGGGGCTGACTTAGGGGAAATGCCTGGAAGCAGAGAAGGCAAAAGTGGCCAACCGGAGAGGAAAACAAAACCCTGGGGGGAAAGAGATGGAAGTTTGCCTCCTCTAGCTGGGGACAGCAGTGTATGACTGAACCAAACAAAGGCACTGCAGATTCCCAGTTACATGATGAGGCTCAAGGATCACCTGGCAAGAAGAAAAGAAAGACACAACTTTGCTAAATAAGAACTGGAGAACTTTTACCAGAAGATTAAATGGTACCCACTCAGTTCTTTTAGGAATTTCCTCACCCCTTAATTCTCTGAACTCTGGGGCCACTTCATCCCCCCCTGCAGGCGGCCATGGAGTCTTTCAGGTAGAAGAGCTTTCGGAGAGTGAGCTGGGTGCTTGTCCCTGCTCAGACATCCTGGAGGTCTGCCCCCAGAGAGTGGAGTGGGAGTTGATGGGGCCTCTGCCCTTGGACTTAGTGCAGACAAGGGAGTTCCCAAATGTGCAAGGGATAGGACATAGGGCCCAAAAATGTATAACTCCTGGATCATTTGTTCTTTTTTTAAAAAAATATTCATTTATTTTTGAGAGAGACAGCAGGCGAGCAGGGGAGCACCAGAAAGGGAGAGAGACAGAAAGGCTGAAGTGGGCTCTGTGCTGACAGCAGAGAGCCTGATGTGGGGCTTGAACTCATAAACCATGAGATTATGACCTCAGCCAAAGTGAGATGCTTAACCAACTGAGCCACCCAGGTACCCTGATCACTAGTTTTTAAACTGATGAAAATCATAAACTATCTCCTGGTGAAATTTCACATTTATACACAATTATTCATACAATTTTAGGACTTGCATAAGCTTCTTAGAGACCATGCATGGGAAGTCTACAGATCAGAGGGCCCAGAGCTATCAACACAGACTCAGAAAGTGGGTCGGAGGAAACACAAGAGTCCACAAATGAGGCCTCATTCTCAAGCGTGGTACAGGGACCAGGTCAAAGCGAAGATATACAAGGGGTGCACAATGCCACCAGGATGTTAGCCAGAATGATCGAGAGGTTTGATCATGATGTGCTGAAGGCAGTTTGGGAAAACCACTGTATTGTTCCATTTTGGTCTTATAGGTACTGAGCCTAATAGGATGGAGCTTAATGAAAAAGTAAGGAATTTTGGAACTTGAAAAGGGATTCTGACTTCTACCTGTTAAAAACAAAAACAAAACCAAAAAACCCTAAAAATACCAAATTTCCGTCTTTGTTATAAAGTTTGCTTTCAAAGAGGCACTGAAGAACATTTTCACTTTCCTGGGTTTAGATTATCATTCGCGGGCACAGCCCACCCACTCTCTGCCTTTGTCTCGGATTTGCACACGTGGCTTGGTGTCCTTTCAGGGAACATTGTGTGCGTGAGGCTTGGGTCTGCTTTCCTGTGGCGGGTAGGCAGCAATCTGCGCAGGAGGAGACCCAGTTGCTACTGCAAAAAGCGTAGGTGTCCCGGTAGCATCAAACAGCGCTATGTTAGGGAGCCAATAGAAGGATGGGAGTTAAGCCCCTCAGCCACTTTGCCACTTCTTGCTTCAGAGAGCTTGCTGTTCCCAGGTGTGGGCTCCTGCCCGGCTCCTCTGCACGCATGCCGTTACCCAGTGCTCAGAGGGGAGGAAAGCCACCGTCTCTGTTGGCTTCTCTTCCTCCTCCTGAGCATTCCCCATGATTTCCTTTCTTTGGGTTGAAATACAGCACTGAAAGCTGTGGAGGTGACCACAGACTTGGGGATGAGGGTTTTCAGCCTTCCTGTGACCGCACCTCCCTAGCGTCTCTTGGATCCCCACAGACAGCCCTTCCTCCTCCGCCCACTGGGATACAGTGTTTCCTCCACGTTCCCTCAGGAGAGCCACTCTTCTCAGACAACCAGTAAGACACAATCCCCGCCCCATCCTCAAGCCGAATCTGAGTTTTTTTAGTGTGTTAATCCGGGATAGAAAGACACACGTCTGAGGGCGCCCAGGTGGCTCCGTCGGTTAAGCATCTAACTTCTGCTCAGGTGGTGATCTCACAGCTGGGGGAGCTGGAGCCCTGTATCCGGCTCTCCGTGAGAGCCATCTTGAGATCCTCTGTCCCCTTCTTCCTCTTCCCCTCCCCCACTCTCTCTCTCTCTCTCTTTCAAAATTAAATAAACATTAAAAAATTTAGAATTTTTTTTTAAAAAGAAAGACATGTGTCTCTAGAATTTAAATTCGGGTAGGAGATTAATGTTTTTATCAAAGAGGATGAGGGGCCCAATGAGTCAGAGCATTTACCTAAGGAGGTTCAACCACTCCTAATTGTCCACACTGAACTCTGAATGGTGGTACCTTTGGAAATACCATTGCAGACAATGGGAATATTTTAAAATAAGGCCTGACACTGTCATTTCTTTTTGTCTCCTGTGCCCAAACCTCCCAGAAAGTAAACACAAGCAGCTGTGGAATGAGTACTCAAAGCTTTGGCTTTATTGACTAATAATGATAAACCACTTCTAAATCCTTTCCAGGCAGGCATAAATGTGACATAGACAAAATGAACTCTAATGATGAAATGAACATTTTGTATAATAACCTTTTTATATTACACAGTAATTATAATTAACTTTAGAGGACCAGTGTGTGATACACATTTCTCTAAAAAAATCCTTGTAGTTGATTCCAAGTTAATGGTAAGATTGGACAAATGAATGCAATGAAGTGTGACAACATTAGCAAAAATCACATTTGAAGTGCCCTGACCCCTAGGCCTCTTCTACCACAGTGCACAATGTCTTCCAATCTTTCTCAAGTGCTTGTCCTAATGACCCTGGCACTTGACTATAGATAAAGCAGCACATGTGTCCAATTAAATATATTCTTTTAAATATTCCCCAGTGCATCCAAAGGAAAACGGTGCCCACAATTAACACGTAAATATGACTTCTCAATAAAACCCAGGCACGTGTCCTTTATTCTAATGAATCTAGTCTAGGGAGACTACCTTTCTATGCAGAGGGAGTATCATTTATCAAAACAGTGCTTTCTAGTTAAGAGGGAACCCCTTGGTGCCTGGACTCAAAAGCATTTCAAATAATACTTTCTCTTAACCTAATAGAAACCTGTGTCCAGAGAGAGTAGGGGTCCTAATGAATGGAGCACTTCCAAGCACTTAATTTTCACATCTTATATTCCACCTGAGTATTTAGTATGAGATATTGATGTGGCCAAAGATTGTGTTCTGGAACCTCAGATAGGCATGAATAAAATATGAACATATTTATTACATGTATTCTCAGCCTTTCCTCAGAAAAGGCCCTTTAGAGATTTATGCCAGCCATCATTCTTACAAGGAGCCTTTTTTTTTTTTAACTTTGACCACAGTTCTTTAGAGACTTGGCAGCGGGTGACTCACAAAGGCTGTGACTCATGTTGGACAGCTGTAATAATTAATAGCAAAACACGAAATGGAGACACCGCAGCCAAAGCCTTACTCAGGTCACCAGGGTGTGGGCATGTGGCCTGGGTCTCCAGTGTGACAGCATGCTGGTCAGGGCCACCTAGCTCCAGTTCCAGAATCACAGTCCCTGTGCACACAGCTGCAAGGCCACTCGTACCTGGCACAGTATTGTGAATGTGTGTGGACATCCAGAGCATACCGTGTAGACAGACAACTCTCTAGAGCTAAAGAATTCAGGCATCCTGAATAATTGGTGGGTTCTTGGCCCCTTTTGAAACTGAAGGGCTGATGTTCTAATTTGTGGGTAATTTAGCAGTTTGCTTCTCTTCCCTCCCTGTGCTTGCTTTTGGGCCCAAGTTTTAAGCTGGCCAGTGTATGGATGAAAACCATTAACTAATATAAATGGGGGGAAGTTTGCTATGGTCTGAATAGTTGTGTACCCTTAAAATTAATATGTTGAAATCCCCATGTGTCTGTGGGGACAGCCTTTGGGAAGGGATTAGGTCATGAGAGCAGAGCCTCCCTGGTGGGATTAGTGCCCTTGGGCAGGAGGCCCCCGAGAGATCACCAGCTCTTCCATATTTGAGCTTATGGGGAAGTCTGTGATCCAGAACAGGACTCTCATCCGAATCTGACTATGTTTATACCTTAATCTTGAACTTCCAGCCTCCAGAACTGTGAGCAACGAATTTCTGTTGTTCATAAGACACCCACTCTGTCTGACCATATAGACTGACAATAGACCACCAGACTAGACAGCGATGTAAACAAGTCACTGAGAACCATGGGATTTGATGAGGCTTCCATTGCCATTTTGGCTTCACCCCTTACAAACTGTGACCACAGCTTGTCAAGGGCCCTGAACTTCTCTGAAATTCAAATTCTTTACCTGTACAATGGAGATAAAAGTAGTCCATCCCTCTAGAGCTACTGAGATGAAATGAGAAAGCTACATCAAAAGCACTTAGTACCATGTTCAGCTCAGAATATGTACTCAATAAATATTAGCAATCCATCTTTATGTTTACCAGCAATAGACAAAGTCATATTGTAAAGGATTTATTCCGTTTCTGAATTCTAGTTGATACCATGAAGCATGCCCATCAAGTCTATAAAACTATGGGGTGTTGACATCAGGAGATGCATTAGCTTTGTGGCTGCTGGGCACGCAAAGGGGAAAATGGAAAACATGTCTGGAAAGGGTGTCAAGATTATCACTCTGCCCCTTGGTACTAAACCACCTATGACATGGTTTTCATTTTTTTTTCCATCGTCTTTATTGTTTATTCTCTGTCCCTCTTATTGGTATGCCTTCATGCTGACTTCCTGCACAAACATGCTATGAAATCCGTAGCAGTTTTTACCAGTTGATGTGGTGGGGGCTCATGAACATGTCATCAGGAAAATGCAGTGTAATTCCTGAATCCCAGGAAGGGGCTGCGAGGGAGGGGGAAGATGTTTTATGATGTGGAGATAGAGGATTTTGCAAAGTAGGCTTTCATTTAAAAGTTATTTTCTCATTGGCATTCATAGGGAGTCAGTTACTAAAAATCCATTTTTAAAACTTCTTCGTAGGAGCACGGTCTATCTCTGAAGTTCTGGAACTGCGCGCTGTTTTTAACCTGTGCGGCCGCCAGGCCACTTTGTGTTCTTCTAATTGGAAGGGTTGGGAGGATTTTTGCTGATAATATTGTTAAAGGAGATAATTTGGATAAAAACTGAGACACGGAACTTGCCGGCATGATGGTGGTATTTGTAGCCATGGAAACAAATAAGATCCCAAAGTCAAGAAGGAAGCATGAGATCTGGGTGCAGACCTTTGGGAAAAGCCTCCGTTCAGATGACGGAGAGAGAAAGCAGACAATCCTAATAATCTGAGAGAGAAAGGAACCCCTATATTTACGTGACACATAAAGCAAGAGAGGGGACGCACTTGAACAGAGATTTTCCAACTTTTTTGACATAGATCCTCCTTCTCAAAGGCTTTTATGCAAAGTTCAATAAATAAACTAACAAAGGCAAACTGGTAGGACATGCTATGTGGCGTTTTAAGCACTCTCTATAAATCTTATATAAAGTGCTTATTTATTTAAATCTTGTTTAAATAAGTTAAATCGCTTATGTAAATCTTGTGCCACCATGTGAAATAGGGACTATTATTACTCCCTTATATTCGCTTCTTTTACAGATAAGTAAACTGAAGCACAGAGAAGTGAAGTAATCTGCCCAGGTCACACAGCCAGTAAAGGGTATATGCGAGGCTTTGGATCCAGAAAGCTTGACTCCAGGATTAGAAAGGCTGAGAAGATATTGTGGAGGAGGAGGAATAAGTCTTAAAGCAACCAGATTAGGAGAAATGGGCAAGAACAACAAAGAGGACTAATCTGTTAGCTCTAAAATGTTTAGCCAACAATGAAGATTTTAGAATTCCCTTTTCTCTACATTCTTCACAATCAAATAGGGTTTTAATTTCCCTGCCAAAGTCCTATGGAAGACAGTCCCATTCTCTCCGTCATGCGTCCAACCCAAATCTCAAAAGTCATGTTCCAACAGGGAATGGGGGAAATAGAGAGAAAGTCACTTCAAGTCACTGTTGCGTTGGCAGAGAGAGTGGAGAGGGAAGGACAGGAGAGGAAGAGATGCATGGTGTCAGAATTCTGGTGCATGTCTCGTCGGGGTGGTGGGATTTAATCAGGAACCATAAAGAACTTTCCGTGGGCACATGGGAAACACCCCCTGAACTTTGGGCCAGGAAAGCCCGTACTGAAATGAGGCACATTTAAACTGCAGTTGATTTCTCTTCAAAACATTCTGTCTCTAACCTTTTAAATGTCTAATTGGCTGCATCGTAAATGTAAGGAATGGCCCATCTGTGCTCTCTTCTCTCTTACAAACAAAAAACAAATGCAGCTCCTACATTTGGGCTCCCTTAATAGCAGTTTGACTTAAGCTTCGGGTTTTTTGATTCCTGGAATTAGTGCTGCACCGCAGTGATGAGTTTTGTATGTGGAATTTTTTCCGAACTTCTCAAGGCTTTGCTGACCTTACACAGTTTTACAGAGTCTTTGAACCCTGGCCTCAAGTCTGGGCTCCTTGAATAGGGCATTCACTCTTATTTTATCTGCTTACCCCTACTCGAAAACAAAACCATCACACATTTATGGACATCGTTGGCATCAAATTATTTAGCTTTTAAAAATTTTTTTAAATATGCATTTATTTTTGAGTGAAAGAAAGAGTGCAAGCCAAGGAGGGGCAGAGAAAAGGGAGACGCAGAATCAGAAGCAGGCTCCAGGCTCTGAGCTGTCAGCACAGAGCCTAACATGGGACTGGAACCCACAAAACGGAAGATCATGACCTTAGCTGAAGACTGACGCTTAATCAACTGAGCCACCCAGGCACCCTGGCGCCTAATTATTTTAAAAATAGAAAAGAACTGTATTGCTCAGAATAGTATTATGACCCGGATGAACCAAAATCAACAGGTGTCCCATGACTGCAAAATTCTTTATGTTTAGGTAAATTCATTTCCATCTCACAAGTATTTACTGAGTGTCTACTCAAACTTTAGGTTTGGTGATGAGATTTCAGATAATTAATAAATTATCATTTGGGCCATGAGTTCCTCCCAAAGCTGGAGGGAGATAAGAAAATTGTATTTCCTACTGTGATTTTCAGCTAGTTTTTGATTCATTGACACTTGGTGAGAACACATGTATTTATAAAAACGAGGCACGCAACAGAAAAGTATCCATGATGGCAATAGGGAAGTGGTTTTTTGTTTTCAACAACTCGTCACATGTGAGCCACAAAATTGACAAACCATAAGGAGTAACTCACAGATAATGTTTCCTGTCTTTTCCTAACTGATGTGGTTTTGGGGGATTTGCAGTTGTCTCTAAAATATGTAACTATGCATATCAAAGAGGTACCAAAGAGGGAATATGCATGTACATTTAAAAATATTTTGGATCTCATTTATATCTTTGCCAAGTAGTCATAAAACTGCCTTTATACCAGTATTTTCATCACCCCGTGCTGTAACCATAAATCTCTGATTTCATTTTCTATTATTTCTAACTCAAGTCAGATAAATGTGTGCATATTTACAACACCTGGTAGATCTTTAATAGCGCTCTGCTCTGTTGGATGGAGAATTGGAAATTCAGGCTTGTCGGGAGGCTTAAATCTGTTTCAAAGCAATGTTAAGTGTACTGGGAAGGCCCAAAATAGTTCCATGCAGCCTCAAAATGAGAAAAATAGCCAGGAGGACAATGGAGTGGAGGGAGAATTATTTTCCATATATTTTGCAAATCCAGGCGATGCATTCTCCATTCAGGCCACAAAATGAATGAACAGCTAAGGGAGCAAGCCTGAGATGAAACTTAAATTGCTTTTACCTTGGGGCCACTGTCTTCCGCCTCCTGGGATGTGTTTCTGTCTAAACTCTCTTCTTATTTTGGGAGAGCGCAGAGGGTAGGGGCCAATTATCACGAAATTAGACTTCATCATTAATCTTATCACTAGAACTGAACCACTAACTTAAACCGAAACTTGGAATATTTTACTGTAAAAAAAGTCCCCCTTCTCTGCATAAAAGAAGGATAAATGTCTTTCCTTTAATAGTCTGCTAATAAACCTCTGAAGCCTGAGCGCTACTACAGAAAGTGGTCAGATCCTACTGCCTAAAAACATGCAATGTGAGGAAGCCATGTCTGGGATATTTTCAGGAAAGGAAAGGAAAGGGAAGGGGAGGGGAGGGGAGGGGAGGGGAGGGAGGAAGAAAGAAAAGAAAAGAAAAGAAAAGAATCACCTTTAAAAAGAAAAACTTTAACCTACAAAGGTAAATTTTTAAAAGTTTTTTTATGTTTTTATTTATTTTTGAGAGAGAGAGAGAGAGAAAGAGACAGCGTGCAAGTGGGGGAGGGGCAGAGAGCGAGGGAGACACAGAATCCAAAGCCTGCTCCAGGCTCTGAGCTGTCAGCACAGAGCCCAATGCGGGGCTCAAACCCACAAACGGTGAGATCATGACCCAAGGTGAAATCAGACAGTTAATTGACTGAGCCACCCAGGTGCCCCCAAAATTAATATTTTTCATGATATAATGATAAAGGTTGGAGTGCTTTAGAAAGGAATACAATTGAAATGTTGTTTATAAGATTCACAAATAATGTTAACTCTCTTGGTAAAATAAATCATGGGACACCTAGGTGACTCAATTGGTTAAGTGCCTGACTTGGGCTCAGGTCATGATCTCCTGCTTAGTGGTTCAAGCCCCATGTCAGGCTCTGAGCTTTGGAGTCTGTCTCCTTCTCTCTCTGCTCCTCCCCTACTCATGCTCGCTCTCTCTCTCTCTCTCTCTCTCTCTCTCAAAACTAAATAAATATTAAAAAGCTAAAAAAGACAACTTAAGGCTCTGTATATTTACTATTTTTGCTACGGTTCATTAGGAGCCAGTGAGTCACTTGTTCTGGTCAAAAAGAAGCTTGATGGCCTACTATAGACAGAGCAAAATGATCTTTCATAATGGCAGTTATTGCAGAAATAATAATTCACTGACTCATTATGTAAATATGATGGGTAAGCTGAGAACAAACGTAAGTGCATGGGGCAAACATGTATTTTTGTCAATGTTTATTTATTTTTGAGAGAGAGAGAGAGCACAATCAGAGGAAAGATGGATGCAGGGGAGCAGAAGAACCAAGCTCGCTATGTGCTGATAGCAGCAGAGCCCCATGTGGGGCCTGAACTCACGAACTGTGAGATCATGACCTGAGCCAAAGTCAGATGCTCAACTGACTGAGCCACCCAGGCACCCCAGAAAAAAGATGTGTTGACTGTAGTCTGCTATTTTTTATACAAAGAGCTGCTCCAATAGATTTGGCTAAAAGGACCTACCTCTTCTAGCCAGCAGCCCATTGGTCATGAGCACAGAGTCTTGATCAGCTAAGAGATAAAATAGTCAAAAAATCACGTCTAACATCTTTGTTGTGAGCAAAAATATCTTGTTCAAATTAGTGATTACTAAAGAAAATACTGCTTAAAATGAAAATATTCTTGATATGCATCCTTTGTATATGTATATTTCATATCACTATTCCCTTACTGTCTTCCTAAGAATTTACAAATAAAAGCATGTCATTCCAACGATTTGGAAGTTTTAGGTTTTCCATAAGTTTGAGAAAAACCTCTTCCTTTAGAGCTGAATCACCGCTAATGTGATTACCCTTTTGGCTGGCTTGTTGGTCAAATCAGAGTGCATGGTTGGTCCTGTGGTTTACCACATTGTCCAACATGAAAGCAGCTTAAAGCGTAGGCACCCTGGCCAATTTGACCACATTGTACAAGCATTCTTATTCTGAAAAGAGTCCAGGAAAGGGGAGGGTGTATGTGTTCACACGAATGATCTATAAAACCCTGTGCAGGAGCACAGGGTCATATCAGCCATGTGAGAAATAGCAAAGTCATATAGCAAGTGCAGGCACACTTTTGGAAGGTTTCCTTTAATCAGTCCAAGGGACTTAGTACAGAAAGCAAATACAATGAATTATTTGGAACAGCACTAGTGCCTTGGAAATTACTGGCCTGTAATCGTGAGCCAAAAAGCATTTGTATCATGTGCCTGAAATGCATGATCTCTGCTGAATGTTCTGCCAACATTTTCAGGACTATAAGTCATTTTACAACCCCGCATGTGACTCAGAGCTGGAACACGCTGGCGTTTTGTTGTGCTGTGTGCTGCTTCCTGTCTCACCATTCCTCTCTATCCCGGCCCTTGTCTCCCCTTTAAGTAGACATGGCCTCGGTTTCAGAGGTAAATGAAGGAGCATCTACTGGCTGTGCTGGGCTCTGCACGTGAAGATGCATTTCATAAAATATTTGCAGCACTGAGATATCTGTGATTTAGACAAATGTGACTTGAGGGGACTTGGCTGGTTTCACTCCCCCGGGAGTCCTTGGAACGAGTTAGAATGTGATGCAAAATCCACTGGACAGAAAATGGAAGTTCTAAGTTTTAGTCAGTCCTGAAACTAAAGGCAATGTTTCTGAGCATGAATGTCCTTTGTAAATTGTGCTACTGGCCCGTGCATGGTTAGTTGAGAATGAGCTTTGGATTGGACATGATTCACTAATGTCAGGGTGAGGAGAAGCAGGTATCAAGGTCACTCCTCGGGCTGAAGGCACATGTTTTCACAAGTTATAGGTTCTCTGTGGTCACACAAGAGATAATTACCCAGCATCGTATGGGGTTCAAATCTACAGACTTGTTGC
The DNA here is from genome assembly GCF_006229205.1 of Suricata suricatta. Taxonomy (NCBI): domain Eukaryota; kingdom Metazoa; phylum Chordata; class Mammalia; order Carnivora; family Herpestidae; genus Suricata; species Suricata suricatta. The sequence continues at coordinate 128,288,277 of NC_043709.1, read as the reverse complement.
CTTGTAACATGTTCTAAGCAATGAGAGTTTGTGAAGTAAATTCTATTGAGCCCTTTTTGAGCTTTACCTTGACGCTTTCTGAAGTCACTAGAGTAAAGTTAGAAAACTAAAAGCATTTATTTGGTAACATTGAGATGGGATACAGACTGGAAACGTCTGGTTCCACATTTATCTGGAGATGCATGGCTTTGTAGAAGGATATCAAGAAATATATCAGAGGAGATTTGTGTAAACTCGGAGGTGGTTATCCCCACTTCATCCTGAAGTTCTTTCTAGACCTGAAATTCCATGGTTGTTTTTTTTTTAAGTTAAGTGCTGTGCCCAACATGGGGCTTGACCTCACAAACCCGAGAGTAAGGGTCACATGCTCCCACCCTCTGAGCCACCTCAAAATTCCATGGTTTTAATCAAAGGGGAAGCCGAGGAAAAATACTCCTGAGATCGTCTTGAAGCATCGCCATGGGATTGCATGTTCCCCACAAATATTCAAAAGCTGTTTAATGCTAGAAGACGCTCTTTGTGCAAGAGCAGTTTGATTTCCTTACTCAGTTTATAACCTCAGGAATGCTCCTCACACTGAAAGATTCAGCGAAGATCATGCGTCAACCACTTGCTTGCAATGACTAATGCGAATGCTCCCTGGTGCACCTCATCGTGTGTTTTGTTCAGGTGTTTCATTTTTCACAGTGTTACATTTTATTTATGTAAAGAGAATGTTAAAAATAGGAAACAGCAGCGAAATGAGCTACCTGACAGGCTAACAAAATGCCTGCCACAGGAATTTTGACTTCCATCTGTAATGCGTAGGTTCAAACGACAAGGATTGAAATTACAGGTTTACTCTTTGATGGATCTCAAAGCCCAGCATGGGTGGGGTCCCGTTCAGAAAATCAGCAGGTGTTTTCCATTCATCCTGAACCGGAGCCCCCAAAACACAAAGGTTTCAAAGGAAAACATTGTCAAGAAAGAGGGTGGGATTAATAACTCTTTCTCTGATCATTTTAGAACCAGAGCATTAGGTAAATTTGCTTCCTCAGATGCATGACACCAAGTGAGAAGTATAAAAGGTGAACTACTTTAAAACTAGCGAATGACTCATTTTCAGTTAGGCTCGACTACTTGTCCAGGATCACTGGGAATGAGAGCCCGGGCATCTTAAAGCAACACAGGCTCTGTTCTCTTGGATGCCAACAAAGAGAAAGGTCTAGGTATCATTTGAATAAGGAGAAGCATTGTTATAAACTGCATCACATCTTAGAAATCCATGGAATTGCACAAAAGAGACTTGGTTTGGAGATTTTCAGATTCAGATGGCCGTTCGAGGTAAATGAGAGCATTTTTGAACACCGTATGTGTTTACCTTAAGACAACCAGATTAATACTGGCCTGGGGACCTAAAATCATTCATCCTTAGTGACTGTCCATTACTCTCGGCAAAATAACATCGTGGACAGAGTGCATCCCACAGGATACTTAATTAGCTCCAAAGACAAAACCAGACACTGCAGATGCCTCTGTTATGTCATCTGAAAGCTTGAGGGGCTGAATGGATCTGAGAGCCAGACTATTTCATCATCTTTAATGGGTGTTCTTTAAGGAAAGATTTAAAACTCTATCCAGGTTGAATTGGCAGCAGGGGGAAAAGACCACATGAAATAAAAGCAAATGAGGCCTGACCTCTCGGACAGCACTCAACGTGGATCCTACGATCAATACTTTCCCAAACTCCCCCAGGCCAGCTGCCTGCCTAATGGGGGGATCTGCACTGAGGCCAGATAGATGGGGAGAGGGAAGGCGAGCGGCTCGGGAAAGCCTCGACTCTCTGTCAAGTATCTTCCTCTACTTTTTGGAATTCCTTGGTAACAGTAGGGATTCCTCACTAGAACCACCTAGAAGGACCTATCAGAAACACCCCAAGATCCTTTCAAGAACATAGAGATAGATGCCCAGGAGACTCCCTGAATAAACAGATTCGGTATTAGACATCTCAGATGCTCTGGGGATGGGGGATGACTGTGATTTATGGGCAGGGCTGAACACACTGGCGAAACTGAACCAAAATTGAAAAGCAGCCTCCCTGCGAATGTGATCTCCCTTGAGAGAACCAGTGATCTGCCTCACCGTAACTCAACACCTTCCATCACGATCTCCTAGGATTTCAGAGTCCATTCAGTGTGAGGTTCATCTAGTCCTCTGTGTCCTGCCTATATTCCTGGTGAGAGAACTCAGTCCAGAGAGAACAAAAAATATATGCATTAACCACGGTCACCCAGGTCTAGGAGAAACAGCCAAAGCCAGAATCCTGTTATTTTATTTCAGATTCAGCAAACATTCCACTTTGCCGCCACCAGCACCCCCCTTCGGCTTATTTCCTCAGCATCTATCATGTACGTTATGAAATACAGCACCACTCCAATAAGTTCTAATGAGGCTGGAATGAGGGAAGCGTACGGACTACCCAGAGCTGTGTTTGCAACAGGGGAAATGGTTAATAAATGTTTCCTTTTTCAAGGACCTCCTTTTGCCACCTGAGTGCACGTACCCCTCTCCCGGGGCCTCACAGCAGAAGGCTTGAATAGCCGGTGAGGACGTCGTGGTTGGAAGCAAAGAGGGTGGGTCGTGAAGGCGGGGCGCGGCAAAAACAAGACGCGCAGGAGCGGGGAAGTCTAAGCAAGCTTCCCAGGCCAGCTCCATCCCTACTAATAGAATCAATAGATTCTTCTTTCAAAAGAACAGATAATTGGCTCCCAAAGTCACTTGAAAGAACAGATGGGGGGTAGGAGTTGAGAACTCTATTCTCGGATTGCCGCAATCACTGCAGATACTGTGGCTTTAGCCAAATCACCCAACTGGCTTGTGACTCCGTTCTCTCCATCTGCTAATGTGCTAAAATAATGGGCCCCACCATCTTCTGCACCTACTTGCCTCTCTGATACGCTCTGAGGAACAACATTACAAAGCCTCTCAGAGATGTTGGATTAATTTAAAATTCTTCAAGGTACAAGAAACCCAACTAATCACTGTAGTTAAGGGGAAATGAATTTTCACCTTCAGATTCAATGCGTTTCTGAGGTCCTTTCTAAATGTAAATACTCATTTCAAAAGGACAATTGATCTGGGACCTGTTCATGTGGATCAATATATTTTGCTGTGCATCATATCAATTAAGATAACTAGCTCAGGCTGAAATACCTTTGATATTTTGATCAAAACTAAAAGGCTGCAAAACAATATGAACCTTGCTTTCTTCAGTCAGTTAAATAAGATCTATCAAAATGAATATCCCATGAGCCGGACTGCGTGAGCCTCAACACCCAGCATCACTAATTAGAGCTGTATCTTTATCATATTCATGGTTCAAAAATGTAAAAATACTCTTCCTACACAAGGAAAGAGACATCTTCACATTCCCTCTCCCTCTGAGCTTCCTTAAAATGGTGCCAAAGAAAATTTTTCATTCTAAATTTTAGAACATGTGTGAATATGATTTTATTCCGTGAGTGGCTGGTAATTTTTTTTTGGAGTTGACATTTTTTGATGGTTCATTTAAAGTGATTATTGCTCCAAGTTGTTTTCCGTAATGTGAGATAACTTTAAAAACCAAAATTTATCTTTAGACTAGCTTACGTGTTCTTTGAGATGGAAGTTGATAAAAGTTTGGAGAAAGGAGTTTTTCTTTGAGTCAACTCCACTTCATGCGCACATAACTGTTCTTCCATGCCAGTAAATGTTTTTGTCTGTATGATGCCAGAAATGCCAACAGTAGATACAGAAAAGTCAATAAAAAATAGTGAAACTTGATAAGTATAAAGAAAACAAGTTAATTGGCTCAGCATCTCACTTTTAGAACAGTGGTGGTGGTTGGGGGGAGTAAATTGGAGAACTCTGGGCTCAGAAAACAAAGAGACACAGTTGACAATAGAGCCAACAGACACAGATTTGCAAGTTCGTACTGGTCCAAATAAAGACAGAAGGAAGGAAAATGGTCAGAGTGCCTTAGGACTACATTACTTGCTGTCTCTCAGGAAGAGGAGAGTAGAGATAAGTGATGAGTTTGGAGGTCCTTCTTCTGGATGCCCTCCTATGTTCTACCTCAAGCCAGCTACGATGTGAGTTGGAAAGTCCCTGTAGTGGGGCCAGATCAGGTGTATTACTCTACACCCCTTGAATTACTATATGTGGGAGGAAGTTACTACTGGCCTCATGTAGGCATTGCCGGAAGAAGGCAGCCAGAAGCCTAGGCACCCCACTCTGCCGCCAAGAGTTACTATCCAAAAATCTCTGTAGCATATGATCCTTCCAAGCGGCTGATCCTATAGGCAGACGTCGAAGCCCCAGCACATTTACCCTCCCTGATTATCTTTGCTGAGCTACTTTCAGGAAACTTTGCATGCCTCTGCACCATCTCACTTGACTTGTCCTCTTTAAGCTGCAAGGATGCCACTTCCAATGAATTTACCTTGGCAACACACTTAGGAAGGTGGCCCCACTGTTGCCTTAGTAATGCCCTCTGGAACCCCAGTGTCGCAAACACTTAAAATGAAGACATGGTTGTAATGAGCCGTATTTATAACAAACCATAACTGAGATCACTTCAGATTATTGCCCCTAAGAATTCCAACTTGATTATAAAGACTTTTCCCTGAAAAGATCCTGAAAATGAGTGTCATTTCATGTCTGTTTCGATTTCCTGGTTAAGGTAGAGATTAATGACAATGAGGCCAGAAACACATTTAATTATATAAAAACAGTCAAGTACACATATATGCATATATACACATCCATATCTCTCTACCCCCCTTTTCTACTCCCCCCTCTACACACACACACACGTGTTTTACATGCATATATATATGTATGTATATATATATCCTTTTATATTTCTCTTTTATGACCAGCTAACTCTCTAGTAAAGGCAAGCTATTTGTTAAAGGCAGACTAGACACACATTTGGCATAACCCATCATAGCTGGGCAGAGGGGGGAAGCAGGGATTATTTTCATCTATAGCATTATCTAAACATTAAATATGTCTTCACAGAATCTATTATTTCCATTCTTAATTTGTGGAAAAAGAGAAAAAGAAACACCCTATCTACTGCTTATGGTATTTTTCTAGCAGAAACAATCAGTCGGAAAAGTGGAACTTTCCCTTCAAGACTAGTTATTGCAGTATTAGGTCCCACCCATAAAAAGGTGGCAGTGGTTTTTATCCCAAACATGGTCAGTGGTGTTTCCATAAAATAAATAACAGCAGAAAGGGCCCATTATATGTACTGTAGGATTCCAACTATGGGCCATTCTGGAAAAGGCAAAACTATGGAGACAATTAAAACAAATCGGTGGTTGCCAGGGGTTTGTGGGGAGGGAGGGATGACTGGGTGGATCTTGGCGGGTCTGGGCAGCAGTGAAGCTGCTCTGTGTCAGTCCTGGAAGTGTAGGTGCTCCAAGCCCATAGAGTGTAGAGCAGCAAGAGTGAACCTCAATGTAGACTGTGGACTTTGGGCAAGAATGCTGTATCCGTTTGGGCTCATCAGTTGTCACAAATGTCCCGGTCTGATGGGGGATGTTGATGATGGAGGAGCCGCAGGGGTGGTGGTTGCAGCGGGCCACAGGGGTATCTGGGAAGCATCTGGCCTTCTGTTAATTTTGCTGTGAACCTAAAACCTCTCTGAAAAATAAAGCCATTTTTTTAAAGTCCCCATTGGCCAAAAAACAAAAACAAAAACAGACCAGTTTGCTTTATGGGTAAATCAAATCCAGTCGTATTGGATCCAGTTTTACTTCTCAGTTGCTTTTTCCAGGAAATAATGAAATGGTAAGCTTTTTCTATAGATTGTGCGAAGAGGACAAAGCACAAATGGGGGAAACACAAACACACATAAATAAATATGAGTTTTAATCTCAGATCTGTCGCTAATTAGCTGTGTGACCTTAAGCATCCTACCACCAAACAATTATCAAGAATTTTATGTGCCAAGAACTCTCCTAGATACAGGGACATTACAAGCCAGAGAGAGGGAAGAACAAATAAATCATTCTGATTAACCGAGCCAAATCTTTGAGAGAAGTAAGCGCATTCCCTTTTCTGGACACAGGGAACAACATGTGCAAAGTTATAAAAGTTCTGCAACAGCAGAAACTCAACAGGATGGTAGAAGGAGGTTGAGCCATGGCCAGCAAGCCTCTCAATTGCACCAGGCCTCAGTTACAACAACGTTAGAGTAACTGATTTGCACTGGATGCCGTTCTTCTCCTAACCCTAGGGATACCCTTTGTCATTGGCATTTGGGGCCTTACCACGTCTGACCAACTTACATGTATGTGCAGAGCCAGATTCTTGTATTGGGTTCTTGTGCCGTAGCAAAGATGCCTGGTCACTTTATCCTGATAAAAGTCCTTGTTTTCTACAAATAGAAAAGTCTTGGGGAGCCTGGGTGGCTCAGTCGGTTAAGCATCTGACTTTGGCTCAGGTCATGATCTCATGGTTCGTGGATTCGAGCCCCGTGTTGGGCTCTGTGCTGACAGCTCAGAGCCAGGAGCCTGCTTTTGATTCTGTGTCTCCCTCTTCTCTGACCCTCCCCTGCTCACACCCTGTGTCTCTCTCTCTCAAAAAGAAATAAATGTTAAAAAAAAATTTTTTTTTAAAGAAGTCTTGTTGATGTTTGAGTTGCAAGGACAGAGTCCTAGCTGGACATTTCGATAACAAATGAGTGAAACTGGTTTTAATGACCCACTTAACATGGTGACAGATTTAGAGGAAAATAAAATTAACATAAAAGAGGTAAAGCATCGTATGATGAAACTTACAGCTGACCCTCACTCCAGATGTCAGTGTCGAAAATCAACCTTTCTTAGCTTATAGACTTAAAATCTTAGCCCAGCAACTTTTAAAAGCAGATTTTTTTTTTGATGTGGTCCACAAATCATGAAACAAATGTCAAGTGGAATTACAAAGGGTGTTCTCTTTCTTGGTGCTGGAAATGAGGGTGGGCGGTGTGAGGAGAGGAATATTACTGCGGCTTGACAACATTATGCTCAGAAAATATCAAAAAGCAAAGAGAGTTTAAAATGGGTGTTTACATATAATATCCATGTATATTTACATTTAATATCATATTGGATTTAATTTTATTACTTTCTAGAAGGCAATTGGGAGAAAAATAAACACAGTGGAATGTTAACTCATTGGCATGCAGAATCGATACGATAGTCACATGGCTGATATAAACTCATAAGAAAATGCTTCTGACATTTCATCGGAGCTTCTTAATTTAGTATTTACAATGTCTGTGTGAAATGATATAGTAGTTTTATTGTTTAATTATGGAGAATGTAGCAGATTCCTGACTTTTCCCCTTAATTACTATTAGCCTGCTCTCTCAAACTGTTGAATACAGAAGTATATGAGTCTGTCTCTGGTTAGGTTTGCTATTGTTCAGATTTCAAATAATCTTTAATCCTCACTGAAAATGCTTTTAAAAGAACCCCCTTTCCCTCTCCAATATGTGGACTTTTATTATGAGCAATAATGTAACGCAAGGGTATGATTCTGGTGAGATAATCATAATGTGAAATGGAAACGATGCTTTGGAGTCCTATAACCTGCCCGAAATGCTTATTCATCTTGCTGATGTCCCTTAGATTTATGGTTCCTTCCTATACAAGGTGATCAGCTCTTTTGGAAATGAGGGCTGCATTTTTTTTTTTATTTCACTCAATGTGTGCAGTTTTTAAATGTCATTATTTGTGCTAGCAAGTGTGTAATAGAGAGGAAGTCAGAATGAGGGAATAAACAAATGCCTAGGCCCTCTCCCCACCAATTATAGAATTTATGACCATGGACTGAGAGTAATGTCTGTAGGAAGGAGACTGAGCTTGTGTTTGTAGAGTAATTTGGATTTCAGGATCTCGGTTAACTGATCTCTAGGGTTGAATATGTTGACCAGATGTCCCTTCCTCCCCGCATTGTTCCTTTAGTAATTTTAATAGTTATTATTATGCCCCTGGATTTAACACCTGTTAGACATCTGTTGGTATTTGTGTTCTACTGGAGCAGTAGAGGAATGACCACCTCCCCTTCATTTCCCTCCAAATAAGCAATTTTCCCCATCCCTGAGATACAGGCCTCCACCATGGAGCCAATGTGAAATATGTCTCTCCATCAGCAGGAAATTTCATAAGGCAGTCGCCACAGAAGTTGTTTTGCTGATTGTAAAGGCAGATTTATCTTATGGCAAATGGCTCCATTTAAACAAACCAAACAAAAGTTATAAAATTCCACTATCTCCAAAACTGATTGTGAGTGATTAACATTCCCCTCGACTTCACGGAGGCTGTCACAAGGAACTCTGCAAAGGAGAATTGACTGAGTCACTTATTCAAGAATAAAAACAAGCAGGGTGCCCGGCCTGTTGACAGGAAGAGATAGGAGTCCAGCCTTATCTTCATGTCAGTGCCCTTGCCCGCTGCTATCACACTATTAAGATAAAGCAGGTTACCTGAGTTTATAAGCCACTGATTGGAAGTTGGATAGTGAATTCAGGTTATTTCTCTCTGTAAGTATTGGCCAGAGCCCAGATGAAGGTGAGATGGTAAAGGAAAAAGCAATTCTCTAGGAAACAGACATACAAGCAAACCAAAACCTGTATGCAGCCAGCCAGAGAGCCCTTCCTGTAGAATGGCGAGCAGTGATCACGTGATGAGCAGTGCTGGGCAGGGAAGCTCCCAAGAGCAAAATGGCGCCTAGAGGCTCAACTAAACCACGTTCAGTGTGTCCAGCCTGGCTCCTGTCTTTCAGCTGAGGAGCCATCTTCCCGTTAATAAATAAGATCTAGGAGGTTCCAGTCCCAATAATGTGACTCTGTGACTTGTTCATGGTTCTCTGTTGTAATTTATAAAAGCATAATTTAAAAACACTTTATGCCATTATTGGGAAGGTGTATATCAAAGTACAGCCCATCCTCATTACTCATTGATTCCAAATCTGTCAATACCGACTCACTAAAATTTATCCGTAACCTTCAAGTCACTACCTGCGGCACTTTGCAATCATCTGTGGACATGTATAAAGCCGCAAAAACCAAAAACAGAACCCTTGGGTCTCCAGATGTCATGTTCCCAGCTGAGGTCCAACAAGTCCTGCTTGCTTTAGCTCTGCTGCGGCACACATGGTCTATTTTTTGCCACATTTTTCACAGTTTTGTGCGGTTTTTTGTGAGTGATTTTACTGTTTATCATGACCCCCACACACAGTACTGGAGTGCCACCCAGGGGTCCAGGGCAAGAAGGCTTTTCTGTGCCTTATGGAGAAAGCACATTGTGTTAGATCAGCTCCATTCAGACATAAGCCATAGTGTTGTTGGCCGTGAGTTCAATGTTAATGAATCAACAGTATATGTTAAATGAGGTGTCTTTAAATGGAAACATTGGTGTCTTTCAACTTTAAACACATAAAAAACAAAGCTATATATTGGTTGTTTGATGAAAGTGTTATGACCAGAGTCTCACAGAAACCTAACCTTATATTTCCCCTAGGAGCAATGGCTCAGCATTTGCTAATTTAGCGTCTGCAATAACTTATATAGCACATAACTACCACAGATAAGCATCAGCTATACTTTGGAAAGTAAAAAGTACTATATAGACTCAAAAAAATTTCCCATTATCTAAAAGTTCTTCTATGAAGCAAATTCAGAACCTATTGCTCAGAGATAATGGGAGGATTCCATGGCCTCCTGTTCTAGAAACGACTATGCCATTAAAATGATGTTGGTCTTTTGTAAACCTCTACCTTTCTGGGTACATCTGGGTGTACAAAATAAAGGGGTTACGTAAAGGTTGCTTCCAGGTGTCAGGTTCTATAGAAAGGCTTAGTAAGCCTTTATTGAATGAATAAGTGGGATTTGGAAGTGATCCTAACATGAGGAATTATGCTCTGCGGGTGGTATCATGATGCAGCCGAGCTGCTCCCCTCCTAGGCAGAATGAGGCTATCTACCTAATGCCCTGCAGGAGACGAGACCAATAGTATTGCTTCTTCCTCTCCAATGTTCTCTTTTAAATTGGAAAACTCCTAGATAGGGCAATATTAATTCACACCCATCACATTGTTTCTCAGATGCGCAGCTCTTATATCTCCTAAAAGAACAAGAGTTTTAATGGTGGTAGTTTGGGTTAATAACATGGAGTATGGGTTTGCAAAATGGGGGTGAGGGACAGTCAGGTTTACATGGAATGCCAAAATAATAGCTAACGTTTACTCAACACTCACTCTGTACTGGGCACTCTCGGAGGTGGTAACTCATGCAATACCCTCAACAACTCTATAAGGAGCAGACAAATATCAACCCCATCTTAAGGGGCTACGTAACTTACGAAAGGTCACACAACTTCTCTGCGGCTAAATTGGGTTTAGAAATTGGGTCTTCTGATTGTAGATTCTTTTTTTTTTTATGTTTTTTATTTATTTTTGAGAGAGAGAGAGAGAGACAGCATGAGCAGGGGAGGGTCAGAGAGAGAGAGAGAGACACAGAATCTGAAGCAGGCTCCAGGCTCTGAGCTAGCTGTCAATCCCCTGACACAGGGCTCAAACCCACGAACTGCAAGATCATGACCTGAGCCAAAGCCGGACGCTCAATCGACTGAGCCACCTAGGCACCCCCTGATTGTAGATTCTTGGCTTTAGTGGCTAAATACAGCAGCTCCCAAATATCCTCCTAGGAAACATGAGATTATCAGAAACCCAAAAGTGCTTTGGACTTTGAGAAGAGAAGAGAAAAGGTCCAGAAGAGAACAGAAAGTACAGGAAGGGATTCATAGAGAGAACCAAAGCAGAGCATTTTACCAGGACTAAGTCACTGTATGCCAAAGTGCGGTGGCATTGCCATAGAGGACACATGTCTAACTCCTATCAACATTCTCATTCCACACCCCTCCATTCTTTTCTAATTGCCACTAGATTTCTGTGCTGGAATCAGGCAGCACAAGGCTCAGAAAGGATCCTGGATGTTACCCTTGACTACTCCCTTTCCCTGACTTTTTCTTGAACTCATCAATTCACTGTGTTAACACTTCTGACTCTGACCAGCTCTTTCAGTCCCTGCACCTTCATGCAGCCCCCCACCATCTCCTGTGTGGATTATGACCACAGCCCACTCTGGTTTCCAGGTTTGCATCTTTGCCACCCATTATCTAGAATCCAGCTTGAAGGATCTTTTCAAAATGTACATTTAATAGTTAAAACCATCTGATGGCTCCCAGTGTCCCTAGAGGTAAGCCCTTTTCAAGACATGTGGTGATATGGGTCTTGCTTTCCATCCAGCCTCTTCTGCCATTCTCCAACCATGGCTCAGTATTCCAGGTTTTTCTTTGAAAGGAACCTGTTCCTTTTTAGCTCAGGGCCTTTGCACTTGCTGGAACCTTGACCTTCAGGCTTAATATAAAATTTGCCTCATGAAAACCCATGTGTCTGTTGCATATCAAGTGAGTCGTCACATTATCCAGGAAGCCACTGCCACGTATGATTGAGTTTGATAACACTACCATGCAAGTGCAAAACACTCCAACCAGTTCCCACAGGGCACTTTACAGGGTGCACTGGAACGGCCTGTCACCCCATTAAACTGCAGGCTTCCTGAGGACAGGAATTGCTTCCTAGGCTTTCACGATGTTTCCAAGGCCAATCACAGGGTTTGGCATATGCTAAATAGGATTTCGATTAGTATTTGCTAAAGTGCACTTGCTAGATGTAGAAAAAGCACGTGGACTTTGAGTCTTAGTTTCAAACATGCGGAAATAACACCTAAAAGCCTTACGGACAGACCAGCTTGCACACCGGTAGTCACGGGGCTCACCTTAAGCACAGGTGACACCATCATTTCTAAATATTGACGGGAGTTCTTCAGTCAGCGCATGCCTTCCCAGTTCAGCTCCTACTTCCCCCCTCTCTCTTGTCTTTCCTACCTGGCTACCGCCTGATCTTGAAGGCATTCGTGTTTTTGACAACTTATTTATAGGATTGTTGTCAGATAATGAGATTGAATGAGGCAGGGGCCCCTGGGTGGCTCCGTTGATTAAGTGTCCTGCTCTTGGTTTCGGCTCAGGTCATGACCCCATGGCTTCATGAGGTCCAGCCCTGCATTGGGCTCCATGGAACCTGCTTGGGGATTCTCTCTCTCCCTCTCTCTCCACCCCTCCTCCATGCATGCTGCCTCTGTCTCTTTCAAACTAAATAAATAAACATAAAAAAAATAAGTTGAATGAGGCAGAGAACACTGTAATCTAATGTAATCATTTATTGTCAGAATCCCTTTCAATAGGAGAATTATTTTTGCAAAAACATCTCCATTAGAGTTTAGAGTAGAAGTTGCGACCCCAAGCGTTTGGATACTGTCTGATGTCAAGGTTCTGGAGAGAAGGATAGACTCGCTCTACCTAGGAAGAAAAGGTCACTTGGGGTTGTTGGTGAGGACAGGAGTGGAACACAGGTTTGACAAAGAGAGGAACAGAGAAGAAGAAAGGGCCTAAAAATCACCAGAAGAATACTATAGGGCAAGATTGACAGTGTGTGACCCACAGGCCAAATTCAGCCTGCCACCTGTTTTTGAATAAAGTTGCGTTGACTACATCCAGCCTCATTTGTTTACATACTGTCTGCGGCTGCTCTCACACCTATCAGGGCAGAGCTGAGTCTTTGTGACAGGGACCATCTGGCCCACACAGTCTACAGTAGTTCCTCTTCTGTCCTGTTCTGCACAAAAGAGGTTTGCTGATCCCTAATCTCGGGAAATTATCATTGGGCAAACCCTCTACTTATTAGAAAGGCTCAGTAGGCCTTTTTAGATCAGGAAGGTCTCATACACAATTAAATGTATAGTGTAAACACCCTCAGCCCCCTTGACTCTTTGAAAAGAGCTACTGTGTTCATGAAGCATTTTTTGAGAGGTCTTCTTATAACAAGTTTGAAGAAAAGTTGGGTTTCACATCTGGGAAGCCGCTGCGTGTCCTCACACATGGAGAAAGTCAGTGCAGCCATCGGAGCCGGCATTCCTATTCCTGAAAGGCACAGAAATCCTCGAGAGGGAACTGAGTGGGCCATAGATTATGAGGTGCTGAATCCAGATTTGTCCCCTTCATAGGGGAGTAAGGGCACCTGACCTCAGCTTCATCCATGAATCCCCTAGCTCAGTGCCTGGCACATAAAGCATTCAAGAAAAGGCAAAAAGTATCATTATTAGTTATTGTTAATTATTATTACTATTATTATCTAGCCCATTTTCACTCGTGGGTGGTTGAGAAAATTGAAAAGCAAAACCAAGAAGCGACTCCCTCAAGAACAGTAAAATACACAACAAACATATTTATAAGAGACATTAAAATTAAATCAAAAAAGAGGGGCTTGAATATACTTGCCAGGAGAGCTCAGATGGCTTCTGTGATTGAATCTTAAATTTACTCGAAGTTTCCTTACATCAGGTATAATAAGAAGTAAAGTGTATTACATGAATCTTTCTATTTACAAGAAGGAAGAAAGCTATGGTTTTATTAGAAAAAAACATTCCTCCGCTCTAAATTCTAAAAGGAATTTCTCATGTTGGACCTCGTGGAAGTTTCCGGAAGTACCCATTCCTAGGCCTTACCTGCACTCCCCCTGTCATTGACAGTCCCTAGGGCTCAGGCCAAGATGTCCCCATAAATTGGTGGTTCGGAGGCACAGCCAGATTAACTGCCACCAGGACACACCATCCTCCAACTTAGATAATCATAGAAGCAGAATTCTAATGAATATATTCTTGGTTTTGAAACCTACCAGTGTAAGACTTTTAATGTAACTCCACCAAGGATTAAACATCTGAAAGGGCAGACTGGTCGTTGAAAAATGCCAAGGTTATGACTATAGATTGGGGAAAGAATAGAATGCTTCAAAGTGGAAATAAAGGTTAGTAACAAGGCGAAGCAGTGGACTCCAGGCAGGATACGTGTTTGTGGACCCGGTTTCAAAGTGGGTGGTTGGAGCCCTCTTTACGGCCATAGCAACGTTGCCTTAAACAATACGAGCATTTGCTGAATTGCTTCCACTCATACGGGAGACGCAGCCTGTGGCCCGCGCTCCTGTGAATAATAGCCCCGCTGTCTCTGTTTGCCAGAATTCGGAACCTGTCTGCCCAGGGCATCTAGAGGCGGGCTCTTCTTTACTCTCCAGAGGGCGGCAAATGTGGGTAACGTGCGTCAGGCACGTGCATCCGAAAAGAGCTCCCTATTTTACCACAAGCAAGTAAGAGGGCAGTCTGCAAGGTGATTGCGGAGTAATCACTTAATTTACCCTGAGTTATCTCTGCTACTGCGTTCTGGTTCCGCAGAGATGCGCATCTTGGCACTGGGAGATTACATCGTGCTGTCAGTGCTCTATAGCATAGGGCCTCTTTCCCTCCGGCAGAACTGGCTATCACTCCACTTTCCCTGGCCACTGATGTAACCCAAAACCACTGCAACAGGAAATTCCCTTGGAGACAGCCTCCTTCTGGATTCTCAGAGGCAGCATACCTGAACCCTGAGCAGTGAGGAGCAGGATGAACCAGGACGCATGAGAGACGATGAAGGGGAAAGACATTTAGATATAATTATGAGGATGAGCAGGAAAAATGGCTCGTCGTTATTGAGGATTTATAATGCGTGAGACCCTGACACATAGGAGTGCCTGACATGAGTTTATCTCAGCAAAGGCTGAACACCATTCTTCAAGGTAGGACCGATGGTGCCTGATTTGCTGCTCAGAAAGTTGAGATGCAGAGAAGTTAAGCGTCAGCTAACGAGTGAAGTTGGCAAGCTCGCCTCAGAACCCAGGGAGTTCGACTGCAGTGACCCATGAAGGTGGAGGGCCCATCTGACAAGACATAAAATTGGACTCAGCAAGTCATTCTGGACTGTACTCTTGTCCCTGCATTTCCATTGACTAGTCAGTGTTTTGTTTTGTTTTGTTTTTCCTTATCTCTGTGACTTGGATGAGAAAGAACAGTATGTAGGAGGCGGTGTACAGCAGGCAGAATATTCCCAGGGGCCACTGGGAGCTTTCTCCGTGGCCTTTGCTTCATTTCTGCCACCACCTCTGCTTTCTTGACAGTTGACATGGATCATAGCTGAGCTTGTCTATAGATTTCTGCAATTCAGACCAGAAATCTGCCCTATGTCAATTTCCAGACCATTAAGACCATTTAGCGCCTTTAACCTCTCACCTTTGTTCCAGCACATCCTGAGCCATATTGAGCCACGGCACACCCGTAACAACTCCATCACGCAGTGCGTTATTCTAGTCGCTTAAAATATTTGGTCTGCATCTATATAATCAAGATAATTTTTGTTTCTGTACAATCAATTAGCAAACCTAGCTACTTTAATCAATTCACATCACATTCAGCTAATTTGGTCAATCGATATAAAATGGCTTCTAAAAATGACCCAAATTAATGCCGCACCATGTTTTTAGCATATAAACCTAGTCCTGATGCTATTATATATGTTGATTGCAGAAAACCCTGGGGGATAGTCTCAAATCCCACTAGATCAAGAAATCCGTGAATAACATACTACGCTCAGATATATTCCTGGAATTTGACGAATGAAGGCAATCATCCTGGGTACAGAGATTTTTGAGAGAAATTCTGCACTGCTAAAATAACTAGTGGATAATCATCTTCCTCCAGGGAGCAAGAGGAGAAAGAGCAAATTCGGGGACAAAAAGAGACAGATGGCAGAAGGAAAGGTCTTCATTCTGCTACTTGTGTTGTTCGTAATAAAGTAAGATGTCACGTACACATATATCCACTCTGCTAATGTCCTTTACCCGCAGCACCATGGCCACGTCTATGTGGGTGAAAATGTTTCTAAAATCTTACAAAAAAGAGAAAAATATATATATATGTATACATGTTATATACAATATATTTTAGAAAATAAAATCAACAAATTTAAAAATCCAAACTTCTTACTGCCCTCTCATGACCTTCTTTTGCCCTTACAGCTTTCCATGATTCGTTTTCAGTTTAATTAGACAGCAAACTAAGTGGAAATGTAGAGGAGGTGGTAAAATTTCTTTAGTCCTGTAGGTATAGTACTGATAGAAGAGACAAATTTAAGATTTCCCCCAGTTGGCCTTTAATCCACTGATTGTGTTATCATTTACCTGCCTTCTGTGTATCATGACTGAGGCCAGTTCTTACTACTATGGAACCAGAGCCACAATAACAAGAGTAGCAGCAACAGCAGCTAGATTTCACTGCCCTGTCCTCTGCGAGGCCGCCATTGTGAATTACCTCATGTAATATTCAGGGCACTTCGGCGGGTATCAATATTAGTCCCCTTTTGTACATGAGGTTATATTGCATGTGTTAGAGGCACAGGAATAATGTCCTGTGTTCCTGTATTTTCGTAGAACAAAGAGCATCATGTTTTTGCAGGATCAGTTGGGAATGTAGTCGAGTCTCTTAACTTCACATCTTGATGCTCCAAAAAGCAAGGTTTTCCCCATAATGACATAGCCTCAGGGTCATAGTGAAAACCCCGTACTTGATCATTCAGAATGTTGCCTTGGAGAACCAGCTTCCTAGAGCTCCCCTTTCTTCCCTGTATCCTTCCTTCTGTGTTTAGCCTGAGCACTCCACTTGGACTTCCTGCCAGCTCTTTACTGAAGTGCTAAAGGTCCAGGTCACACACAGCATCGTCCCCAGCCCTTAAGGGACGGGGTGGATGGCGGTATCTTGGTGTTTCAGAACCAGAGCGGTTTTCCTCATTTGCTTTGTTCATGTATTTGAAAGGTATAGCCACTGAGTCTATTTCATGTGATTTTTTTTTTCCTCTGAAAATACCAAGTTGTCCGCCAAACAAGATTCAAGCTTAGAACGGTGCAGTTAACATCCGCCCCAGGAGCACTGCTTTCTCCTGGAAAGAGAAGCACATGTTGGCATTTGCTCTCAACTTGAGCCAAAACAAAAGGCTAATGTTGACTTTTTCTCACCTCGAGTTTACTTTCGTGAAGCCCGTATTCTTGTGTGCCCGCACCCAGTTGTGAGGCACGTCAGTTGCTTGACTGATGGCTAGCCCACTCCTGTATTGGAGCTTCCGAATCACACCTTCTCCAGACGGCTTAGGAATTGCGGCGGGGGCCCTCAGTCATTCAAACAGCAAGGGTGGTTGTCAAGTCAAGACTCACATACTCCTGTTAGAACAAATTTGTATTAGTATTAGGAATAGAGTAAATGAAATAGGACTGATCTAAGGTAGTAAATCTGCCCAACTTAAGTGAGTTTCATATGCAGTTAACGGCGTGTAAATTTCCTAAATGTGATTAACAGCTTCACGCATGTGAGACCCGTCAGCTACTAACAAAGCTTTCGTAAGGGAATGGGGGGAGAAAAGATCACAAATAAACAGATTTTCTTGAATTTCCCTCTAGGGTTTTGTCTTTTTGCTATAGATTTTTACGCTTTCCATTTTTCCCCTTAGTTTAGAACTTAATATTTAATGCTTTTAAGGTTCCTCTGTTGTTGAGTTGAAGCCGAATAGTTCTTCAGCTGGCTAGCTCTGATGGCAGACAGCAGTGTCTTTTCTAGTTTGCATACTTCACTGACAGCTTATTAAAATGTGCTGCCTCTTGTCTATGAATTCCGGAGTCCTCAAATCCTGAAAAATATGTCCTTAATCACCTCTTTACAATTGAATATTAAGATGTTGAGTATTTTTCTCTGTCAACAGCACTGATGTACCGACGTCATACCAAATGTTACAGGGCTCATAGGACTTTATCTACTTTTTTAATTAAAAAAAAAGAGGGGGAGGTTAGCATTCCCTAAACCTTGAAGGGACTTTGTGAAGTCTGTGTGAGGGATTCTCAGATCCCAAACTCTAGGTCTCTGGCATTTAAGAAGCCATGGCTAAGTGGCTGTTGTAGCTAAAAAAGAATTTGGCAGAGAAACCCAAGTCCCAGGACCATCCAATAAAGATGTGTGTGGGGCTTCCACAGCCCCTAAAAGAGCCTCATTGTATGCCCTGGAAAGAGGAGGGGAAACTTGCATTCGCAGCAAGACTTGCATTGAGTTAGGTTTGTAAGACTTTACATCTCAGAGTCTCATACTTTCCAATAACCTCTGAGTAAGTACATGTGCCTCCACAGGGAGGTATAGATGGACGGAGGGTCTTCAGGGATGATTAGAATTATAGTTATATTTCAGTGTTACCCACAGTCCCGTCTGCTTGTGGGCTGCTATGAGATGTGCGAGCGCTCTCAAACCTCCTCCTGGAGGCCCCACCCCTGCAGGGGGTGCACCGCGAAGAGGAGAGCCCGCACGCGGGAGATCGGGGCTCCCCAGGGCGCAGGCCTGCAGAGAGCCGAGGCTGGCAGAGGTGCCCGTCACTGTCTCGCACTTCATATATGCCAGAACTTGCTCGCAGATGCCTTCTCCCGAGCTGAGGTGAGCCACCGGACGCCAGGCCATCAGGGATCGCGGGGGAGGGTGGCACTCGGGGTGCCCCCGCAAGGGCACTCTGTGTCTGATGCCGCTGGGATCCCCCGACCCTAGCAGACCCACGCCCTCCGCTCTCAGAACACTTCAGCTTCCACCCTTCGAAGGAGACCTTCTACATCCCTGCTTAAGATGGGATTTCTTTTCACTGTCTTCCCGACCGTAAGCCCCAGAACGGTAGAATCACTTGCATGTAATGTCTTCATCAGGATACTCCTCTTTTTTCATATGCTCTCTGGGATCTAGTTCTTCTTTAACCCTCTTAAAAACAGTAAATGCCTCACGCATGTTCAAAAACTTTTTATCAGGATCCTTGTGCTGATGGAGCCGAATATTTTATTATCATGTAGACTAAGCTGCTGCCTTTCCAGAAAAGGAAACAGAAGGAAGGGAGGAAAGGAATCTCACTTACGGAGCACCTACCATATGCCACCCACTCTGCTAGGTCCTTGCTCTGTGCACGTTTCACCAATGCTTCCAAAAAAATGTATGATGTGGGGCACCGTACTCTCCATGTGGGGATGTATCAATCAAGTCTCAGAGACCTGAAGGAGCTTACCCAAGTCACGTGGTTAAAAGTGGCAGACATCTATCGTCTGAAACTTGATAGACACCTATAGGCTGGATCTTTCCTCTTTGACCAGGGAGCCTTCCCTTAAATTTGTGATTATAGAGAAGAGGTCCCCAGAAAACGATGATAACATAAATAAGAGAATTCACCTTTTAAAACTCCAAAGCTTCTAAAGAATAGAGAGGACCCCCATTTTTAATCCAGTGGCATTAATGGACTGCGATGGGAACATGTGAACAGAGGCATCCCACTCCCCTCTGGAGCTTACCGTTGAATCCCAGGGTATTGGACCCGGGTGGATGCTTGCCCCAAATTTCTTCAGCACCCTGACCTTACATCTTTGGCCCAAATATTCCTCAATGCTGATCTTCCTTGTTCTCTTAACTGGTTCATTTTCCTAATCTCTGAAAGTAGCAGGAAGTCAATAATTTTCCCCTGTGGTTTTAGAAGAAACCCTGGAATCCAATTCATAACTCATTAGACTAGTGAGTACATTTGCTTTTTAACGTGAGGGTCCTTATATTCCCTAGAAAATCTGCAAACTGTTTTTAACCTCCTTTTTTAAGATTTGATTTCCTTAAGCTTAATTAAAGGTCTCTTTACATCTTCTTAGACAAATGCCTATCATCCTTTCTGCAACATAAACTTCAAAATCATTGCTCCTCGAGCTACATTCTTTATGGATTGCATAAACCAAAATACTTGGGGAATAACAATCTCTCCAATAAAAAGAACCAGTGTGCTTAAAGATTGCAGAACGCTTCCAGTGAAATGTTTTCTAGTGAGAATAGTGGAGAGCCCAGTGTGCTCCATTTCAACGTACTAATTGGAGGTGTTTGTTTTTTGGGGATCTGGCCACGTTGCCCATAATGTCACGGCATGCAGTTGCTCCTCACATAAGCAAACCACTGCACACAGCACAAATGAAGACAAAAAGAATCAAGCTTTTGCAAAACTGATAAATAATAGCCTACTAGTTGTTTTGGCCGTTGATGAGTTTGACCTGATGTTTTATTACCGACAAATCTGTATCTACCATTATGCTACGTTCTCCCATTTCAGAAGTTAGATAATAAAAGAATAATAGAATAATATCTTGCCAGGCAAGACTCCATCTGCTTTTGTTTGGTATTTTTTTCCCCAACCCATCGCCCACTTTCCCAAATGCTCGCTCTAATGCAATAATTTTCCTTTAACACAAACCTATGATTTTAATCAGCCCATCTGTGTGGCTTCATCTAGGGGAGAGGACTGAGGAATTAATGCTTGTTCCAGGCACATTGTGAATGTAAGGGCATTCGCAAGCACAAAGTTCCCTTCTGCAACTCAAAGTTAGCAATTGTAAAGACCATCCCACGGTACTCAGTGCTCACCAGTTTTTTCCTTTTGCTCAGCAAGGGGTTATGCTAAATATTAGGCAAGAAATTTTGTCTCATCTGGAAAGAGAGAAAATCCCTACACCTACCATCTGGATCAGAGACCACTCAGATCTGTATTCAACAGGGACTGCTTCCCTAGCTGTTAGAAAGACAGAAGCCAAAATCAGGACTCTGGTGACTAGTTGAAACTAGATCCGCCCGGTAGAGATTGTCACTAGACGCTGTAAAACATTTTGTAGCCATTAAACCAGCAGCTCATAAAATAAGTGTGATTTGGACAAGTGTAAACAGAGAACCCGTTAAGGGTCCAGAAGATCTTATGGATTGGAAGGGAAATTAATGAGAGTTGGATACATGGAATAGGAAACGGAATTGAGTATTTTCTCTGTAACACTGAAAGCACATGCAAGGTGTTAGAATCACTAAATTGTAAGAACTGCAAAAACATAGCTGCAAACAAAGAAACTGAAGAGATGAAACATTATAACTAAGATTTCAGAGATAGCTCCCACACCGCCCTTAACTCCGATTCCCCGGCACATGACTCTGCTGTAGAGTGCACAAAGTATACATTTTTATGCCTCATGACATAAAATGTGATGTCACAGAGTGACAGCTGCCAGGGGAACACTAATTCGGAATTGCCAGTGTTATGCACCTTAAGATTCTCAACTATAACACAGCGTTAAAACTCTTCTCACTGAATTTCTCTAATAAAAAACACAGCTGTGAGCATTCATTCAAATATGTACTTACCATGTTTTATTCCTGTGAGTAATCACTTCCAGATTCAGCCTGACATTTGGAACTTTGTTTCTAAATAGTCTTTGGAGTAACAAAGATACCTTTCCTCATTAGAAACAAAGCCAAACTGGTGGTGAGTTTGAACAAACTAGACTAGGGATAAAGAAAAATCTAGTTCAATAGCACGGACATTATTCAGAAATTGGCTGAGGCTCTTCTGTCTGTATAGAAGGGCCCTGGACTAACCTGCCGTCTCCAACCTAGAAATATACTGCACATTCGTCTCTACAGGTCATGCCAGTCCAAAGAATGTTAGCTTTAGAAGATTCCAGAAGCTGTCCCAAAGCGGGGGTAAAGCAGTCATCCCAGCACTAACCGTTCTGTTGAGGAATGACTTAAAACTTGACAATAAAATGACTTAACTTGCTTAAAACTAATAAATGTAAGATCTTACTTTGAGGACAAGATGAGGGAAGCCTAAAGGTCCTGGAATGTTAATGAGTTGAGACTTTAGTGAATCACCACACTTTTTCTTTTTAGAAGAGCCTCAACATATGAATATTTTTTATGTTTTTTAATTTTTTTTGAGAGACAGAGACAGCGTGAGCAGGGGAGGGTCAGAGAGAGAGAGAGGGAGACACAGAATCTGAAGCAGGCTCCAGGCTCTGAGCTAGCTGTCAGCACAGAGCCCGACGCAGGGCTCAAACCCATGAACTGTGAGATCATGACCTGAGTCAAAGCCTGATGCTTAACCGACTGAGCCACCCAGGTGCCCCGAGCCTCAACATTTGACTTCTAGCTCCTCTTCTTGTTAAGTGTGTAGCATCAGAATTTTCCCCAGTGCAAGTGAAATTCTACTCCCAGAGGAAGGAGAGCATTCTATGAAATGCAAGATAAGGAAATGGGAAAGCACTGAACAAAGATCCCAAGCAGTGGCTGATGTTCTGGGGTTGGGAACCTGGTTCGCCTCTCCCCAGCTACGAGGCTCACTTCTCCCCGTGCATAAAATGAGATTGAAGGCACATCCTTCTCAGCGTTGTGAGGAACACGTGCACTGTCCACGTGGACGACTTAGCACAGCCCCCCCCCCCCCGCCGCCCCACACACAGCAGGTGCACCTGACTGGCAGTTCCCTATGGTCACACACCAGCCCCATCCTCATTCTGGCTCTCCCCTTCTGCTTTATTTCCAAATGCCAGCATGTTTTAGGCTATATTCTCATAATGAAAAGCAAAGTGGAGAAGTTATTATTTCTGAGTTTATTTCAAGACATGAATCTGGTCCGTACCTTCCACACCCAGGAGCGAGGCAGATGGTGTGTTCTTCATTCACAAAGACATGAGCACAAAGGATGGGGTGCAGCAAGGGTGAAAAGGGGTTTTATATTTGTGGCCTAACCTTGTAAGTCATCACCTGGCTCACCCAGTGATTTCTCTGATGTTCACAGGTAGTTCTAGAAGCCTAGTAGTTCTAGAAGTGTGTATTCTGTAGGCACAACTCCATTTTCAATTTTCCCCTAAAAATTAAAAAAAAAAAAGGTAGCTTCTACTATTTGAAAGAGTACACAATCTAGACCTTCTAGGAAAGGTGAACAGAGAGAGTATGCTGGGCCATCTGGCAGTTAGATGGTGAACAGTCAGCACTCAGGTGTGACCTCTCTTTTGCACTTCTGTTAGAATTGCTAATCCGTCATAAATCTGCACTCTCCACAAAATCTCTCAACCTCCTTTTTGTTTAGTTGTGCTTGCTAATCTTTCTTTTAAAACTCAATTCCATTGTTTTAGTACATAATGAAGATGTATAGCATGAAATTCGTAAGGTAGAAAGGAAGTCTTCTTCCCACCTCTGAACCAACCAACATTTCCTGTCCAGAGAGGCAGGAGTGACTGCCAGGGCTCTGGGATCTTTTTCCAGAATTAGGCTATGCACACACAAAGGGACAGACATATGCCAGTTTCAGGTTCTGCACCTGAGCGCTGCGTTTTTCACTTCACAGTACGTAGCTTGTAGCTCACTCTGTAGTCGTCAAATAGAGAAGAACCTCATTCTTTATAAAGGCTGCGTAGTATCCTGATATATGGATGCCCCATACTTTTCTTTAAACTAGTTCTCCCTTCGTGAGCTTGAAATCATTCTGTAATCTTTATTCTTATCATCATTATTACTCATTATTACAGAAACTATTTGGGGGCCTATACTTATGCCTTAATTCATACTTGCATGAGTCTATCTATAAGACAAATTTAAAGAAGTTAAGACAATAGTTCAAAAACTCGGGGGATTTCTCTTGAAGGTAGATAGACATGGCCAAATCACACCAGTTACACCCCCAGAAACGCACATGAGCTCCTGTTTTCCCTACATCCTCGTCCACACCCGCTTTGACCCTTGTCACCTGTGGTGATAACCTCTCAGTGAAGCGTCTGCTTCCTTTTCCCTGACCTTGTATCTTTTTTGTATGTTTCTGTTCCCTGCTCTGTGCTCTCTTTCATATCCATTGCTCATCTTTCTACTGGATTGTTGTTTATATTAATTTCTATCTTTTTTATGTTAAGAACAGTCTATGAGTTGCAAGGTTTTTTATAGTCATATGAGTTGCAAATTTTTTTGTAGTTTCTCATTTACCTTTGTATTTGATTTTTTTTTTATTTTTTTAGGTAACTAGATTTTTCATTTCTAGCTTTTAGATCTTTTGGGCTTTGTGTCACATTGGAAGGAACTTCCCTACTCTGAGATTATTGGTTTTTCTGGTATCTTAATTATTTTAGTTTTTTTTTTTAACCTTAAACAATTTAACTCCTCTACATGTATATTTGAGTAAGTAGTGAGGTAGATATGTGATATCTTCATACTACCCCATCCATTTGTTATTTAATGAGTATTACATCTTTTCCAACTGATTTAAAATACCAATTTTTACCATATATTAATTGCTTATATGTATTTAGGCTTATTTCTAAATTTTTAAACTCTGTTCCAACGCTCTGCCTATTCAGCTACCAGAATTGCCAGTTTTTAATTATTGTAGCTTTATACTACATTTTATTAAGTCCTAAGGACAGCCTACTCTCCCTTTCTGTGCTTTCCTTGAAATTCCCTGGATATTTTGCTTTTTATTTTATCACAGATAGTCTGAAATAAGCTTATTTTGATATTTCAGTTGTATCGAAATGAGATTTACAAATTAACCCATCAAGATTCTTAAATCTTAACGTATCATGCCTTCCTAACCAAGAACTGGATATGGTCTTATGTTCCTTCAAGTTTTCTTTTGAGTTCTTCAGTAATTCTTCAAATTTTCCCTTATATTTATTACATACATGGCTCATTAATTTTCTTCCTAAGTATCTTCTCAATTCAAGGCTGTGACTGTAAATAGAGAGTTTTCTTTTACCATACTTCTATTTTTAGTGTTGGTTGTATATGTGAAGGCTCTTTGTTCTGTATATTAATTTTTCACCAGACAACTTACTGAATTATCATAGTGCTTATAGTCGTCTGTTAAGTGATTCCAGTGTTTTCCAAGTAAATAACATGCCAACTGCAAACATTCCTTCTTAATTTGGTTTTTAGCTTCCATTGGGATAAGCTTCTTCAAATTCTTATTTAACACAAAAGCACATTTCTTGCCCAACCAAAGTCAGCTGTGACTCCCAGTGATTCTCCAGGCCAGGATAGTGATCACCCATGGGTTGGCTGGGCGCTCCAGGTGGCCTGACCCTTACAACGCCTTCTTCTTAGCACATGCTCCCACTGGAGCCCATGCAGCAGACGCAACGAGTGAAGCGCTGGATATCAGCACTTAAACCAATAGGCACATGCATCTTTCTGCTTTCGTTTCACTGTTCAAAGCAAGGGACACGTTGCACTCAACTCCAAGGGGCCAGAAGGACCCATCCTGCCGCATCTCCAGAGGGAGAGATTATTCAGATACAGTGCAATGTGCCTTCTCCCTTAATTCCTTTGACCGACTTAGCAAACTGTCCACTCACCCCCCTAGCAGACCGGACTCCATTTATTTATCATCCTGCAAGCAAAGCAATTTACTTGTGAATGATTCAAAAAATCATTTCAGATCTCGTTAAAAGGAATCCTATTTTAAATCCAGTTCTCAAACATATCTGGGGCATGATTCCAAGCTCCTTGCCCTTCCTCTGTGAAAGATCCCAAGTTCCATTTTATCAGTGTTTCTTCCAGGGAGCCTTTGCACACTCTAATCTTATCCCACCACCGAGTTTATCTCTTTGAATTTTTCTCCCATGTTTTATTCCTTTCATTCTAGATTAACTCCTTACGCCTAAGGGGAGGAGACAGACTTCCTTACCTTGAGCACTGTATATTATGTAAACTCTTGGTTTTTAAGACACGTGAGTGTGGAAGGGGAATGAATGTATGTGTGCACATTATCTTCCCGTGTGCTCTCCTCAAAAGTCACCACATGAAAAATAAACATGTCCAACTTGTCTCTAAATAAGTAGCAAAATAAAAAATGTCAGCATAGGAGAGATTCTATAGGTCTTGAAAAAAATTTTAGGCATTATTTTCTTAAAAGTAATTACTTAGTTGGCAAATAGATCCATCCATGTGACCTCCAGACCCTTCCTTCTTACTGGTGACGAATTTCTAACAATGTTTTAAGAATGTCTATTGTTTATTTGGATTTTTTTTCTTCTTCCCTGGACCCATTTGGGTCCATTGAAACAAAAATATACGTGACAAATATCTTGAAGAAACGATTCTTGGGTGGGGATATTTTCCACATAAGAAATATCGCAAAGAACTCAAAGGAATGGATTTTTAACACTTTCAAAATACCATCTTAATAGCCAATTAGTCAAAGTTTTTATTTGTGTTATTCCCTTCTGATCAATAACATTCAGAAGAAAATATGTGTTTTAAAAAATTCCTGCATGATCAAAACAATATATAATTGCTACTTCACTTGACTTACTTTGTAACAGAGCTAATATTTGGCTTTTCAACCTGCAATAAATGCCTTCCTCTCTAATCTCTTCTGATTGTGCCATAATTAACACTAAGGAAACACAGGTTTAACTATATATGACAGATATTTATTTAAAATACCTTCTGCTGCATATATTAACATTTTTCTTTCTACATTTTAAAGTAGCCTTGAGTTCAGCACTAAAATCAGATTCACATTTCTATTATGTTAATAGCCCCATGCTAGAGCAGAGTATATCATTTCAGAGGAAGTCACTGAGCTGCATCACAATAATTGTGTGTTTACGGCATTGGGAAATTTAAGTGGAAAAAATATACTATGGAAATCTGGCACCCTCAATCTCCCCTACCACCACCAAGGACAAACATGGAAGTCACATCCACACCTGCTAGCAATAATCCGTTAGATAGGGACCCTAGAGCCAATTTCTTACCAATTTCTAAGAAAATGGAAATCTCCATTGCTTGAGATCTTTTGCCCTGACATCATGAAATTAGTAATTTAACTATGTCTGTTGTCAAAAAGATCTTCCCTGTAAAGATAACCTATAAGCAAGATTTTGACAGGGTGTGGTTCACCAAATTCTGGAAACCCAGACTTGTGAGACATTTGCACATGTGGCAATGAAATTATTAAGATAAAGAGAAATAAATGTTATTTTCATATTAGAATATGTTTTAAAATGAAGTGCTTTTGGGCGCCTGGGTGGCTCAGTCAGTTGAGCGTCTGACTTGATTTCAGCTCAGGTCATGATTTCACAGTTGGTGAGATCAAGCCCCACAGGGGGGTCTATGTGACAGCACAGAGCCTGCTTGGGATTCTCTCTCTCCCTCTCTCTCTCTGCCCCTCTCCTGCTTATGCTCTCTCTCTCTCTCAATATAAACGTTTATAAAATAAAATAAGATGTGACTCTTTCTAGGGAAGAGATTTAGGTGGAATACATCAACGAATCTACAAGTCAGAAGATTTTCTGGGTAGAAAATAGGTGAAGGGGGCGCCTGGGTGGCTCAGTTGGTTGAGCGTCCGGCTTTGGCTCAGGTCATGATCTCACGGTCGTGGATTTGAGCCCCGCATCAGGCTCTGTGCTGACAGCTAGCTCAGAGCCTGGAGCTTGCTTCGGATTCTGTGTCTCTCTCTCTCTCTGAACCTCCCCTGCTCACACTGTCTCTCTCTGTCTCTCAAAAAAATAAATAAAAGACATAAAAAAAATTATAAAAAAAAAGAAAATAGGTGAGGGATGATAACTATATAAATGAGGGAACCAGGACTCAGAGAGCTAGTTACAGGCAACTGCATTTATGTTGCAACCCAGTGTCCCAGCCCACCTCAATCCACTTGTCTCCATTGCACCGCATGAATGCTCCATCTCTGGTAAATGAATAAGGAAAAGCTAGAAATGTTGAATTACAGTATGTATACCTTGGGAATTCACTGTGTCCCGCCAAAATGTACCGCATTGTCCCAGAATCCCAGGCAGAGACATTCAGCTGAAGATAACATATTTATTCATTGAAGATGGGGAGTGGGCCCCCACCTGGTCTTGCTAGATCACAGGCCAGTGTAATTTCCACAGCACTGCACTATCTCCCTGACCACAGAAACAACCATCCTACAGGCACTGCCTTTGAGCTTTTGTTTTCCTCAGAGCAGGGGAGAAACTTCCAGATCAGCACTGGCTCTTGCAACAGTCAGAGAAGAACTTGGTAGCCATCACGCAAAAGAGGACCCAAGGCTTTCAGGACCCTGATGCACCGTCACTTCAGTTCTTCAAAGTGGGGATGCCCAGCAGATGTAACTGGGAACTGTGCTCCCCCTTGGTGGGCATAGGATCACAATAGTTATCAGAAAATCCCTATTTCACCTTTCAATTTGTCACTGAGTCTCAGATGAATGGAACTTGTCATGGGGTCTCTGCTCTGCTCGAATTAACCTGAAGAGACACTGGGGACGGTTTTGGTCCTTTGCATCAGAAGCCCCTCTGTTGCAACTACACTAAATTCCACACCCTGAATAGAGGTTAAGTAGAACTCCTGAGGTCCTCAAAACAAGCATCATATTTACAAAGTTGAATAATAGTTAGAAATTATATTTCTTTTGAAAAAGAAAAGAAAACTCATAAGGTTATTATGTGTGATCTCCCCTTGGGTTCAATTTATGAATAGTTCATCAAAGACAGAATCTAGAGAAATAATAAGTTTAATTAAGGGCACTGACATGGACAGAATAGAGTATGTTGAATATTATTTTTAAAATGTTGCCAGCATCTTCCTGGACCACAGAATAAAATGCCCACCACACTGTTTTCTTTCATTTATATAAGTTAATGCAGTCAGAGGAGCATCACAGACACTCGATTACGGAAGGGCCCAGGCTTATAGAAATCCATGGATCCTCTTGGTTTCTGTGTCTGCAGTTGTGCTACAAGCATCCTCTACACCAAACCTATAGTTAATCTCACCATTGAAGGCTTCATTCATTCATGAATTCCTATGTGAACACAATTATTCACTCACTCATCCATCCATTCATCCATTAATGAGTGAGCGGTAAATGGTCATTTTGTGGTATAATAAGGGCTCGGAACTGTGGAGTAATTTGTGCAATATCTACTGGAAGGTCATGAATATCATGAATAAGATTAGTTCCAGATTCTCTGCTTGAGATATTAAAAGAACATTTTAGAGAAATGCCCATCTAGAGACAAATCTTCACGGCATCTAAGTCATTGTGGAGGGCATTCATTGCTATTAGGACTAGGAGGTTCTGGAAGTAGGTGATCACTAAAGAAGGTGCTATGAGAAGTGTATGATGAGAACAAGTGCCTAATGATTAGCATCTGCCTCAGAGCAAGGTAAGACCTACTGGCAAAGGACAACATTCCCTATACTTTCTGGATTAAAATTTTTCTTTTAGTGTAGAACTCTCTTCAAGGCCATGAGGCATTGGTTCATGTGTAGATGGAAATGTTCTGTTTGGTTCTTGGTTTTACTCTTGAAAAAAATTCAAAGGAGAACTTTTAATACCAGACTCTGGCATTATAATCATGAGAAAACAAACTCAAATATGGCCTAAGTAAATGTGTCATTATTTTGGATTCTGTGGTTAGCCTGGACGTTGTGAAATTCTGTCTAAGCAATGGGATATCCTAAGTGTCTTGAGTGGGTTGTTTGCTTTGGTTTGGTTTGTTTTTTTTCTTTGTTTGGTTGGTTTTTGTTGTTTGTTTGTTTTTATTAGAATTTATTGTCAAGTTGGCTAACGTACAGTGTATGCAGTGTGCTCTTGGTTTGGGGGGTAGATTCCCATGATTCATACCACACCCAGTGCTCATCCCAACCAGTGCCCTCAATAGCTAATACTATTGTCAGCTTGTGGAATACAGCACTCTTGATTATGACGAAAGGATGTTTTCCAATCTGGACTATACCACACACCTGCGCCATACCGCTTAAGACTGCCCTCTTTGGATATTGAAATAGCAATTTACAGGACTTGAGCTTGAAACTGTCCCTATCTTTTAGGAAATAAGACATAAAATGAAATATATTTAGGGAGTTTTATAAATGTTAAAGGAAATAATTTTTTCACAAACCGTTGATGCAAATGGTAAGTTCACTCTTTTTACTTTTACCATTTCCACTTGAACTTTGTTCATAGAATATTTTACAAGAGTTTAGGGCAAGTAGATTTTACTTGCCCTGAGATATATATATATGTGTGTACGTGTATATATATATATATGTATATATATATATATACACGTACACATTTAACATCCTTCAAAACCATTATTGCAGTGATGAAAGGGCTCTACGTGGTCTCCAGTAAACATTTGGTAATGTTTCTTGCTTAGTATAGTTTCTCACTGGGACAAATAATTACCAAATTTAAAACTACATCTATTTTAGTTTGGCAACTGATTTTTCCAAGAATCAACTTCAAAATATGAGGACTTCCCTGTTGTCTAGACCAATCAAATGAGATTCTCCGGAAACAATCAGTGAGAGTAAGACTGTGGGAGGGGATGGAGTCCACATGACCAGGCTCGTCTGTCACTACCCCTGCTGTGTGTGCTGGCCTCCAGTCCACAAAAGTGGCTTCCCTTCCTGCGTTGAGTCACACCGTACTGTCCCGGGCATACTCCTCTTGCTACCTGGAATGCCTTCTTCTAATACCATCTGTTAAAAGCTTGTTCATCGTTCAAGCCCCATTTCAAATGTCATCTCCAAAACCCTTTCCCATTCCTTAACTAATCACGTTCCTCCTGCACTGTCAGCATGCCACTCCCACCTTCTTCTCAACACTATGTTTTATCATGCATTTCTTCATTTTATCTAAGCCGTTATGTGTATCTCTGTCTTCCTGATGAGATAGTAAACATGCTGAGAATGAAAATTTTATTGTAGCTTTGAGTCTTTGTGCCCTAGCAGGATTTTGACCATGGTAGGTGTTCAGTAAATGCTTGGCTTCAATCCCTTTTGTAATTCTCTGAAGATATCATTGTCTTTGTCATCTCCAATGTTTGTGCTCTTGGGTGGAACACCTTCTCCCAAGTCCTCCCGCTTTGCTGCACAAATCTCTTACTCATGCAAATCTCTTACTTCCCCAATTACCATGCCCCTGTATAAGTCTTATTCAGTTTTGACTTTCCCTTCCACCAATAGCCAGGACAGGTTTGGGTCTCTCCTCCACACTTCCATAGAAACCCCAACTTTCTGAATCATGGCAGGGGTTGCATGATTCTGTGGTGGCCTGTTTACAAGGCTGTCTTCGTGTTTTTGTGAGTTTCCTGAGGACAGGAATCATTGCTTGTATCTCCAAATTTCTAAGACTAGCATAATAGGGACTCCCCAAGTATTTGCAGAACAAATGAATGAATGGATATTAAAATGAAATTTGGTAGATACATTAATGCATCTTGATATTCATTCTTATATTGTTTTCTAAATATGGATGGCTCAGTCATTTGAGCATCAGACTCTTCATTTCCACCCAGGTCATGATCTCATGTTTTGAGGGGTTGAGCCCTGCATCATCAGGCTCTGTGCTGACAGAAAGAGCCTGCTTGGAATTCTCTCTCTCCCTCTCTGTCTCTGTCCTTCTCTCTCTCATCCATGCATGCATGCATGCTCTCTTTCAAAATATAAATAAACTTAAAAAAAATAAATATAAAAGAGATTTTTAAAAAGTCATTAAGAAAAGAAATTTAAAATGTTTAATATTTGTTTATTGTTGAGAGAGAGAGAGGGAGAGTGTGTGCCCAAGTGCACACGCACACACACATCCACACACACACCAATGGGGGAGGGGCAGAGAGAGAGGGAGACACAAAATCCGAAGGTGGTTCCAAGCTCTGAGTGGTCAGCACAGAACCCTACTTGGGCCCAAACTCATGAACAGAACTGTGAGACCATGACCTGAGCCGAGGTCGGAGGCTTGACGAACTGAGTCACCCAGGAGCCCCAAGAAGAGAAATTTACTTGACTAAGCATATTACAAAATCTTTTAGGCAATTTTTTCTTCTATCTCTGCTATTCATTGTGTAAGTATATTGGCCCAGTTACGGCCTGGATGGCACACCCTTCAGTCGTCTTTGTTTTCTTCCACACTCCACCCGCCACCCACTCCCATCTATTTGGCTGTAGGAAGTAAAGACATTCTTCCTGGCAATGCATCAGTTACATGAGTATGTTATAACTTCTTTAGGGAAAATAAAAGTATAAAAAATTATTTGTGCAAAATATAAACCCTGCAATATATTGAGAGTTTCTGACACACCAGTCCTAGTCATACCTTACTACACAATCTGGATAAATTTGAAATTTCACCAACTTCCCATAATCTGAACTCATCAACAATACTAATAAGATTTTTACTTGGAAGGCAGCATGTGGCCATGGAAAAAATGATAGACTTTGTATAGAAACAGACCAAGATTTAAATTGATAACTCCACTTCCTAGAGTGACCTTAGGCAAGTGATTTAACCTCGGTTTCCTCATCTGTAAAGTGGCAGTGATATAGAACTTTATCATGTTGTTCCTAGGAAATTAACATCATAGCACCTGCTTACACTTGGTAGTGACTAGAACATGCTAAGTGCTCTTGTCCTTCTCTCCATAGGTAGAATGCTAAAGGGATTTTTTTTAATTTAATTTTATTTTTATTATTGAGACAGAGAGAAACAGAGCATGAGTGGGGGAGGTGCAGAGAGAGAGAGGGAGACACAGAATGTGAAGCAGGCTCCAGACTCTGAGCCTGATGCGGGGCTCGAACCCATAGACAGTGAGATCATGACCTGAGCCAAAGTCGAATGCTTAACCGACTGAGTCACCCAGGTGCCCCGCTAAAGGGATTTTAAACAGATTTCTCTTCATCTCAGTTTGCACCTCCACATCCCTCATCCCTACCCCATTATCATTTTTGGATAAAAGTGGGTTAAAATCAATATCAAAACTCAACTCAGTATCCCTCAGGCTATATCACGTCTCCCTCCTTGTTCTCCTGAGGCATTCTATATTATCTGCTATCGTAATTTTTCATGCTGTTTGTTTTAATAAGCTTTCAAACGAGATCATAAACCCCTTGAGAGGAGGGACACTTCTTTTCTTTCTGATTCTCAGCGCCTACTAAAGACTGGACAGTAGGTGGTCAGTAAATGATTGGTCCATTCATTCATTTATTCACTAGTCAACCAAGACCGTCCTGCAATTAAAGAAAAGACCACAGGAAACCGGCTAGACATGGATGGAAGAGCAGAGAGAAGAGATTCCTGCTCCCTGGCAAGGATGTTTATGAGTCCCAGGATTGTTGGTTTTCCTGTTTATCGTCTGAGGCGAGTTTTTCTCCTTCACGCCATTATTGTCCAATATCTTGTCACTGTAGTTAGTGGCGGAGGAGCAAAAGGGACTTGGGACAGGCCACGCTGATTGCACTGCCCTGTGAATCAATTCTCCAGCACAGCCCCAAAGTCAAACTCAGATCACCTGAAAATTTACACCACCAAACAGACAGAGTCTTGCAGGTTTGCCTGCATTAAATAATGATGTCAGAGCCACAGTGAGGAGGTCTTTCTAGCGAGGAAACAACTGGAGAGAGAAAGTGTTTATTGAAATGCAAATGAACCCTTTGTGCCTGTTCTTTAGCTCTTTTGAAAAAGAAAATCTGTTAGAAGATAGCATGTGTGTTGTTCCCCTCCCCCATGCTTATCTCTACAATGTTAGAGGGCACTAATAATATGAAAATATGTAAGAATCTTGCAGAAGAAATGCTTATTTCAAAAAGGCAGACCTCCTCTAAACATAGCAAGAGGAATACTAAAAGTACCCAGAAGAGTAAATTAACAGTGGTTCAAAATCGTGCTCTTTCCCAGGGGGTCCATGGACCGCCTCCGGGCAGGTGCTGACCTGTCCTCTGGGCTCAGACCGGAAGCCGGGGGAGGGGTGCGTGGTGAGATCCCCCGGCCCCAGGCATGGACTGCCTCCCAGGCCTGGCAGCGGGCGCCCCTTCTCAAAGAACAAGGGCATTTCCTCATCTGCATCTGCGGTGAACAGCGGTCCTGATAACTGGGGTTCCACAGCCCTCTGGGTCTGCAGATTAGTAGGTTCTCTTGAAACGTAAAATATTAAATGTTTTAACTATCACAAGGCTGCCTTCACCGTGGTGCTGAACAAGGCTGGGGGAAGTCACAGGAGCCTCTCGGCGTCTCACTTGAGTGGGCCCTCGGCAGGGTCAGCTTCCTGACAGCTCTGTCATTCTTATAAATGTAAATTGTTGCAAAGTTGGACCACAGAGATTTAAATATTTTCCTGGCTTCCACTTGATTCTTTTGTCCGGTGCTTTCCTTTACTGATCATGCATCTTACGGAACAGCATAGATATTGGTCCCTTGTGGACTCCCTTCTCCTAAAGAAAAGAACATCCCGAGTTCCTAACAATGTATCCAACCTTCTCTTAGACCTGGAATTGAACTTCTGTATTTTACTTTATGTCTTAATGTAGCTTCTGAAAGTTTTAAAGTGCATCAGTCTTAAGTGGCAATTTCTTAGTCTCCATTTGCATTTTGAACATTTGACACATGTTAAATGTTACAGTGTAATGCGTTATAAATAGTAGGCTCCTATTCTCCACAGTCAGTGGTAATCTCTCCCTCCCCTCTCTTCCAAATGATCCTTTCTCGTGCATTGTCAGCCCTGAGGTAAAAATGCAGAAATACGGACACCTTCTGCTCTCCACCCCGCAAACCCAAGCCTTGCTTTGTTTTCTACCCGGAGACAGAAGAGGTTTACCCATGGCTGAAAATACGATGCTGCCGCATAGGCTCTCTTTACAAAGGCCTGTCTCCTCTCTCCCACCCCGTGATAAATAGAATCTGTGCTGCCTGACACTTGTGAACAATGGGTGAAATGGATATTAGAAAAATCTCATTTATCTTCTGCTTTATTTCTTGATGGGGGTCCTTGTCACTAGGGCTATTGTGTGACCAGCTCTGGAAAGGGCATCTCATTAGTTTTTCTTATCAAGATAGCAAGGTCCTTTTAAACAGCAAAGCACTTACATTTTAGATTCAATTAGGAACCTGCATCGTGGGTGTGTGCATGCATGCACTTTTCCTGTGTCTGCTTCGAGACAGAGCAGGGTCCGCTGGAGTCTTAAGGAATCAGTGTTCACCACGGTTGGAGTCAGGGGCCTATCCCAGCGCACCGCAGCCCGGGACCCCGCCTCTGCCTCCAGGAAGCAGGCTGATCAAGTAATCTTCACCTGGTCCCTTGGTTTTGTAAGAAGCAGGGTCAACCCAGGCTAGACATGGAAGCAGCAATCTTAATTTGCAGCATCTGCGTGTGAAAGGATGTTTGTAGATTTCTTTTCTAGTTCGTTTATTTCAAAACCCAAAACGCCCTGTGTTGGCCTCACAGGCTTCCAAAGGTCCCCCCTCAGTTTGCTGGGGCCCCTCTCTCCCAGCGGGGTCTTTTGACAAGTGTGCTTTGGAATGGCTCACCGTTGTCACCCAGACAACTGGGGGAAATGTCAACAAATCAGCAATGATTTCGAATATGTCAGATGGAATTCAACTTTTTCACATCGTTTCGAAAATCCTAGTGACAGGCAGATGAAGTGGGACAAGTGTACATCAGGGCACTGTTTAGTAAATGTAGCCGAGACCTCTCCACCGGCAGCTGTGAAAACAAACCGAAAATGAAAATATCCTGCCAGGGTTGTGAATGATCTCCTGGGGATACTGGTTTCTTTTGAAAGCACAGTGATTCTTTCAGGGCAGTAGGATGCCACGGAGCTCACTTGTTAAGTGGAAATGGGATATTATGGGCTTGCAAGATTGAATCCCCCCTTGATGAATGCTGTTAAATCCCCTCTTGTTGAATGGATGTTTCAGGGACAAGGTCCATTTACTCACCTCCGAATAGAGTCACTAGCGCGGTCCACGCGCGCCACAGCTGTGATTAAGGAGCGACTGGCTTGCGAAGGGGGCCTGGGTGGCTCAGCCGGTTAAGCATTTGACTCCTGATTTCGGCTCAGGTCATGATCTCACAGTTTGTGGGATCGAGCCCCATGCTAGGCTCTACCGTGATAGTGTGGAGCCTGCTTGGGATTCTCTCTCTCCCTCTCTCTGTGCCCCTCCCCCTTTCACGGTGTCTCTCTCAAAAATAATAAGTAAACTTAAAAAAAGTTTTAATTTTTTTTTTTAAAGAAATGATCTGCTTGATAGCGGATAAGCTGCCTCGGTCACTGTGTATCTCCTGTGTCTTGCAGGCGCCCGGCACAGAACAGGTACTCGGTGCATTTCTTTCTGAGCAGAAGAAGGACTGAATGTAAAGAGGTTCCTATCTGAAACTTCCTCTCCCTTATTGAAGGAACTCTAGTCTGAGATGTCAGGAACTGAGTCCTGGTTCTGGCTTTGCACCTTGCTGGCTGGCACACCAGCTTCCTGGGGCCTCAGCTTACTCTCATGTGATGCGGGGTGTGCACTCAGACCTTCCCAGATGTACCAGTCCTAGTCTCTTGGCTTACGATCTTGACCTCTTGTTCCTTTCTGAATGTGCAAATTCTCAGAAAAAGGCTAACGTGCCTGAGGTGGCTGACAATCTATTAAGGCTCAGATTGGTCCTATTTTTTCCTCTGAGACAAGGCATATGAGGCCACCTACATGTTCTGAGCACCTAAAGGGTAAAGGGTCATAAAGAGTAGGGGGCCTCAGTGAGGACAGAAAGGAAAGCAGAACACCAAAACCAAAATCTGCCTACTTCACAACTTCTCCAATGGCCAATAGGTAAGCACCTGCAAATGTTCCTGGAAACAGTGAAAATGAACTAATCCCTGCAAATGAAGGTCATGTGACATTGATGCTACTCCTCCAATTTCCCCATAAAACATGGCGCTGGCATTTGTCACACCCATGGAGAGTGCTTGGTTTCCTGCACATTGTCACTCGGTCCCTTACCTTGCGGCCTCACTATTTAACCAAGTGTCTTCCATCACTACAACACTTGATAGTGTTAAATATTATAGTAGTCACATCCATCTTCATGCATAATTAAGAAACGGATTAGATGCTTTGAAAATGAAAATCGCTGCTCCGACTTCCGAGGCTAGAAAAATTATCCAAATCCAGTATTACTTCCTGAGTTTTGTTTCATGGAATATTTATGACAAGCTGTGATAAAATATTGAACCAGGATGTTCTGACTAGAAACAGGTGCCATCGAGGTGCCACATCATTATGTGGAACTTGCCTGGCACTTGTTTGCCAAGAGCCTCCCTCTAAGATATCAGCTTTGCCTCACACTCGCTCTGTCGGTGCCCAGAGCAAAGAAATGGAGTCCAGAGGAGTGAGCACGTAATGATTTCTCCCTACCCTTCGGCGAGCTGGGTACATCCGCCCATTCCGCGGCCCTCAAGCCCCCTGCTTCTTGTGAGTGATACCATGTCATGTCTCCATGGCCTTCTGTATAGGGTCACAGACATGGCTGCCTCTCCTGGGCTTCTTGGATTCAACCCAGATTTCTAAGTCGGACAACTGGCCCTCCTCTCGCAGCCCAGCCCCTTGCCCCCGTCACGCTCAACTCCCTTTCCCCTGTTTATCCTCCAGTGGAATCTCTAAGCCTCCTTCAGGGCTTGGCTGAACTGTCTCTTTGCCGTAAGACTTCGTTGTGAACCCAGGTCCCTGAGGCTTTCTGTCCTCGGAACCCACTCCCGATCCCATCTCATTTGTGGGATCCTGGACATCTTGACCTCTTACTCCCCACATTGTCCCTGCGTTTAGGTAAACCCTGCCTTCAATTTGATCTCAACTCTTCTGTGTGTTTTTAACTAATTATGAACTCATAAATCCAAAAATAAATGTGGATAAGATTTAGCCACCAAATTCCAAAGCTGGGTATCTATAGTCAAAGAGTAGCTCTTACATAGTAAAGATGACCTACCAATAAATGATGATCACAAATTATGAAGACCATCGTTTGGACACTGCCCTACATTTTATTCTGTACCTTCATACACTGCACTTCTCATTTTTTTTTTCTCCCTGACATCCTGGATGTATATCCCTAGGGCCCGGGGAAACAGCCCCAAAAGGCAGTCTCTTGCTTTATTTTAAAACTTCATATAGGGCACCTGGGTGGCTCAGTTGATGAAGCATCCAACTTTGGCTCAGGTCATGATCTTGTGGTTCATGAGTTTTGAGCCCTGTGTCGAGCTCTGTGCTGACAGCTCAGAGCCGGGAGCCTGCTTCGGACTCTGTGTCTCCTTCTCTCTCTGCCTCTTCACTGCTCATACTCTGTCTCTCTCTTGCAAAAATAAATAAAAACATTAAAAAATGTTTTTAATTTTATTTGAAAATTGTTATCTCCCATAATAAGCCTACTCATTTTCTTTTTTAAATGGTTATAGCTTACTCACCATTAAGCATAAATGCTAGCCCACAGTGATTCCATGGGTCTACATATCAGTTTGAAAAACACTAGAATGTCATTGAACTTGATCCTTCCCGCTGCTCTGTAAAAGAGGTGAGACATTTATTGTTCATTCATTGTGATAGGAGAGGAAATTGACCCTCAGCTTGATTCACTTCCTTGGGTCACAGATTAGTGACAGGCCAGGATACAAACCCAAATGTGCTAACTCCAAACACCGTGTAAAACTTGCTTTGCCCCTCCAGAAGCTTCCAGCTGCACTGGCTTCGTGATAGATGAAGGTGTGCCTCTTACCCACCAGCAGCTGCTGGCGCAGTGAATGGAACTCCCTAGTGCCAGGCCCGTGTGGACTCAACACTGCTAAGAACCTTGAGCCCAGCTCCCAGTTCTGGTCTCTTCTGCAGTCATCCAGCAGCCAACCTGGAGTTGAGGGCGCCCTATCAGTCTCCCTGCTCTGTTCATGTCTCACAGCCCCTGGAGGACGTTACTGCCCGCATTACCATTAGACACCTGGGGGGTTTTGGTTTGGTTTGGTCTGGTTTGGTTTTTCCCTGGACTGTAAAGTCCTTGGACATAGGAATCACGTCTCCTCACTCAGCTCAGGGTCTGGCCTATCCTGCATGCTCTTCTATACATATTTATCAAATGAGTGGACTAGCTTCCTAGTTTTCTGAAACTGGGCACAAAGGGTTGGAGTGAGTAAAAAATAAATAAATAAATAAATAAATAAATAAATAAATAAATAAATAAAGGACCTTTCCACAGAGCCAGAGCTAATGTATAATTGTGACAACAAATACATAACACAGTGTTAAGTCAGGCCAGTCTACAGCTTTTCTTCTCCACTCTAAGGGATGATAAATAGTGTTCTGGAAGTAATGGTCTGTGGCTTAAATGGGCCAGGTGTGTAGTTTGATTTCCTCTTATTGCCTGTTGAAAAATATTTTATGGTTTTGTAATTTTGTTTCTTGGTATCCAAGATGATTGACCATACCTACCCAGCAGCCGGAAGGAAGACATTCTTAAATGTCATGATTATTTACCCCAAATTATTAGAATGCTCATATTTGATATTTGGTCTTCTCAGAAATATTACTGTAAGTGCTTTTCATCTGATTCAGTGACTGAAATGAGGCAGTGGGGTCAGATGGGCAGAAATTCTGTCCCCGTTTCTCTACTTCTGTCCAACCCCCACCCAGCGCAGAATTGAAATGCTACATGTTCCTCGCCTTTTCTGATGATATATTGTAACTGCGCAAGGCTTGCGATTTCAAACCTGGATTTTCAGCTGCTAGACTGTAACTGATTGTCCATCTCTTCCTCTTCGAAAGAGGTACTATGTCTAAAGAAACCATTATCTCCTGATATTTTCACTGTCATAAAACCATGGATCCTCATAGATATTCCTACATACGCTTCATAGCCAAGAATGGTAAGGCTTTCATTTTTCTAAATGACCTCGTAAATAAAAGGTAACTATCTTTTCTGAATATACTTGCCTTCATGATCTTAAAATAAAAATGCAGGTCTGGACCGCCTGGGTGGCTAAGTCAGTTAATCGTCCGACTCTTGGTTTGGGCTCAGGTCATGGTCTCGTGGTTCATGAGTTCAAGCTCCACACTGGGCTCTTCTCTGATAGCACAGAGCCTGCTTGGGATCCTCCCTCTCTCCCTCTCTCTGCCCCTCCCCAACTTGTGCTGTCTCTGTCTCTCTCCAAATAAACTTAAAAAAAAAAAGCAGGTCTGTTTTTGAGGAGGTTGGCAATTATAAGTACATGGTAGCGGGGCGCCTAGGTGGCTCATTCGGTTGAACGTCCAACTTCAGCTCAGGTCATGATTTCACAGTTCATGGGTTTGAGTCCCACGTCAGGCTTTGTGCTGACAGCTCAGAGCCTGGAGCCTGCTTCGGATTCTGTGTCTCCTTCTCTCTCTCTGCTCCTCCCCCTCTCATGCTCTGCCTCTGTCTCTCAAAATTAAATTAAACTTTTAAAATATTTTTAAAAAATTAAGTACATGGTAGAACATGGCTTTTATTTACTCAGGTCAATATTACCAACTCTTTCCTTGGGGAAAAAAAATGAGCTGGACCATTCCCAAGATTTTTTTTTTTTTATATTTCACATATAGATACATCCAATAGAGAGGGATATAGCACCAAAAGCTACACAGCTTGCCTTAGATGACAATCAGGATTCACGGACATCCCTCCATTTAATAATGGGCTTACAGAGCAGATCGTGTGTTGAATGTACACGTGCAGTGAATCACACCTCCAGAAGAAGGCAGCTTCCCATAACCCCACGGTTCTCGAGCTCCCAAAACACTGGGTGCTGACCACATACTCTCCAGCCCTATGAAAGACCCAGCACACAGTGCTGATAAACCGCGTGTGCCCACTGGCTTTCAGGAATACGCCAATACCTAAGAGTCTACATTCTGAGTCCCCCGGTCTGCGACAGTTCATCTGTCCTGTCTGCCACCGCCATATCGCTCTCTGCAGGGGAATGATTTCAGTGGCCGATTAGCTCAGTTCCTCAGACAGCTCAACAAAGATACCCCCTGCCATAATCTGCTCCTTCTGTGTGGTTAGACGTGGGCTCAGCTCCAAGAACCCCAACTGCATTGCAATCTGCCCAAAACTTTCAGACTATTTCATGCTCTGCAAATACTGTCCCCGAGTCCAAGGAAGGATAAAGAACAAGGCAAAGCACAGCCTTGTCCCTTAATGGTGTTTTATTAAAGCCTCAATTTGAGGCAATAAAAGAAAATTGAAAACAAAAATAAACCAGAGCAAAACAAAACCCCCCTGTTGAAAGCATCGTGAGCTTTCAGTCAAAGCAAGCTGCAGAAATAGGCAGAGAGCAAGGCCTCTTAGCACGACAAGCAAAATTATTCTCATTGAGCACATCCCAGCTTCTGTTCTCCATCTTATGGTGAGAGTATTAATCTACTTATTTTACTCACTTAAAAAATAGTTGCCTTAGGGGCGCCTGGGTGGCCAGTCGAGCGTCCAGCTTCGGCTCAGGTCACGATCTCACGGTTTGTGAGTTAGAGCATCACCTCAGGCTCACTGCTGTCCGCACGGAGCCCGCCTCAAGTGCTCTGTCCCCCTCTGTCTCTGCCTCTCTCTCTCTCTCTCCCTCAAAAATGAATAAACATTAAAAACCAGTTGCGATAATGTTTCATAAAGTTGAAGATACACATACTTTTGAACCAGGAATCTCAATCCTAAATATATTCCTAAATGTGTATAAAAAAGTCCATGTAGAAATATATACATCGCTGGGATGCCTGGGTGGCTCAGTCGGTTAAGCGTCCAACTTCGGCTTAGGTCATGATCTCACGGTTTGTGGGTTCAAGCCCCGCGTCAGGGTCTGTGCTGACAGCTCGGAGCCTGGAGCCTGTCTTCAGATTCTTGTCTCCCTCTCTCTCTGACCCTTCCCTGCTCATGCTTTCTCTCTCTCTCAAAAATAAATAAAACATTTTTTAAAATTAAAAAAATATATATACACATCACATTATTTGTTAGAGGAAAACGAGAAAAGAAAGAAACAGCCTAAATATCTATTAATAGGAGAATGAATATTTTTAAATTTTTTAAAGTTTATTTATTTTTGAGAGAGAGAAATAATAGAGCATGAACAGGGGAGGTACAGGGAGAGAGGGAGGCACAGAAGCTGAACTAGGCTCCAAGTTCCAAGCTGGCACAGAGCCCCACACAGGGCTTGAACCCATGAACTATGACCTAAGCCGAAATGGTATGCTTAACCCACCGAGCCACCCAGGTGCCCCAGGGAAATGGAATGGAATACTATACAGCATTCAAAAATGAAGTAGCCCCAGGAGATGCCCCTTCACACTCTCTAAAATGGCTATAATTAAAAAGACATAAAATAGTGAATGTCGGCAAGATTATAGAAAAACTGAAACCCTCATCCATTGCTGATAGGAATGTAAAATGGTGCAGGCACTTTGAAAAGCTGTTTGGGAATTCCTCAAAAGGTTTCATTCACAGGGAGTTACCATATGACTCAGCAATTCCACTCCTGGGCATCTACCCAAGAGAAGTGAAAATGTGTTCACAGAAAGGACTTATACATGAATGTTTATAGCGCCATTATTTATAATAGCCAAAAAGTGGACGCCATCCAGCTGATGAAGGGATAAATGAGATGTGGTAGATCCATACAATGGAATACTATTCGGCCATTAAAGGGATAAAGTACTGATGCATGCTGCAACAGGAGGCTTCAAAGCATTATGTTAACTGAAAGAAGCCGGACACAGAGGGCCAAATAACATGTAAACCCATCTGATAGAAATGTCCAGAACACATAAATATAGAGAGAGCAGAAATAGGTCAGTGGTTGTATATAGTTTGGTGGTGAGGAGCAGTAATTACCAAGGGGTGCAAGGCACTTTTAGGGGAGAAATGTAAATATTCTAAACTTAGATTATGGTGATGGTTATACAACCCTGTGAATATACTACCAAAACAATTGAGTCATGTGCTTTCAGTGGGTGAATTAGATGGTACATTAATTTTATCTCAATAAAGTTATTTTTTTAAGTTACAAGAAAAAAATGAAATAGAAGCAAAGTGATCAATATGATTAACTTTCACAACATAATGCTGAGTGCAAAAAACTAAAGGATGCATGAACCCCAAAGTTTATAGCAGCATTATCAACAAGAGCCCAATTATGGAAAGAGCTCAAATGTCCACTGAATGACTAATGAATAAAAAAGTTGTGGTGTATATATACAATAGAATTCTACTCAGCAATTAAAAAGAATGAAATCATGTCATTTGCAACAACATGGATGGGGCTAGAGTGTACTATGCTAAGTCATTCAGAGAAAGCTAATATATGACTTCACTCATATGTGGAATTTAAGAAACAAAGCAGGTGAACATAGGGGAAAGGAAAGGAAAATAAGAAAAAAACAGGGGGAAACGAACCATAAGAGACTCTTAACTACAGAGAACAAACCTGAAGGTTGCTGGAGGGGAAGTGGGCGGAGGGATGGGCTAGATGGATGATGGGCATAAGGAGGGCACTTGTTGGGATGCGCACTGGGT
The DNA here is from genome assembly GCF_006229205.1 of Suricata suricatta. Lineage (NCBI taxonomy): Eukaryota > Metazoa > Chordata > Mammalia > Carnivora > Herpestidae > Suricata > Suricata suricatta. The sequence continues at coordinate 128,245,099 of NC_043709.1, read as the reverse complement.
GTTATTCTCAAGTAATGAATCACTAAAGTCTACTCCTGAAATCATTATTACACTACATCTTACCTTGGATTTTGAAAAATTACAAAATGAAAAAAATCTTTCAATTGCAAAACTTCAACCATGAAAAAAAGGATGCATGTAATGCAATTTCAATTATATAAAGTTTAAATATTGTGCCAAACAATATTACATTTGTGTGAAGGGTATATGTACACAGGTCATAAGGAGAGGTGAGAGAAGGGGAGGGGGCATCCTCTGGGAGGATTTGTGTAAGACTTTTCAACTCTGTTTAAAATATTTTATTTCTGGGGCGGCTGGGTGGCTCAGTCGGTTGAGCGTCAGACTTCAGCTCAGGTCATGATCTCACAGTTCGTGGGTTCGAGCCCCGCGTCGGGCTCTGTGCTGACAGCTAGCTCAGAGCCTGGAGCCTGATTTGGATCTGTGTCTCCCTCTCTCTCTCTGTCCCTCCCCTGTCCACACTGTGTCTCTCTCTGTCTCTCAAAAATAAATAAACATTAAAAAATTTTAAAAAGATTTAAAATATTTTATTTCTTAAATTTTGTTGAAGATATATTCATTATAAAATCCTTTTTGTCTTTTTAATTTTTTAAGACATTTGGGAAACAAAAAAAGTAATAATTACCAACAAGCCCACTGATCCAGAAGGATCAGCTGAACTTTATCGGAGTGTGCTTTTCCCTATTAGTAGCTTTCCACTCCCATCAGTTAGATTTACACTGAATTGTATGAGAAAAGAGAGTTAAATCCCCTATGACTTTTGGTTGCAACCTTAATATCTCACTGTAAAACTTGGAGAGAATGAGCAATATATTCCCACACTTGCCCCATAAAAATGTTAAAATCTTTAAGTTATCATCATAATGATTTACTTAAAAGTTTTTTATCTGTTGATGTCCTTCCTAAAATCCAAATAATGGGTCTTAAAAAAATCATAATAGCAACCCAATACATGGTCAGCTGTGGGCCACTAGGACCATCATGGTCTTTTTTGTTCGCTTACTTTTCCCTGTCTTCTGCTGCTGGGGGCCTTCACAGTGCTGTTGTATATGTTCTGTCATGGATTGTCAAACAACGACTCGATCATTTCTCTTCTGATCACATCTGCACTTTCTGAGAGTATCTTAAATTTCGAACCTGGAATCCAAGATAATATTGACAGTTTTATAAATGCTCATCCATTAAGCTACTTAATGAGACTGCTTTGCGTTTATTAGGAAAATCAATGTAAATCTATACATGCTGAATCTAAGACCAGATCTCCAGACTATCTAAGCAACTTTGTGTATTCATTTAACAGGGCACCAAAATCTTTCCCTGTTTACCAATTTTTTTATTAAATTTTTTTTACATTTATTTATTTTTGAGAGACAGAGAGAGACACAGTGTGAACAGGGGAGGGACAGAGCGAGAGAGAGAGACAGAGATCTGAAGCAGGCTCCAAGCTCTGAGCTAGTTGTCAGCACAGAGCCTGACACGGGGCTCGAACTCACGAACTGTGAGGTCATGACCTGAGTCGAAGTCAGACACTTAACCGCCTGAGCCACCCAGGCGCCCCTTGTTTACCAATTTTAATAAATGTTTTTGTCATCAAAGTATTTTAGGCCTATTTTCTGCATTTTTTCCAATTTTTCTGCAGTAGAGGAAGATTTAAGTCTAGCAAATGTGATCTTATAAAATATATCCTGCATTCTTACAATTTCTGAATACAAGAGTATGTTTTGCATAGATTCTTCTTGAAGCTTTTCCAACTCGAATATCTAGCATGTTAATTGGCCTAATAGAATTCATAGAGTCTAGATGGTCATTATCCAGAACTTCTCATGTTCTCAGACTTTGTACATCTTGGTTGGATAACTCCGAGAAAATGTCAAAGCCTTTTTGAGGATTGTAGAATCCTAAATGAGAGGAGGGGGCATTTTCTGTGTTTTCAGGAGCATCAGTAGCATCTTACCTAGGGGGGATGTTGAGCTCAGAAATCAATCTGTGTTACTGTTTGAGGTGCTTAAAGTAATGAATGTTCGCCAGAAGAATGCTTAAAATTTATGTTTGACTTCTGATTATTAGAAAAAGCAAGCATCAGCTACCTTGTCTCTTGTAAAAATGCTGTTCAAATTATTTTATTGAATATAAAATGACCTCAAGAACTTGATAATAAGGGTTTTGTTCTTTAAAATTCTCTTGACCCGTCTAATCCCTCAATTCATAAAGAACACCGGAGCATATCAGGGAGATCATGCCCTGTGTACAAATAACTTGTGTATGAAAACTTGTGTTTTCATAATGAGGGGATCTTCTTCTGATCAGGTTAGTTGGTGAATTGTTTGCTCCTTAATAAAAAATGTATGTTTCCAAGTCTAAAATGCCCTCAGTGTTGCAATATTTAAAGGAATTTCAAAGTCAGTAATTATAAAAAGTCCCATGAAAGTTATTTTCCTTTTGTGGACTGATTGCCAAAACTCTGAAAACAAGAAATCCATGCTTCTCCCTCCCCTTCTCCTTTTCTTCTTCATATTTTTCTCTTTAAATCTCCTCCCTCGGTATGGTGATTAAAGGTGGAATCCATCTTGGGCAAGACTAAGAAACTGGTGAGCTTTCTCGTTCATACGTTGCCAGGCCCATTGCACTGACTTCCAAGGTTATGGCCTCGCCTCCAGACCCTTGCAAGCCATCCCATGCCCTAAGCAGAAATGGATCCCTGAGGCAGAGGTCTGAGCTTGTCAGCCTGGGACGCCATGCGCTCAGCTCCGACTCCCACTCAGTGACCTTTCCCCACCCCAGCCAGCCTCTCCTCCGCACAATCCCACCACCACTGCCTCTCAGCGACTCAGATTCTACACACAGGTCTCAGCGCAACTCATATGTATTCTGTGATGGACTGAATGAGGCCCCCTTCATAGACATGCCCACATTCAATCCCCGGAACCTGGAATTTGTTGCTTTACATATTAAGGGGGTGCTTTACAGGGGTGAGTAAGTCAAGGATCTTAAGGTAGGGGGGTTTTCCTGAATCATCTGACTGTCCTCAGTGTTATCACAAAGGCCCTTTAAGAACCTTCCTATAAGGGGGAAGCAGAAGGGTCAGAGGGAGAGAGGGTGATGTGATAATAAAGCAGAGAGAAAGTCAGAGATATGGCCATGGAAGCAGAGATGAGAGATAGGGAGAGATCTGACGATGCTTCCCCACCATGAATATGGAGGATGGGGCTGCAGTCCAAGGAAAGCTGATGGCCTCGAGAAGCTGGAAATGACAAGGAAAGGACTTTGATCTTTGGCCCCCAAATCAAAGTGCCCCTGCGATCTTTACTTCTGTTACACTTGGTTGTTAATCTGATGAAGTAAAGTGTTAATAGATGATCGTGACTTAGTCAGCTTTCCCAGATAATAATAATAATAAATAATAATAATAGTGGCTAGGCTTGATGTTGTAGCAACACTGCAAGTGTTGATATCACAGATTAGAAATAATGAGGTGGAGGCTCAAGAAGGGTAAGACAGTTGCCCAAAGCGATGGAGTGTGCCGGAGCAAACCTCTTAACGGAGGTTTGCCTAAATCCACCGTCATCCTACTCTAGCAGGATCACGCTGTCTCTTATAGTTTACTAAAGCCTTGGTTGTCCTATTTCAAGAACCGCCTCCTTTCAGAAGCTTGTCCTAGTACCCCTAGATGGATTTCTCCTTCCCTGTCCATTCAACATCTGCTGCACCCAGGCCAGTACGTAGTTCTACCCTGGTCTACCCAGTATGCTATTGACCGCATTAGCTGCAGTCAGCATCTTCAAGGCTGAGAAAGTGACTTCGTTTTCTTTATATGTCTTGCATCTAATTCAGTATCCGTGATGCTATAAGTAAGCTACAAATGTTTGATAGGGAAAAAATGAGTGAATGATGAAACCTTTTATGGTTTTACAATAAAGTGTCATTAAAAAAACAACCTATGTTGGGGCACCTGGGTGGCTTAGTTAAGTGTCCAGCTTCTGCTCGGGTCATGATCTCATGCTTTGTGGGTTCGAGCCCCGCGTCGGGCTCTGTGCTGACAATTCAGAGCCAGAAGCCTGCTTCAGATTCTGTGTCTCCCTCTTTCTCTGCTCCTCCCCCACTCACAATCTGTGTCTCTCACTCAAAAATACATAAACATTAAAAACAAAAAAAAATTTTTTTTAAGAATGACCTGTGTTACATTCATTGTTTTTGTTATGTTTTTAAGTGTATTTTGGAGAGAGAGAGTGCACAAACAGGAGGGGCAGAGAGAGAGAATCCCAGGCAGAGTCCACACTGTCAGCATGGAGCGCACACCGGGCCTAATCCCATGAACCGTGATTATCATGACCGGAGCCAAAAGCAAGAGTTAGGCACTCAACAGACTGAGCCACCCAGCCACCACTACATTCGTTTTTTTAAAAGCAATTTGGAGAACCAGCAATATTTCTCTCCTTCCTCCTCTGCCTCTTCTCTTTCTCTCTCTCTTTTAATCCAAAGTCAACTTGAAGTCAATTGGACCCAAAAGGAAGGCTCTGCAGAACCTGCGCATTGGGCACCAGGCCTCCCAGGTAGCCACCAATCACTTCGGTTTCTCTCCGATCTACCTTCACCACAGTCCCTGTTCAACACACGTTTATGATCAAAATAAGCAAAACTCAGAAAGAGATGCATTTCTCACATCTGTTTTTTTTTTAATTGAGGTATAATTTACACATAGTGAAATGCTCAGATCTTCAATGTGTTTCTTCAATCAGTTCTGATGAATGCAAATCATGGGAAAAACACTTCTGTCACCTTGGAAATTTCGTCCTGCTCCTCTCCAGTCACTTGCACATTCTCCTCCAAAGGAATCACTGATCTGATTTCTATCACTCTGGATTAGTTTTGTCTACTACAGACATTTACTTAGATAGAATCACATAGTGCGTACATTTCTGTGTCTGGCTTCTTTCATTCTGTGTAGTATTTTTGAGATTCGCTTCTGTGGTTGCCTTCACCAGTAATTCATTCTCTGTGTTGCTAGTTGGCTTCCATTTTAGGAACGCCCCATGGTTTATATTGCCATTCTTCTACTGATGGACACATGGGTTTCCAGGGTTGGTCTTTTTGAATAAATCTGCTTTGAATGTTCTCATCCCTGGGTTTTTGTGGGCCTGTGTTTTCATTTCTCTGGAATAAGGACCTAGGAGTGGAATTACTGGTTTACATTATAAACATGTATCTGCATTTTACCCGATGAATTATATGCACACAGACTTTAGAATAGAAATCAATTATTGTCATTGTCCTGTGAGTACGAGGGTGTTGTAATAGTAGACTCAGCTGCCATGTGTCTTGGGTTATGTTCCCTTGCAGCAGAGGCCGAGAGGGATCTCTGTGGAGGTGACAGCATGGAGACAAGGCCTCTGGGAGGACTTGTTGGGGGCTGAGGGAAGCAGTACAGAGCAGGCAAGAAGCCAGCCAAAGGGGTGGTCACAGTTGAAGCCCAGCTTCACCTCTGTCCCACCAAAAGCTCTGGAGCATCTCTCCATGAGGTAGGAGAGCTGGGCACTGCACAATCGTTCGTAGCAGACGGCCCCCAGCCAGGGCACGGGAGTTTCACATGGAGGGAGGAGACTCCCAGATAGCTCTTCTACTCCTGGCTCTTATAGGGACCAAGGGTAGTTCATTGGAGAAGAAAGCAACTATGAGCCACGAACAGCCAATACTCACAGCAACAGGGGGATGAGGGCATCAGCCTGACCAAGGACATCTGGCCAGGGCTCGAACAGCATCCACTCTACCAGAGCACTCACGAGTGCATAAATTATTTCCACACCACAGTTTACCTGCATTGGCTCAGGATGGGACAACCCAGACAAAGAGATGTACTCAGATATTACTCTGAAAGGCTCACCGCTGTGGCCCGGATCTGATGACTCCAGATAACAGATGCCTGGCCAGGCTTACTATAACACCTGAAAGCTTGCATGGCTTCCCAGTAAGGAAAAAGCCAACAGTGGCTGTCAACCTTGAACTTGTGCCCAGTGACCTGGCCCTTCGGGGATGATGGGGCTGCTTTCTGAGATCTTTCAGCCCTGATGTAGCTCCTTGTGGTGGCTGATGACCCCTGTATCCAGTGGTTCAGTCTCCCCTTAACAGCACTACAAATATAGTGGTATTAGTGCAGTCTAGTCCTACTAAAATAGATTTGTAGCCTAGCAGGCTTGGCACGCATATGAGGAAGGGCAGGGCTTGTCAAATTCATGTGCCTGAGAAGTCTCATTTTGCACTAAAAACGGACCTCTCCTCCATAGAGCAAGTGGTGTCTTTCTTTGAGGGCTATTTTAATCCTAACTTGACAGAGTAGGTATAGAAATGAAAGATAAAATCTCCCAAAATGGGCAAAAGTTAATATTCTCTTTTTTCCAGCCAAACCAGCAATGTGGAGGCATCAGTAGGTACAGGGGACTTAAAAGGTACCAGATGATCTTTTGACCCAGTGACTCTGCTTTCTAACGTGTTCGTTAGAGCATACATCGAGCACTTGCTGAAAGAGAGGAGGGTCCCTATAGCATCATAATGCGTCCATGGCAACGCCACATCAAGCTGTCTTTCCACGACCTTTGTGGCTCTTTGTATGAAGAAAGCCCCCATTGCAGCCTCGCAGCCCGGTCTCCACTGCTCTGGGGGGTCTTGTTCTCCGCAGTATAAAGAGGTGTTGCTCCACTTCTCAGAAATAAGATGGCGCTGGGAATGAGCTGTTACTGCGAACTCATCACAGTTTATTATTTCCATCAAAGAAGGGGAGGACATCCTCAGGCAGACTTAGCTGAGTTAGTACAGGAGCTAAAAAGACTTTTCTTTTTAAGCCTGAAGCTGCTGGGTGCACTCAAAATACTGTGAGGAAGGACTTGCCCAAGAACAACCACCATGAACTTGAGCATCGTTTATGAATCTTTGGTTTTCTCTCTGTGGTTGTTCAATAGCAAGAAGCCACAAGTTAATATGTAGGGCCGTTCAGGTAGAATAGGCTTAGAAGTTGCAATGCATCCCACGTTTTCCCAAAAGAATAAAAACACAAGAAAAATGTAGAGTATTTATACACCGATGAAGAAGAAGCAATCTTTCAATTTGAAAGTTTGGTCATTCTCAGAGTCCTATATTAGTTTTGGCTACTAACGCTGTCTAGTCTATCTGATAACAGTGGCCCAAAGAAAATCTATGTCAGAAGCTGAACCAAGGGGGAAAACGGGAAGAAATACCTCAAGTTCATTATTTCTCCCATAATTCCAAGGAAAGAGAGTAAGACAGTTTGTGGATACAGGAAATGACATGGGAAGGTGATAAATAAAGCCTCAGTTGGCCGACCCTTTGAAAAATATCTTGAGGCTGACTGTGCTTGAAATAACTTACGACTGATATCAGAGACACATGTCCCCGGCCCTGGATATCCATCCTTTCCCTCAGAGATGAATCACAGCATGCAGCAGAAATATTATTGCATTTCTAACTCGATAGTAGCGACATGTTAGAGAATTAGAGCACAAATAGATTCTTCAGCATGTCATCTTCCGTTTTCTATCAGTAGTTAACCTATTAGAGCAAAAGAAACCCATTCTGTTATAAGTGACATTTTGAAAGAGATACTGACTTTCAAAACTTAACATTTATTTAGCCTTCTGGAGATTGTCTCAAAGAACTTTGAACTCTCCAAACAAATTAGGTTAAGGATAAAAACCATTGACGATCAATGCATATTAACATCCTTAGGGTCAAAATGTTATGAATCCATTCAAAATCTGGGTAAAAAGACAGGTAGACAAAAGCAGGAAGACACAGGTTTGATAGTCCTAGCAGACCGCAAGCTGACTATAAATTTTGAGCAATTGAAAAGGGTAGACATCTTAATATATATAATGATGGTAATGGAGCGCCTGGGTGACTCAGTCAGTTAAGCATCCGACTTGAGCTCAGGTCATGATCTCATGGTTTGTGGGTTCAAGCCCTGGGTTGGGCTCGGTGCTGACAGCTCAGAGCCTGGAGCCTGCCTCAGAATCTGTCTCTCTCTCTCTCTCTCTCTCTCTCTCTCTCTCTGTCTCAAAAATAAACACACACACACACGTATGGTAACAACTACAATTTTCTCTTTAGAATAATGACGCGAGGCAAGAAGAGAAACCGCCACAATATACATTGTTACTTTTTATTGCAACTGGTTTGAGACTCACGTTTTCACAATGAGTATGGAAATACAAATACAATCTGGCATAAGAAGAGCTCTGTGCTGAAAGGTTAATGGCAATAGGACTGTTTTACCTGGGAACAGGGAAGTGAAAAAACCAGGCTTGTAGCAATCCTGGGGCATTTGAAGCAATATCACAAAGAAGACGTAAAGTAGATTTTCTCTATGCAAAGAAGACAAAAGAAAAAGCACAGAAGTTGAGTTGGGCTAGAAATTGTTGCACCCACTTTTTTAATTGTAACACTTGGGATAGCCCACCAAGGAAAAGTTTAGGACCCCAGAAACCTTTAAAAATAGCTCTGTAGAAAACAAACCGGAATTGGACGCCATCTCAACGGTCCGCCTTCATCTCTGCTGAACAGACAATGAACTGAAAAGAATTTTTCTGTTCGCCTTCCCCATGGTAACCTCAGGTGTGCAAATCCATCTTCACAGGCATATCTTGGGCCTGCATTCCTTGCCTCACAAAGTGGGATGCGCGTCGTTTAAAAAATTGTTGGAATAGTTAAGACATTTTTGCAACTGCAGAGAGAGATTCATATGAACGGTGCGAACTAAAATCGTCATTCCAACAAATCAAATGTAACCAAGGAAAATAACAATACCAACAAATGAAGCCAGTGTGAAACCACTCAGCACTGCGGCACTGGATTAATCGTGTTGCTCTTTGAGAATTTAAAGCTTTTAATCATGTCGTGCTGTAAGTCTTTGGTTAAAATTCACGGGCACTTTACAGGTTTATTTTGGCCCCCAGGGCCCCTGTATTGTTCACTAAGTACAATGAAAACCTGTTAAGAATAAAGAAGAAAAATTAATGTCAAACTGAATAAAAAAGCTAAAAAGGTCAAAACTTGTTCCTAGGGCCAAGGAATATGCCTGCCCATGGAAAAGACTACAGAAATCACATTTAAAAACAGTGCTTATGCTCATAAATTGGTGGAACTGGCAAAATTGTCTGTAAATCGGCTTTGCAATGGCTCTGCATCACAAAGACATAATATGCACAAGAATATATTATGGATATATGTAAATGTATGTCTAAGCAAGAAATAAATTTCTGTTTTTTTCTTGTAATCCAAATACCTTAAATTATCTCTTTAATTATCTGTCCTCAAGATAAGAGAGGCTCCCTTGAAGATTCATGTCTAGCCCGGATATATAAACCTACCAATGGGCATTAATGTTCTATATCTAAGGAGCACTCACTTTGTAGTTGAAAATAAATATAATACTCATATAACAAAATATCATTTGATTATTTCATTTCAATTTCAATGCATCACAAGTTAGTTTTAAAAGAAGGGTAGTACTCTATTTTTCCAAATCACTAAACTCTAGGATTTAGGATTGCTCAGGGGAGGTAGGGTTGGCTATATCAGCATCTTGCAAATTTTTCCTAAAAGTTAAGGTGCATAGATAGCTCATTTGGTAGAAAAGTTCATGAAATTTTAAGGAAAAAGGAAAGATAAAGTTCCACAGAAACTGTATCTTTAGAAGTTTATCCCATACGGTCACCAGCAACTCATGGTCCAGGAACGGAGCTCAAGTGCTTGAAACCTGTAATAGGATTCCACCCCTCCAGCCGGGCCCTGGTGATCCTGAGGGTTGGGGACTTCTCAGCAGGCTCCCTCCTTCTCCCTGCTTGTGAAGGGGAGAAGCTCCTTCCAGTGGTTCCGTTGCCCGCGAGGGTAGGCATCCGGGCATCTCAGATTTCCTGATTTCTGTGGTCACCTCTTGGGTTTCCAGTCCCCTCGTCAACCTAGCAGTGCAGGTCCAGCTTTCCATTGAGGATGCTCAGAGCGTGACCACGTCCCTGTTCTGGGAGAAGTGTCCCAGCCAGGCACCAGGGACTGAGGAGTTTGCAGAGTCCTACTGGTCAAATCAGTTCCAGGCCAGAGGGCCTGCCTGGGTTCAGTGTCCCCCCAGGGGACCGGAGTCAGGGGAAGGACGCTCACTGGTCAGTGGCCTTCACAGCCCCAGGCAGCCAAACAATGGTGGCAGCTCTGCCTCCAACCTGCACATGACCTCAAACAGCCACATCACGCCTGCCTCTTGAACAGAGCGGAAGAAACCAAGATGGGTCCCAAGTAGCAATGTATGTGAGCAGCTCCAAGGACGAGGGAAGGAAACCCTCAAAATGGCTTCTCTCAGAATCAGCCAGGGCTCCTGGGTGGTGTGCTGGCAAGAAAGCGGCTAGTTCACCTCCAAGCCTATTCTGAGGATTGTTTGTTGCGTACACATGTTCACACACACACACACACACACACACACACACATCAGCCTACATTTATTAAGCCAAAGGCCCTCCAAAGTATCTCAGATGGGAGCCTGATGGAGTACTAAAGAGCAAAAGGGAAAATGAATACACGTTCTAGACAATCCGAAGGGTCCCTGTTTTATCTGAATATGTTTTAAGATGTCAGGTTGAAAGGAGCCATGCTATTTGAATGAATGAATCAGTCCACCAGCGTGATAACTATGGCAGTTAGATCTATTATCGGTCAAGCAAGTAACTAAAAAAAAAAAAAGCATGCAATAGGATCAGGAAAAGTGTCTGGGCACAACTTTTTATGATAGTGACTGCCTATATCAGTGCATGTTGTGAAAATCAAACAAATATTTAGTTTAGAAAAAATAAAACATTCAAAATGCGTTCCTGCATTTAACTCCTTCCAAATCAGTGAACGTGTATGTATTTGTGACTTTGGGCTAGTGTTCTCAGGTGTCGGCGCACAGAAACGGAGACGTTTTTAAGCATCCGAGTCCACAGGAATAGTTGCCAAGCTGGTCACAACTAAATCAGTCTGGAAATGTTTCCTATAATTCAAAAAGCATTATTGAAGTTTTTGAATACGTCCCCTCAATTTCAAGGAATCTGTTTATTTTTCCTGCAGGAGCAATATCAGACTTATTGATGGATCTTTGAAACACTCTGTGGTGTGTGGGCTTATGCAAATTTGCCTTTTCAAAGGTGCCCCTGTGAGTGCCCACACCATTAGTCCCAATCCATTGGACTCCCTGGGATCAGTGCCCAAGGTGGAATCAGAAGAAGTTCAGATGGAAATAAAATTGAGGACTTTCAGCTCCCCCAAGGGCATATCCTGTACCATTTCCCAGTGGGGATTTTGCTGGGCATCTTGGAATGACAGCTCATTTTAACTCTTTACCCTGGAGCCTAACCCCATGATTCTCTGCACACCCTCACATTAGTCCTTTTGACTACATTAACTGCTCAAATCGTGTGCCCCAAAGAGGCACAGATTCGCAATAGCCGCCAAGCAAGTACTTCCGTTTTCTTTGCAGTTCAAAGGGATGAAATGGACAATCCCGGCGGAACACCAGCCTACCGGAGACTGAGGCCCCCAGAACTTAGAATGAGCATTTCTACAGCACTGTGACTCGCTTCCACCTTTAACATTGTAGCAGTTTTATTGCAGTGTAGTTGACATACAATGACAGTGTAGTCTGACATCCTGCCAGAAGCCCCCCACTTCTGGATTTGTTGGGTTACTTCCTCTTGGTGCCATTTAGCTCATTCATCCGTCATGTTTCCAGGAAAGTGGAAGCTGCAATTTAGAGGCCTGATGAATCTGTGTTCAGCATTTGTAGCTAAAAACAACATATGTATTAAGTGTTGTGTCCTATCCGAGATACTTAATATTGGGTTGACCCAACTATTTCTATTTTACTTTATCTGAAACTAGCTTTTATTTGTTGTTGTCTTCCTATTCATTGTTTTGTTTTTCATGATTTCTTTTTTTTTCCCCTAAAAACTACATGTAAAAAAAAAAACCAACTAGGAACTTGATCAAGAATATGACTTGGATTACAGCCCTTCTGTGGAGTTTTAACATTATCTCTATTTGAAATATGTGTATGCTCACTCCTCACTGTGAGGAGAGGTAGCTTATTGGTGCTTTTTAGTGGCAATAGATGTGGATTTGAATGGTGGCCCTCTCACTGAAAGCAGTGCGGTCTTGGAAGGTGTCTTTTCTCCTCCCAGCTTTAATTTCCTCACCTGCAAAATTAGAGATTAAAACATCAGCTCAAATTCCCAGAAAGGTTGGTTACATAAATTTAAAGAGATAACATATCAGTTGTTTTGAGAAGAATAAAATCATAATCAAATACCAGCTTTTATTATGCCGATGCTCCTGTGAGATCGGGAGGAATCCCAAGTGTTGTACTGCACGGTGGAGACCCAGAACCAGTGACTTTACAGAGCTAGGGAACCGAGCACCGTCTTGTTGGCTCCCGGCAGACTACAGTGTTATAAGCTAAATGACGTGATTTTATTTCCACACTACTCATGATATAGTCTTTCTAAAGGGGTCATGCAAATCTTGATCCTAATTTGAAATTAGAATTGCCTTGCTCAGAGCCAGGACCCAAACACATAAAAGGATAACAAGCCTGCCATCGACTCTCACTCCCAAAACGCGGTCTGCACCCCACCTAGGTCAGAGTGTGCATTTTCGCAGCACACCCCATGCTTACCTGCCATGGCTGATTTCACCTCTTTCCTGACATATCCATTTATCCTCCCAAGATATAATTCCCTTTCCCTCTGAACCCTGGGCAATTTACCTTGAACTTTTCTTAGAGATCTCACACATTTTGCATAGTATAATTGCTACTTTTTTAAGATTGCATTCTCTCGCAGGCATGGACGGAGTCTCATCCATGCCTTAAGCAGAGCAGATATTCAGCAGACACTTGCTGAATGCTGGGATGCACTTTCCATCCCAGTCTGGGTTTCCAGTGAGAATAATAACACCCTGACTGATTGGCCAGCCCGGCTGTGACCATTCGACAAGACAGGTCACTTACCAAACAACAAAATTCTGATCAGACCTTGACAGAAAATAAAACAGGTTGTTTATAGTTTAGCTCTTAGACTTTTAATAACTGTGAATACCAAATTTAAATTTGGGGAATTAAATCAAAACTGTCTTTATAATTAGTCATTATTCTTAGAGCTGGGTAAGCTAAATACTTAACCTCTAATTTTCTCCATTGATTAACAGTATAAAATCTTTTAACACAGAAAAAATGTAGAGTTTTACTAAAGCCCTCTCTCAGTGGTCTGCTCAGACCGATTCAGGCGAGCTGCTCATGGTTTTATTTGGCAGCTCAAAGGTAATGATGACCATTAGCAATGTAAGGTCTGGGGAAAGAACTCTGCCAAGGATCATTCCCTGGGGACGTCCAAGTACACATTTGCATGATGTTAATAAGATGCTTTTAGAGGGTCACATCCTTTGCCTCCTTAAAATTGTACAGAAGCCGAGTAAGTACCATTGATATAATGGCCAAATGAGTCTTGTGGCTTGTGGACAGGCCCGTGGGATGCAACCTTTTCTGCTGGGCCATAGAATGTGAGGCTGCCGAAAGGTCCCGCCTAGCCTTAAGCACGTGGATTACATGGTGACAAGCAGCTGCCCCTCTTGGAAGGTTAGAAGCAGTTCTGACATTTTAGGGTGAGTGTATTTCTGTTTCTTTGAGACCAGCAATATCAGAATGACTTGGGTGGTTCTGGAAAATATGTATCCCTGGGGCCCCAGTACAAAGTACTGAACCAGTATCTCTGGACTGGAACCTACGACTCAGAGTTTCTACAAAAGTTCCATTAACTTGTGACTGTTACACACAAAAATTTGAGGTTCTCCCTTGAGAACTCCAGTGTATCTGAGCCCCACCTTCAACACCCAGGGGCGCTACCCAGAGCTTTGCCCTCCATCACCATGTTCTTTCCTTGGAAGCAGCCTCTCGATTAGGGCTTTAAATGGCCCAAATATGGCCGACTCGGGCTCTGGGAGCATCCTAACTGCCATCTGCTAAACAGTGAAACAAGTTGCCACAGGGTCAATTTGATCGAGTTGTTCTGTTGACCAGAACAAGCCACTAATCAATGAGAGTGGCCTGATTATTTGGGGCCATATGAACAATGGAATCAGATGAAGCCCTGGTAATGCCATTACCAGGAATTGACGTCTGACCATGGATCTGGGTGAATTCAAAAAGCCAGTCACTGTATAAGATGACCTGGTAAGTTTCTGACTTCAGTCTGTGTGTATCTGTCTGTCTGAGCAGACCACTGAGAGACGGCTTTAGTAAAACTCTACATCTTTGGCTTACTTTGACTATTCTATGCAACTATTTACCACCCACCTTTATGATCTTTCTGCCTTTGTTACCTATAATATTATTACTTTGAAAGAGATATTCATGAGGCGTGTGGATGGTTCAGTCGGTTAAGTGTCTGACCACAGCTTAGGTCAATGATCTCGTGGTTCATGAGTTAAGAGTCCAGCATTGGGCTCTCTTCTGTCAGCTCATAGCCCACTTGGGACCCTCTGTCTTCTTTCTCTCTCTGACCTTCTCCAACCTGTGCACTCTCTCAAAAATAAGTAAACATTAAAAAGAGAGAGAGATGCATGCCCCTAACATCTAACAAAAATATTTCCAAACTATTGACTTTTAGGTTATTTTGAAGGGTCAATAAATTACATCTCATATTTTGAGAAGTTACCTGAATACTTAAAATTGCTTTACCTGTAGTCATATTAAAATATCTCTATTTTGGGGCTATCATCAGATTTATCAGATACTCAGCAGTAGCAATTGCTAAAGAAGTTCAGTGATCTGCCTGTAAAGACTCATGTGCTTTGTTCAAGCTCCTCTTCCGTGCTTGGAAGATGATGGTTTTCTTTCTGTTTGACAGTATTGCATGTGCTGTGTAGACATGCAATGGTTGCAAAAAGTCTGGGAAATGGACACAAATGGGTCTCTGTGGACACAGGGGACCAAGTGTTGATGGGTTTGAATCCTTTTTGTGGTCAGTCAGTTTAAAATTATTCACCCAGACACATAATAGTCCCAGGACTGAGGTAGATGCTTAAAGGGGGTGAGAAATCTCAGTTCTTGTTCATGGAAGGAGTTATGGTTCATGGTTATGATCATGTGACTCTCCTATGTAACTGAGATGTTAGTCACTTCATGGTTATGATCATGTGACTCTCCTATGTAACTGAGATGTTAGTCACTTCAGCTCATTTATACAGAGGTGGTTCATTCTGCTACACCTAAATGAAAACAAGAGAAATCAAACATTACTTTCCAAGATACACATGTGAGTGGGGCAGCATTTCCAAGATTCCAGCAAATAGCAAGTAAAACAAACTAAAACCAGCGTTCTAGCACATGACCATGGGAATTGTGATTTTGATCCCTGAACAACAAAGTGACTTTTTTCATGAAAAATAGGTGATAGTCATTGAGTAATAAGACTAAGGACAAAATGGCCACATTTTTGTAGCTGAATGATTTTGATGCTACCGTGGACTGTGTGTGTATGCGTGCATATGTGTTTATAGTAACATGCTCCATCGGAAGATTTTACCTCTTTTTAAAAAATGTTGAGATATCATAAATACAGGAGAGTGTATAAAATGTATAAGTAAAACTTGAGGAATAATTGTATATGGGGGGCGGCTCAGTTGATCGAGTGTCCAACTTTGGATCTGGTCATCACCTCACAGCTTGTGAGTTTGAGCCCCATGCTGGGCCCTGTGCTGAGAACTCAGAGCCTAGAGCCTGCTTTGGATTCTCTGTCTCCCTTTCTCTCTGCTCCTCTCTAGCTCATACTGGCTCTCGCTCTCTTTCTCTCACCCTCTCTCTCTCTCTCTCTCTCACCCACTCTCTCTCTTTCTCTCTCAAAAATAAATAAGCATTAAAAATTGTTTTAGATAAAAAAGAGTAATTATATATTAGAATCCATTTGATTACCATCAGATCCTAGGATGCTAGCGTACTAAAGACTACATGTCATGCACACTACCCAATCTTGATAACCATCGACATGATTTTTTGTGATATGTTTTTGTGTATGTATGTGTATATTAAAATTTTTAGTGTATATACACTACAGTTTTCAGGAGTCCCCAAGCCCACCCTTACTTTGACACCAGCTGTTAGCTAGCAGGTCCCTCAAACCAACTGCAGGTTCCATAATTTGCTGGAAGGATACCCAGAATGCACTACAGCTCTTATTCTCACACTTTATTACAGTAAAAGGACAGAAAAACAGCCAAAGGAAGCAGCACAGGGAGCAGGGCCCAGGAAGGCTCCAAGCGCACGGCGTTTAGCGGTCCTGTCCCAGTGGCGTGGTGTGGACAGTGCTTACTTCTCCCAGAAATGACATGTGACAATATATATGCAGTATTAGCGACCACTGAAGCCCACCCAAGCCTGGGTGTCCGAGTTCTTACTGGGCTGAGTCACATAAACGTGGCTGATCATCTGCTGGACTGACCTTTGTGTCCAGACCCTTTGGAAGTGGAGGGGAGATGCAGGGTCCAAGGCCTCCCAAGGTACCATAAATCACATTGTTAGTGTGGACCATCTGGTGCAGCCTAAGGCCCCCAGATAAACAATGATACTCTTATCAGGCAGGATATTCCAAGGGCTTAAAAATTATCTCCCAAGAGCCAAGGGCACAGGCCAGACCTCTCTCTGAGAAAGGTTAACTCTTTACTACACATGGATGAATATATGTGTTATGCATATATATCTTTACATTAAAAATATATTTTGGTTGTTTCTGATTTTGAACATCATACACCTGCTTCATAGAAATCCTTATATATACATATATTGTGTTTTGATTATTTTTTATTCATTTTATACTGTGTTAATGTTCTAGATATTTTTATCAAATATTAAGGAGAGTTTTCAAGTCTTATTATAAGAAAATAAGTAGATTCAATAAGTAACAATAGCACAGCAATGAAGCCAGCCTAGAATTTCCTGCACAAACAGTTAAGGACTTCATTTTTTCATACGTATGCCCTTCATGATCTTTGATGAGTGACCTAGATGGCCCCAGAATGAAATATAGTCATCTTTATTTTAATAAAAGCTATCACTCACCTATCTATATGGATTAACCCTAATTATTAGGGTCTCATCACATTAGCCTCCTTATCCCCAACAAAGAAGAAATCAATCACAGCCAAAGCCAGGGGTCAATACATTTTTTTCTTAAAGGATTAAGTAGTAAATATTTTAAATTGTGTAGGCCATATCTCTTCTGTTTCTACTCACCTCTACAATTGTAGAATAAAAGCAGCCATAGACAACTTGTAAACAAGTATGTGTGGTTGTTTTCCAGTAAAGCTTCATGAATGGAAACTGAAATTAGAACTTTGTATAATTTTTATATGCCATGAGATATTGTTTTTCTTTTCATTTTTTAAGCCATATAATAAAGTAAAATCCATTTGGGGATGCCTGGGTGGCTCAGTTGGTTAAGTATAGACTTTATTTCAGGTTATGATCTCCTAGTTATTGACTTCAAGCCCCACATCGGGCTCTTCACTGACAGTGCAAAGCCTGCTTGGGATTCTCTCTCTCTCTCCCTCTCTCTTTGCCCCACTTGTGCTTTCTCTAAATAAATAAATAAATAAATAAATAAATAAATAAATAAATAAATGTGCGTGTTTGTTTTTTTAAGGGAAAGACCATTTGTAGTTAATGAGTCCTATAAAAACAGGTAGCAGGCTGGATTTGGCCCACAGGCTATACTTTGGCAACTCCTGACCTAGGCCAATGGATTCAGGGTTTCTAGAATCGGGTTCAGGTTTTCTATTTATAATAGAATACTCCTCACCTCTCACTAATTCATAAATCTTACACCTCTGACAACACAAAAATGAATTGTAACTCATCTAAAACACTTTAGAACCCAATTTGTATTTGCCTGGCCAAAAAATAACGTGACATATAGTAAGTGGATTTTAATAAGCCTTGGACCAGAATAACTAATTGATGTTCTAGATCTTACACCATAAGTAAAACAGACCAAGCAGATCCCCATGATAATCTCTGACATTAACTCCCTGGATAGAATTTTGATGGCAGAAGAAGGGCATTAATTTTCCATTGATATGTATCAAATAAAAGTTAAACATCAGACACCAAAATCTTCAAGGTAATATAGACAAACTCTAATAAAAATCTCATCAACATAGGTGTGGCAGAAATCAGAAATCAATTAATTCAGGGCTACCGTTTTGCTCTGAGAATTGAAGAGGTCCCAGACAACTGAATTTCACTTCTGCCTTCACCTTAGGTCCCTGAGCACAATGAGCAGTCTGCAGGAGCGAGTCACACAGAGGCCATCTCCCTTGCTTGTTGTACATTGCTTTCATTGCAACTTTTGTTAATTAAAAAAAATCAGCAATTTTTCAAGGATATATTAGCATAGAATATCTTTCTCAAATTCAGAGACTGAACTTAATTACTTCTTTCCCCCCCCCCCCATCTTTAGATCTACAGAACTAGAGAAAGGAGTGATCCGGCTAAGCAGGTAAGAACTTCCCTCTTCTGCAGGCTTATGATGGACTGCGTGCCGACATCTGTGAAAGGTAGGGGTGGCAGCTCAATCCCATGGATTCGCTTATCCGATTTCTGCTTTCTACTATATGAGCGGTGCTGTGGTTGCTCTTTGGATATTTCTCTTCTAGATTTTGTTCACTATTGCGTGTGATCCTTTGTCTCTTTGGACAAGCCTACCTGTTGTTAGATATTGAAATTCCTGTATAACTAGTTGATTTCATATTCTCCTCTTGGTTATTTTGTTGCAAGTAGTTTTGTTTTCTTAAGACATCAGCTTCTCTTAAAACATTTTGAATAAGTTTATTGGGAAGAATGTTCAAAAAATTAGGACTATGGGTATACCTTTTCAGGTGTAAACAGTCGAACTATACACTGACTTCATTACTCCTCAGTTGACAAAATGGCACACCACGCCCAATGACGGTCACCTGTTCATCCCACTCAGCAAGGCTCTGTAGAAACAGGTCATAGTTATTTTTGTTTGTTTGTTTCTGTGATTTCAAGATTGAAAATAATAATATCCAAATTTGAAATAATAATTAATTCCCCTTAAATAACTTAACACAGCGGTGTTTTCCTGACTGTATATTTCTGTATCCAGACCTGTGAAGATTTATACACTCCCCATTTCTCAAGACAGCCCAGAAGATATGCAGAAACTAATCAACCACTTTCAAGTCATTCTCACAGCAAAGCCATGCAGAATCCTTTTCCTTTTTCTCATAGGTTTTTAAATATCATTTCAATTGAATATTGAGGACCACAAACTCAGGAACATTGTTACTGATAAATGATTTCTATTAATAGCAATTTTATTCATTAGAGCTTTTTAATTTGTTTTGGTTTTGTTTATTTTATGCTTGTGGGGTTTTTTTATTTTTTTCAACACATTCCATTTTTCTGTTTCTTTTCAATGTTTTAATCCAATTACCAGCCCCGTAAACAAGCATTTGCCACATCTACAGTAGAGGCACTGAACTGTGAATGGAAGTGATTTCTGATTACAGACAGGCTAATTTTCAAGGGACAAGAGGAACAAAATGCAGTGAACTGAATAAAAGAATAATGGAAAATACCTTGTTAGGTGACATACGGCACAGATTTAGAGTCACAGATGGGAAAGGAAAAAGTTACTTAATCCTAAAATACATATGCATTGCATGGGTCGTAGTTGCGATCTGGATCATGTATGATCTGTTGGTTATGAGAGGAAAGATATTTTACACATTTTATTACTCAGCAGAGTTCATTAATATTGGGATTAGCCTCTCTAATTGAGAGGATGGCAAAGAACAGTTTTGAGCCTGTCAAGCCCTAGAGTTTTGTTAAGAGAGCCAAAGGCAGAGTCCGTTAGGCAAGAGTGTCTCCAGAGATCTGGATTTTCTTACCCTTCTCGCTCTTTCTTGGTCCCCTTTCTCCACCTCTTTTTAGAATTTCTACCTTCCGGGCCTCCTCCTCTTACAAAACAAAACAAGCGACAACAACAAAAACCCACTCAAATTCCCTGCACCTACAGGAATGATTAATAGCATCTTGGGGACATAGCCGTGTTATGATTTTCACATATTGCCTGGCATTCATGCCTTGGGCTAAAGGGAGGAAGCAGTGATAACAGAGAATCGTGATTGCTTTAATACGAACCAACAGATGGGTGAACATTCCAGGTAGTAATAGGACTGTCACAGATCTGCTTCAGTCATGGGGGTCTAAACATAAAAGACCACCAGAGACCAAAATATCAATCTCTTAGGAGAAAGGAAGAGCTTGAAAGGGTTTTCAGAACAAGTTGGATGTGTGGGAAGCAGATAAACTCTTAATTTGTTCAATGCAGAGCACGGATTTGATGAGCCTTGGGGGAAAGGGTGTCCAGAGGTAGATAGATCAGCTCAAATTTTGGCCCCAAACTCCTCTTCTCAGAGGCCAAAGGAAACTGGATCAAACACCTGTCTTCTGATGATTTTATGCAGTACAGTCTGATTCTACTTAGCAATGCAGCTTAACACATTTCTTTCCATTCTTTAGGCAAACATTAAATCATAAAACTTTGTGCAGTATTTAAAAGACATTTAGCTGTCAAATTATGAATAAAATGGGTGATTTAGACACTGGAATCCAAAGCTTGATGTCACTTTTATCATCCCATTTCATTATGTACTATAAAATACAGAGCTGTAACTCATAGCGACAATGACAATCACACACAATATATTCTGTAGATTGACTTTTAATGCTAGCAGACTGTGTTTTTGACAGACTGTATAGTCCATATATATCTAACCCAAGGACTTTTGACTTTGGTTTCAGTTGTTTTATAAGATGTCTCACGGGGCCCTGGGTGGCTCAGTTAAGCATCTGGCTCTTGATTTGGGGATCATGATCTCATGGTTCACGAGATCAGGCCCTGCATCTGGCTCTGCACTGACAGTGTGGAACCTGACTGAGATTCTCTTTCTCCCCCATCTCTGCCCCTACCCGCCTTATATCCTCTCTCTCTCTCCCTCTCTTCCTCTCCCTCTCTCTCTCAAAATAAATATTTAAAAGAGAACGTTTAAAAAAAAAGAAGGAGAAGAAGAGGAAGAAGAAGTTGTCTCAGGTGCCAAGACCTAAAACCATTAGCTGATGTTCATTTGAATCCTGACTGAATCAGAGATGGACTTCATAACCCAGGACCTCTACTGATGAAACAGAAGACTGTTCTGGAAACAGTCTCTTTCCTAGTAGACCATGGGCATTTGCATGAGTGAATTAAAGAGTAAAGTGAGCCTTCAGGAAATAAAAACTGATATGTAGGAGGTGAATGATCTAGCTTGGTTTTCTACATTGATCAAACTCATTGAATAAGTGCTTCCCAGTCCCCTTGCTACTGAAGAATGGAGGAAAGAGGCCAATTCAGAATGGTAGTGGCAGGGCAGGACTAGATTGCCTTCTGTAGTCTTCTGCACCCACAGCTGTTGCAGTAGTCCATGCAAACCATGGCTACATTTTCAGGATGTTGATGCATGATGTGATGGGAAATTTTATCTACAATCCCTCTGTCAACACGGGGATAATATTGTGAGAGGTTGGACTTGCTTCCTCATTGGCAATTTGTTGATAAGATAGAGGGAGTGTTTCACTTTGCATGGCCCTATGCTATTTACAGGTTAGCTGGAGAAAAGTTTGGAGCTATCCCCTTGGAAGAGTAAATCAGTTAGTATTAACAGAAAAACTGGCTGCTCAAAAAACCTTAACTTTCTCTGGGTGTGTGCATGCACACATGTGTGGGTATCACAGCCTCTTTTTAACTCATCCCTGCTCCAATCAGGCAGGGCAAACTCCCCAGAGTATTATCAGGGTTGGGCCTTCCTCCCATGACAGGCTCCATGGTGTGGCTTTCTCATCCTGAATTTGGGCCTGAGTCCACCCTGCTTTCACATTCTTGGTGAAACTTGAATAATGGCCATCCTACCTAAATTCCTGACTTCTAGTCATTGTGTACTCCTAAATCCTTGTTTCAGAAACCTGTAGCATTCACTTCTCATCTATTTTGGTTCTGCTTTCTTGGGCCTGCTTTATGCCTGAAGACTACTGTTTGCCCCATGAAAACACCCTACACTTAAATCCTGGAATTCCTTTTCCATTTCGGTATTTTCCAAAAGAGTCTCTTGCAGAATCACTATACATATCGGCACAGTTGCAAACCACTGTGATGCTGTGGGTGTAGGCTGCTTCTTAATGGATGCCCATCGTCTGTGCCCAAAAGGACTGCCAGAGAAATACTAAAGGTTAACTTTCCTCCACCTGAGATTTACCGCTGAAATTAGCAGACCTCATTTGAGAGATAAATTTGCTCTTTAAAAATTTATTTCCTCTGCGTTCATTTTCCCTTCCTATAAATGGGAACCTGGGATCTCATAAAACTAAATTAAAATTATCAAATACTATTGAACCAACCTAATGAAAATTTTAACCAAAAGTCATTGTAAATTAGGTATGCACTATACTGAGAACGCAAGCCTTTGTAAAGTAGATATTGTTCTTATGTAAACTCATGAATGGAGACTTTCTTGAATAAATTACTTCTTAATAACATCAGAAAGTCATTGGCTGGGTAAATATCTCCCTGGGGCATTCACTGATATTCTGGAATTTAAATGTTCAGTAGAACTTCATATTTGTCACCTTTACTAACGAGTTTTTCTTTATGAAATTATTATTAGCATGAAAAGTTAAATTTGTGTCTTATTTCTAGAATTCACACCATTTAAAAGAGCTCAAGGGATTGAAATTTGTCTTGCAGGAATGCAACATTTATAGAATTCCTTTTACCCCTACGTCTCCACTTCCCCATCCACTGGCAATTTGCTACCTGAAGCAAGAGGGAAACAAATGATCAGAACAGCCAGAATGTCTGGGAATTTCTGCCAAAAGGACCAGATAGATTTTCTTCTCAGAACCAGATAGCAAAATTATCCCTTCCATGAACTCGTGATTCAGCATCTAAAACTTTTTTAACATTTATTTATTTTTTAGAGACAGAGAGAAACAGAGCACAAGCAAGGGAGGGATAAAGAGAGAGGGAGACACAGAATCTGAAGCAGGCTCCAGGCTCTGAACTGCCCGGGCAGAGCCTGAAACGGGACTCAAACCCACAAACTGCGAGATCACAACCTGAGATGCAGTCAGTCAGACGGTTAACTGACTGAGCCGCCCAGGCGCCCAGCTTCTAAAACTTTTACAGTTGTTCTTTCTAAGCCACATAATCCCAGCAAGGGCACCCATGGCTGCTACATTTATAACACTCATGAACGCAATTCTCAAAACTCCCCGAGTTGTGAGAATTTGCTTTGTTGAGCTCACACTGGGATTTTTTATTTGGGGATATTTCCCCTGCATTTCTTTCATTTCAGCATTTCAGCAGATGATGCACTAATTGTTCTTTTCTCAAGATAAGAGTAGTAGGTCCTGGAACTTGAGCCTGGGATCATCAGGTTTATTGCAGCTGCAGAACCCTGTGAGGCCGGAGGCAATATGCACGTTTATGATCAGATCTGAGCTGCTTTCCCACACAGGCCACAGAGAAGCAGTGCCCTAAGATTTCAAAGATGCGTCCCGATGACCACAGTTAGAGAGAGAGATGCCAATAGATCATCATCACTCTTCTCCTGTGCTGCCCAGATCCTGCCCAGACTCCCCGTTTGTGGCTAACTATATTCCAAATTCACTGCTGACTTTCTATCAGCCAATAGGATATTTGCTGCATGTCCAGGATGGAGAAAGCCCAGGGTGCATTGCTCCCAGACAAGTAGGTATTCATGACACCTTATGAGATTTATAGCATCTAGCTTCCCTAACAATTGAATCAACACCTTAAGACTAATCCAAGATGATGTAATTGGTTACAAGAAAATGAACAGTCTCCTTTTGGAGGGCCATAATCTTCTATCACTTTTGCTATTTTAGGTCTAAAAAGTATATTTAATAAAATCATAACATGAAAAATCAAAACTAAAATGTGAATATACTTCATATTACCTTGAAATGTTTTTTAACACATAAGCTAAAGATATTGACAAAAGTTGCTCAAGGATGGTTTTATGACCATAAATTTTCTCCTATAAAAATACCCAAGAAAGGCATGGAAATCACCATGGCACAAGACAGATTTGCCAAGGACCCCAGATTAACCAATAGCTGAGTATGTTCCCCAACATCTGCAGAGAAAACCTTGTATCCAGGCAAAGATTTTAAACAGAAGCGAAAGTCGGTTCCACATTATGCTACAGATTCATTGAAATACATATATTCTAACAAAATTACCTCTATATACATACACATAACATTTTTCTACTGAATTTAAAATCAGATCAAATCAAATATGATTGAAATCAAATATGAAATCCCACAGAAAATATTTCCTGGGTTGATAATAATCCAAACACCAGACAGCCTCCCACGGCAGGAGTCAGAGTAGGCAGGATTGAGAATGAGGTTAAATCGTGACTAGCTTGGTGAGCAGGGGTGTGAGGGGCGCCCACAGTCTCAAGGACCTATGGTCTCTGGTCACTTCTATAGTTTCTCCATCATCTCCCCAAATTCTGAATTCTCTCCTCTTCTTCATCACCCTCTGAGACTATATGGATTTACTCCGTGGCAGAAGAGTCTCTGACCTCACACTTGAAATTCCCAGAACCTGGTACCTTTGTGACTTGACCAGCTCATTCCCTTTGTGACTTGACCAGCTCTGAGTGGCAGGTCTCACCCTGCAAGGTGTGAGGTGCTCCAGTCTGAAATTCCCTTATGCCTGAGGCTTGCATTAGACAAAATGAGAATGTTTCCTGTCTTCCAATTCAGTCTGATTAAAATTATCTGTGTCTTTATGCAAGAGTTATCCATATCTATGCCAAAGCAGCACTTTGTATACTGATTTGCCAAAAGTTGAATACTGAGGGGCACCTGGGTGTCTCAATCAGTTAGGCATCTGACTTCAGCTCAGGTCACGATCTCACGGTTCATAGCTTCAAGTCCTGCATCACCTAACAGCTCAGAGCCTGGAGCCAGCTTTGAATTCTGTGTCCCTCCCCCGCTCCCCGCCTCGGTCTGCCCCTCCCCCACTCAGGCTCTGTCTCTGTTAAAATAATAAATAAACATTTAAAAATTGTTTTTAAGTGGAAGTAGAAAACAGTCGAGAATGCCCAACTGCTCCATCAGGTGCCCCATCAGTGTGGACTGGTTGGCATTAGTCCAGATAAGATAGAACACCTCGAGATAAAAACTTCAGCTCAACCTCCCACCAGCTGTGTGTCCTTAAGAAAAATTGTCTGGTCATTGTCTTAGTTTATTTTTCAGGAAAAAAAATGGAGAATTATAATATTTCCTATCTCACAGTGTGGTTTCATGGATTGTGTAATAAAATACATTTAAGATGTTTTGTATCATGACCAGGACATTTTATTACAACATCTTGCCTTAGAACAAGGCAAAGAAGTAGCCATCCACCTGGAGCTAGCGTCCAGTCTGGACTTGAGAGGAAGTTGAGTATAAAACATGATTGCAGGTCTTAATAAATAGCAAGACAGGAGCAACAAAAGGCCTGGGAATGCCAACATGGCAGTGGTTGCTTCTAGGATGTTTCTGACAGGACCAGGGCTTAGAGAATTGACGGTAGATCACCAAAGCAGCTGTTGGATGATAGCTAGCCATTGCAAAGAAAGAGGACCACAGGAAACCCATCTAGATAAGAATGCTCCAAAGCATTGCTTAGGGCAAGTTTTAAGAACTGGGAGCTGTAGGGGTGCCTAGGTGGCTCATTTGGTTGAGCATCTGACTTCATGATCTCAAGGTTTGTGAGTTTGAGCCTCGCATCCAGCTTGGTGCTGACAGCTGGGAGCCTGGAGCCTGCTTCAGATTCTGTGTCTCCCTCTCTCTCTGCCCCTCCCCCACTTGCATTCTCTCTCTTTCTCTCTCTCTCTCTCTGCCCCTCCCCCACTTGCATTCTCTCTCTTTCTCTCTCTCTCTCTCTGAAAAATAAATAAACATTAATAATTTTTAAAAAATCCGGAGAGCTGTATATAGACCATCTTTGTAGGCATCCCTGAGGGCTGGCATGGTGACCACAAGCCCTCACGTGATACCAGCCATGTCATTTCGTAGATCCTAGAAACTATCTAACAGGATGGTAAATCTACAATGGAATATTCACTTTAACTGGAAAAAGGGCTTCAAGAGAAGATCTTAAACCAATGGAACTGATTCATGGAGCTCAGAGTGGTAGAACAGTTCCACAAATCAGGCTACTCCTGTGACAGTATGCAAGTTAACTGACTTTTCTGCTATAAAATGTCATTAGCAATACATATATCTCTCAGGATATGTGGAGAGTTAAATAGAAGACATAAATCAGGGTGTCTGGGTGGCTCAGTGGGTTAAGCATCTGACTCTTGATCTTAGCTCCAGTCTTGAGGTCGTGGATTCAGACTCGATGCTGGGCTCCACACTGGACTCTGCACTGGGCTCCATGCTGGTTGAGAAGGCTACTTAAAAGAGAGAGAGAGAGAGAGAGAGAGAGAGAGAGAGAGGGAGAGAGAGAGAGGAAACATATGGAAGTACCAGCAAAGTCCTTAATGCAAAGTAAATGATACACACTTGTTACTCTTTCATTGTTCTTGTTCTTCCTAACCCCGTGTATCTGAAATGAAGAAACCACATGCCTTTCTTAAAATTATGTATCCTTTGCTTTTCAGGACAATAGTCCAAATAGTGTAGGAGCATCCTCCATGAACTGTTGGTCTGGGGCTCTGGTCCAGTACTGTGCTCACGCGACGAACACATTCTGGGTTGAGCTGCTTCCTGACGGACTACTGTTTTATTTCCTTTCACTTTACAGAAAAGTCAGCGATGAGAGACTTCTCAAATCATCCATCTATTTATTATCGTAAGCAAACAGCAGACGACAGTGCAAAAATTAAAGATCCATTTTCGCCTACGCCAACACGGAAGGCAGGGTTGTGTAGAGTCAGGCTTTTCAACAACACCCACGTAGAGTCATCACTGTCTTAACTGTCACTCTTGATTATATAAGTCAGTAATGAATTCTGTCTTTGCTACTGGCTTCTCATATATAGGTAACATCCTGGTAAATTTGTATATCTATGATATATGCAATATCTATATATAATATAAAATTATATAGTAGTAAATTATACTACTATATATACTAAGTATAATTTACTATAGTAAATTACTGTAGGTACAGTATGTATGCTATATGCATGCTCTATAGTATATGAGATACATACTATAGTATAATATATATTATGTGCTACATACACTATGCACTAGAGTATTACCTATACTAGTATATTACATATCTGTTCTAGGCTGTGGTAGAAATATGCTATATACTGTAGTGTGTATGTATTACTATAGTAAGATATATATCTTGCTATAAGATATATATATTATATAAAGATATTTTAATTTTTTCAAAGAAAAATGCCTTACTTTCTTCACAGAGATATTTTGATGACAAAATATGATGGAAGATGCTAGGGATCTTTTGAGAAATTAAATATTATCCCAATTATGCTACACATTTATTCGTGTATAAATGTACACATATATATATATATCAGACTTACCAAGGAAAATAATACATGTTTTGAAGACAACTTCATTTAATTTTTTTTCGATCACTAAACTGTCATGATAATCATTCAATCAAGATAGGAGAAATTTTCTAGAAAACTTCAGGATTTCGATATAATTTACGCGTTCTTTTTTTTTTTAATATTTTTAGGCTTATTTATTTGAGAGAGAGAGGTAGAGGGGCAGAGCGAGAGGGAGAAATAGAATCCCAAGTAGGCTCTACAGTGCACAGCCCGATGCAGGGCTCAAAGCCACAACCGTGAGGTCGTGACCTGATCATGAGCCAGGAGTTGGACACTTACCTGACTGAGCCAGCCAGGCGCCCCTAACTTAACAGTTTTGTAGACAAACTCATTGATATCATAACTGCTGCTTAGGGCATGCCAGGAGCCAGGCAGTGTGCTAGAAAGAGGCACAGCAGCGGTAAATGACTCCTATGCAGCCCTGGTCCTTGCAGAAGCGGACACTTAGACACCTAGTAAATAATGGCTCAAATAGATATATAATTGCAAGCTGTTTCAGTGCTGCAATGGATAAGATCACACGTAGATGAGACCTGGTCATCACAACATTCCCTGAAGAAGTGACATTCGCTCCATTATCTGCCGTGTGATTTGCAGTCATTCAGAGAGACAGGTGGGGTGGGGAATGGAGAGGAGGGGAGAGGTGAGGGAGCCTCTCCTGCAGAGGGAGGAGGGACTGGTGTGGAGGAGGTGGCTGCCTGAGGCCAACTGGATTGTAAAGTTGAGGAAATGGAAGAAGCCCTGGCGGGTGGGGAGGCTCCAGAAAATGAAGGAGCGGGGTGGCCAGAGAAGGCTGGCACTCCTGGGGCCTTGCCGACCTTCCCAGGGATTTTGATCAGTCTAAGAGCCATTATAAACCGCTCTTGGCTTTCAGTGGGAGTGAAGAGAAGTGCCTTTTCTAAATAACTGCGCTGGTGACTGATTGGAAGAAGAGAATGGTGTCATCAAAATATTTCCAGATTTCACACTCTTCTTACTTTCATCTTAGGGGAGACTGGTCTTATAGAGAGAAATCGCATCTCAGGATTTAAATGTTGACATTTTAATAGGCCTGTCCCTGCCTTGGCCCCACTGGACTCTGAAGTCCTTCCATGCACTGTGTTCACAGAGTCTTTCCAAACTCAGTTACATTCCAGAACATCCCATCTTACCCCCACCCCCTTTACTTTTACCTGGCCTGCTTTTCCATGTCCTTCATGTTTCTGCTATAATAATATGCAGGCTTCCTCTGATCTCTGACACTAAAATAAAATAAAATAAAATAAAATAAAATAAAATAAAATAAAATAAAATAAAATAAAATAAAATAAAAATGTGCTCTGAGAAGTAGCACATGAACCCCATTTGTCAATTATACCTCAGTATGAATCAGTCATTCCATTTCATAAGAAGCAAGAGATAGAATAAAATATATATTCCAAATACAGGAATATTGATGGGGCAAAAAGTGGAACACCATGGAGAAAGGAAAAGGAGACCAAGGGAAGACCCAAAACCCAAATCCCCGAACTTTGCAACTTTTATAATCTGATCATTACCTTGTTTGAGAAAAATTTGCATGAAGCCCTGAGGAGTTCCGCCTTCATTATTGCTTGTGGTGGACCTCAGCTCAAGGATGCGCTCTCCACGCCTCGTCTCCCACCCTGATAAATAACCACCATGAAACCAAAACCCAGCCTCTCAGTGGCACGGATATAACATCTCAAAAACGCTCCGAGTAGTGTGTGCTGTTTTCTGGAATTGAAAACATCAGGCTCATGGTTCGAAGCCCCAGCCAGGCCGGGTGGAGGCAGACTGCAGGGACCTCGTGCCGGAGGGGGGCCTCCGTGAGCCTCCTGCCACTGCGGACGCGGACGCCGTTTCCCAGCCCGCTCACAAGGACTAGACAGACAAAACCCAAACACAGAAAAAGATGCAAATATCCCCAGGAACTGGGACAAGTATGAGCCTCAGCTCCAAATGTCAATTACTGGAAGTCTCCAGAGCCTGGTTAAAAATAGACACGCAGGCTTCTTTGTTCCCGTGTCAGAAAGGGTCATCCCATCAAATCAGCTCCCCATCACCCTCTTTTCACCCAATTGCTGAGTTGTCAGCCATTTGCAACTGTAAATCTTGGTTAGGGCGCTGTCACAGGGTCCAAATTAGCATGCGCCCTTTCAATTACAGCCAAATACCACGATCTCCAGATTTTCACAGGGTGTGCACGGTGTAGAGATGCACGTAGACATAATATCGGTAAACATGGCTGGAACTGGGCTGTTTTCCCCCCAAATAGCTGTGTGGGTTCGTGCAGAGAGAGAGAGAGAGAGAGAGAGAGAGAGAGGGAGCAGGGCTGGGTGGGAGTTGCCAGTAGGCAAGCAAAGGCAGACCAGGAGGCAGATGGGGTGGAGAGGAGGCTAGGTGGGTCTCATTTTCCATTTCAGCTGCCACCTCCCTTAGGGACTTAGAAAGTCCCTCACACTGCAGTTTTCCTCTTGTCCATACTTAGGTGAATCCCTAGCTACCCACCTTTGCCCGAGAAATACTGAACAAATGAATTAAATTTATTCTGAATGACTCATGAACTTCTTCTACTAAAAGTACTTCAATCTGCAGTCGACTCTAAATTAGACTCGGTAATTGAAGGAGGTGCAGCGCAGCTATTCCCAAATAACAGACCATCTAAAAGTCATTTTGACTTGATTCTGGTGTGCTGGTGTGCGATGTTTGACTTTTGAGGGGAGCAGCAGGTTTGTTTCCCTAATTAGTTTTGGCTTAAGCCGGTGCTAACCTTGTATTCTATCCCCTGAGTCTTGCCTGGCCCGAAACAAAAAGATACGGAACAGGGAAGTGAGCTCGAAAAGGACATCTCGCCCCCAAAAGGGGAAAGTATTCATTACAAAATGAACAATTTACAAATTCTCAATAAGTCTGGGTTTCATTTTAAAGAGAGGGTACTGATGGTGTGCTTAACTTTTTGTTCTTGCCAGAAATTTCCTTTTCATCTGACTCACCCCTCGATGGGTGTCTCACCTGTGAGTCTTTGGAACTGAACCCTGCTTGAGGAGCCCCCCGTCCCGCCCACACCAGCCCACCCCAACCCCTGCCAACCCGGAAGAATCACTGTAGCTGTTTCAGGGGTTGGGATAGTTTCACCTGGCTTATCACATCTCCATGATGGGGACTTCTACAGATAAGCAAGCATTTTAAGAACTAGCTCTTGGGGCGCCTGGGTGGCTCAGTCAGTCAAGCCTCCGACTTCGGGTCAGATCAGATCTCACATTTGTGGGTTCGAGCCCCGCGTCAGGCTCTGTGCTGACAGCCAGCTCAGAGCCTGGAGCCTGCTTCAGATTCTGTGTCTCCTTCTCTCTCTGCCCCTTCCCTTCTCATGCTCTGTCTCTCTCTGTATCAAAAATAAATAAAACATTTAAAAAATAAATTAAAAAAAATAAGAACTAGTTCTCCCTCTAAAAAAAGATATTCCAGATCTGTTTTGGGGATAAACAGAATTTATTAGAGCTCAAGTAAACCTCCCTTCCAATATAAGCAATTGTATTCCCTTGGCCCTTTTTACACATAAGTTTTCTTTCCCCAACTAGGTATAAAATAGAGGCGCCTGTAACACTGACTCCATTTCCAGCCATTTATGGTGTCTATCCAAAGGGCCATCTGTCCTCCCTGACAGCTCTCAGCCATTCTGCTGTCTCCTGTGGGCCCAGCCTCACCTTTTCAGAGCCTACCGACCTTGAGAGGCAATGCCTTTTGCCTCCTCTGTCCTTGCCCTCTGGCCTTGCCTTGCCTTTCAAGTTCACAGTTCTTGCCATGCACTGGGAACTATTCTAAACCCTTGGTGTATATTTAACTCATTTTATCACAACTCTATAGATGACAGTTTTATTATCCCCATTTGACAGGTGAGGAAACCTGAGTAGAGAGATGTTAAGTAAATGTCAGTTCACAGCACAGCTAGTAAGCGATGGCTGAGAATTCAAACCCAGAAGGCTGCTGCCCGGCTCTCGCTTCTAATCTATAGCACCACCTGACGGCCAGCCTGTCCCTACCCTACCCTGCTGAGGCTCCAGGGAGAACACAGACTGTAACACTGAAGAAAAAAACATAGTTCTCCCAGCACCACCTGCTAAAGAGGCTGTCTTTTTCCCATTGAATATTCTTTCCTGCTTTGTCAAAAATTAATTGGCCATACACTTGTGGATCTAGTTCTGGGCTCTCTATTCTATTCCATTGGTCCATGTGTCTGTTTTTGTGCCAATACCATACTGTCTTGATGATGACAGCTTTGTAGTAGAGGCTAACGTCTGGGATTGTGATGCCTCCCGTTTTGGTTTTCTTCTTCTTCAATATTACTTTGGCTATTCGGGGTGTTTTTTGGTTCGATATGGATTTTAAGATAATTTGCTTTAGCTTTGAGAAGAATGCTGGTGCAATTTTGATGGGATTGCATTGAATGTGCAGATTGCTTTGAGTAATAGTGACATTTCAACAATGTTTATTCTTCCGATCCATGAGCACGAAATGTTTTTCCATTTTTTTGTGTCTTCTTCAATTTCTTTCATAAGCTTTCTATAGTTTCTATCATACAGGTCTTTTACATCTTTGTTTAGGTTTATTCCTAGGTTTTTTATGGTTTTTCATGCAGTTGTGAATAGGATCAGTTTCTTGGTTTATCTTTTTGTTACTTCATTTTTCGTGTATAAAAATGCAACCGATTTCTGTACGTTGATTTTGTACCCTGTGACTTTGCTGAATTCATGGATCAGTTCTAGAAGGCTTCTGGAGAGAGTTTTGAATGCTGAGAACAAACTGAGGGCTGAAGAGGGAGGGGGGAAGGGGGAGGGGGTGCTGGTCATGGAGAGGGGTACTTGTGGGGAAGAGTACTGGGTGTTATATGGAAACCAACTTGGTAATAAACTATTTCTATAAAAAAAAAAAACGTAGTTCTATGTGGATCCTCTCAACAACGCTTTCTCGGTGGTTCTCAATCATCAGTTAAGGCAGAATGTCTGCACGTGGGGAATGGTGTGTTTAAACAGTTCCCCAGGTGGGTCAGTGGACAGCCAGGGCTGAGAACCATTATTCAAGATTAACAGAAGGGAGAAGGGAAGGAGGTAACAGAAAATGAAGGGTAATAAAAATCGAGGTGCATTAGGTTCCAAAACCCAACATTGCCCCAGGGCCTGGATCTTATTCCACACGTAAAAATGCATAGCCTTTCTCAGACAAGGGAGAGGTGCATGTAATTAAATCGGACCTCCCTCCTTCTTGAAGGAAAAATCATGAAATTGTAATCAATACAGCAGGATAGTTGACTAGAAGGTTGGGCAAGAGAATGTATATGATGAGGCCCCTCCTGCCTCAAAAGATAGATGATCGCAGAGAAAAACCATAGCGACACTAAATGGCAACCATAAGATGGATTACAATATCTTTTTACCTCTGTCCTCACATTGCTTTTATAGTGGAACCCGCTTCAGTACTTCGTAAGCTAGATAATTATTTGAAACCCCTGCAGTCCCAAAGCTATCTCTGAGCAAAGGTTGAATGTCTGAGTTCTATAGTGAGATTTCTGATTACCAAGACTTCATCATCTTTATGAAACAGTCAACAATACATTTACTGATATACAGGACGGTTTTATCATAGACTATTAAGTCTGAGCTACCATTGTCAAAACAAGTGGATAAAAAGCATATTGTGTGATTTTCTTTCCTTGCTTTTTTTTTCTCTCTGTTTGCATACCCACTCATCTGCAAAATTTGGTAATTCACAATGGGGCCCTCTGTCATTAGTCTGAATTAGTAAGTTTCTACTGTATTTTAGAAATCAAATTGAAGTCCTCAGGAGGTTGAAATGCTCGAAATTATCTAAATGATTTTCATTATTGTAGCTCAGATTTTTTTATTAAACATGTTATTGCCTTTCAGAAATAATGAACAATAATATAATAATTAATAATCGAATATATATCAAGGGGTACTTTAATTCAAACTACAGAATTAAAAGGCTGATCCTCAGCATCGTAGTGGTGGATATGGTCTCTGGTTTCTCTGTGAGATGTTTTGTGCTAGGACGTTTGGGCTTAGTTAACTCCCAGGCAGGCACATTGCCATCTCCGTCATCTTACCGCCTGTCTCTGATGGTCAGTGCATTGTATCTACTGGATCCCGCAGGCTCTTAACCACAGAGAGAGAAGTTTTAATGGTGATCGTAGTATCAAATGGTAAAAGATACCAGCATTCCCACTAAAGTGCCCTCCAGCCCACTGAGCAGAGATGAAAAGGCCTGTACATATCTTCTCTTTCCCTAACCCCACTTCCCTCCAGATTCTTCCATGAAAGAACATCAAGTCACAGAATAAATGGGTGGAGCTCTCAAACCATGTGAATGTGTGATACCCGTTTTCTTCTCCTTTCCCCAATGGCTCCACATCCCGGAACTCACGGCAGTGCAGAAGTCTGCCTCCTTCCCTCTAAGAAACTGGAAAAACTCATAGCAAGACTTTTCCTTAGCAATGGGGAAACCCTCTGAAGCATTTGCATGTAAAACATGTAATGCCTGCTAGGTAATGAAAGGCTGTGTTTAAATGTCAAGGTGGAGCCGGGGTGGGGGTGTGTAATGGCTGTGCGGGGTAGAGAAGTCCCCCAGACATTATCCACAAAAATCCACAATGGGGCCTCAAACCTCTGACTTACTCAGCACTTAGAAGATCAGCAAAGAGTTTGTGCTCACAGGTTTTCCCCAAAGCTTCTTGGCCTTCTCCTGGTGCTCCCCTGCGGAAATCAGGATGAATTACTTTTAACTGTTTAAAATCTCCTTAATTTGCAATTATTCAGGGTGTTCTCTCAGTCTGGAGCAGCCCTCTCTCTCCTGTCTCTCTCCACGCCCAACCCTGGCTATTCCAGGTTCCATACAGGTTTCAGGGGAGACGAGTCTTCCTCCAAGAAGCCAAGCCAGAGCTGGACTCTCTTCTACATGCACCTTTCTTGATCATAATAAATCATGTTGTGTTCATGGTCTCCTCCACGTAAACCGTAGACTCTATGAAGGCAGGAATCTGTTAGCTTAAACACGTCTTTATTCCTATTACTTAACACAGTACCTGGCACAAAGTAGACAGTCACCATGTTTTTGTTCAAGGAGAGGGTGAGTGAATGAATGAGTGGATGGAGGTCAGTGACGCAGGGAATCTTGTATCCTCCCTTTCTCTGTTGGTATCACTACTCTATCTGAGTGTCCCTCCGGCCCATCTCACTGTCCTGACATCCTCTATCTTACAGTATCTTAACTCAGAGTGTCTGAAGGAAGTCCTGCAGCCTTCAGAACACTCAAGGATGGGAAAGAAAAGGGTGTGCTGAGCCCTTACCCCTCAAGTTTTCAGGAGAATCAGATGTGCTTATCACATGATAAAAATGGTGTTGATAGAGAGGAGGGAGAAAGAGAAAGAAGGAGAACTAGCTCATGAAATTATGGAATCAGGAAAAATTAGTGATGCGGCATTGATTGTAGATATGAGAAAATTGAGCAAATGAATAACTATATGTTAAAAACTGTATTGGCTATGGGGATGTAATACAAACTGCACTCATTTACATAACTTGCTTATAAATTTTGCCTAAACATCATGCAGAAAAAAATGACGTTATCTATCACAAGACACAATCAATGTATATCCCGTGGTCAGTCTTCTCTTATTAGAATGGCAAACCCAACACAATTCTTTTTTCTTTTTCAATTATCTAGGTATTTAGCTTGATCAACTCTCACAACTTTAAAATCTAAAGAGAACTCTGTAACTATCTTAGCATATGTTGAATTCTGGAAGTCATTCAATGTTTTCAAATACTGAAATTGGCTTCACCTAAATGGGTTACCCCTTTAGGAATAAGGTAATAGGAACAAGTAAAAAAAGTTTTCTGTTGAGAGTTACCATTAATTCATCTGAGTTCAATTCAACCAAAACGGAAGATAGGGCCTTCCATGTAACCAGTTGTAGAGATAGCAGAGAGAAAACTCCATCCATGTCTCCATCCCCAGTAAGATCTTTTAGGAAAATGGAGACCAGACTCAACCAGGACCAATCCCATGAGCAAGACCTCAAAGAAATTGTCATCCTATTATAATCTCAACCCATCAGTTTCATACTGTACTCAATGCATTTGGAACACCACTGCATTCTTCAACTTCTGCCTCCACAGTAATAAAAGTCATGGGCCTCAATGTTGTATAAAAAGAAGGTAACTAAATCATACTAGCAGATGCCCAATCAAATGCAACAAACCTTTAGTTATTCCTGATAATGGGAAGCAAGAGAGCACTGGTATTCTCAAGTAATTAGGGCACCTGGGTGGCTCAGTCAGTTAAGCTTCCAACTTCAGCTCAGATCATGATCTCACAGTTCATTAGTTCAAGCCCCATGTCAGGCTCTGTGCTGACAGCTCAGGGCCTGGAGCCTGCTCTGGATTCTGTGTCCCCACACACCCCTTTGCCCACCGCCCCACTCATGTTCTGTATCTCTCTCTCTCTCAAAAATAAACATCTAATTTTTTTTAAATTAAAAATAGATAAAATTCTCAAGTAGTTTAAAATCCTTCCATCTGCATATTACTGTTGAGCATGAGTGGATGGATAGCTGAGTCTTAAAGATACTCAACTAGATCCTCTCAGATTAAGTATGAAGAAACTTAAGATCTGAAGAACTTGAGTGAATTGTCAAAGGCCATAGTCGTTAGTGGCAGAGTCAAGAATAATACTCAAGGGGCACCTGGGTGGCTCAGTCAGTTAAGTGTCTGGCTCTTAATCTCAGCTCAGGTGATGATCTCGCAGCTCAAACTCAGTGCAGAACCTGCTTGGGATTCTCTCTTTCCAGCTCTCCCTGCCCCTGCCCTGCTCGTGCCCGCTTGCTCTCTCTCTCTCTCAAAATAAATAAATAAACATTTTAAAAAAGAATATTATTCAGGCTTTCAGACACACAGTCCAGTGAGCTTTCTTTATGTGTATTTTCCAACTTTAACTTTTACCAAAATTTGAAGCAAATAGATTTTCTAGACAACCAAAGATGCCTTGTGTGTCTTCTACTGAAATTAAAGGAGAGAAGATAAAGCAGATGAAAACACCAAACAAAACTCAGAAAACCTTTAATTTTACAAGTAGGAGAGTAACTGTTCCAGAATGGCCTAGAACCCAGCCTTGTATCTTCTAAAATCTAGTCAGTTTTTAAATAGAACCTCAGTCTTCAAAGTAAATACCAAAATCATGAGCTCTGATTCACTTGAAATTCCAGTTCTTTGAGTACAATGCTATAGTGGTGATATTAATAATAACTCAATTTTAGGGTGCTAATTACAGAAGCCAGACTCTGTAATCAGTGTACAAGTTGATCTAGAAATTCCCCAGTGGAGTGTGTACCTTCAATCTCCAGACACTTTATTAAATGTCAGCAAAATCCTAGCCATCTGATACTAGTAGGGGCTTTGGATTATGTTAAGCAGGGTGAGAATAGATTTCTTTTCTTTATTTAAGATAGGGAAACTTGGTCAATTGAATTAAGCTTATGTCAGATGATGGTGCTATAACAATTATCATTAAACACTTGAACCATGACAATGTGAGATGCATTCCTTGCTAAGATAGAGGCAAAATTAGAAAAACTGGGTAAAATAACGGAGGCAAACTTTGGGTTCACGTAAAGAAAACAGCGCCTGCCCATCAGAGCTGATTCACAATGCAGATGACTTGCTACAAGAGTCAGTGACCAACTGGTCAGTGTTGAGGTAGAAGCAGACTGGTGACCATCTGTCAAAGGTGGTGAGTATGGGATTCCTACGCTGAGTGGGGATACTTGAACAAGATGATCTCCTTTCCAGTATTTTTTTTCCTAAAAGCAAGCTTTGTACAATTTAGCCTTGATAAATTTGTCTTTCAGAACATTTGGATTATTAGTTTAAATCCACTATTACTAAGCATCTAGATTTACACTTTGCTTAATCCTATGTAGAAGACGATAGGGACATGGATGTTATCCTTATGAATTTAAATATGTGCATTCAAACAAGAGAATGGGTAGGATTTCACATCTTATGCTTTTGGAGCTGATTTGAGAGAGTGAAGTCATGAAACCACTGAGCATTTGAATCAGAGCGCAAAATCGAAAGGCGTGAAAGAGGAAGCATCAAGGCATTGTTAAATAAAATCTTCCTGTTGCACAGTATTTCATGGCACTGGCTAAGTCCACCAGCCGAGAAACGTAAGACCATGTTTCTATAATGAGCATATGTTTAAATAAATGCAGAAATAAAACCTCAGAGCTGGAAAACTCTAGGCTCCCATCATCTTGCTTTGCGAATGAAGGAGACCCAAGAAGGTGGGCTCATGGGATTAATATGGTGCTGAGGGCTTCGGACCCTGTTTCTAGCCAAATCAATCAATTGATGTAAGGGCTGATGTCTTGGGACACCAGACAACGATGCTGAATGGCCTTGGAGAAGGAAAAGCAAACAAATGATCAGGCACACATAAAATACCTCCAAATTAAAACGTAAAAATCACGTCAGTGCACAAAACTAAGGGGAAGGAAAAGGATATTGAAGAGGCTCTGAGGAGAGAAGTCATTGACTCAAGGAAGAATAGGAAATTATGGGAGAAGCATTGTAGATCACTCCATTTGAGAGTGATTTCTCTTGTTTTCCTCCCTTCTTATTAAGTCTATCTCATTGTGAGATCTTGCCTCAGATTCCGACATAAATGGTATTATTGAGCCCAGAATAAAGTTATATATGATTGAAATAATATGCTGAGAATGGGGGGAAATGATATTTAAGAAATAATAATCCTGTGAGCACATTAGTATTCACCTTGACCCTTCCAAACACACACACACACACACACACACACACACACACACACACTTTTTATCTAAAAAAGGCATAATTACATAAATCCTATAAAAGCAAAGGCTACTTCTGGCCTGTGCTCTTTAAGCTGCCTGCCCTTGCAAGGTATTATATATGCAGTATATGCTTAATAAATACTCATATATGAAAAAGATGATGATGATAGCAGCCTTTGCCAAATGCCAATTACAGGACATCCAGTCAAAGCTTCATGGGTCAATACATCAGCAGAAAGGAAGCAGCAAATGGAATTAAAATAATGTATCTGTTTGTTCATTGTTAATGGCTGCTATGAATTTGAATTAGGCCAGTAATTGCTTCCCTGATATGAGAGCAAAATGCCAAGGTAAAGACTGTAATTAACATTCAGAAGGAATGTACTCCCGGAGTGCGGGGACTCCTTTGAAAAGAAATCTCCAGTTTCCTCTGTCCCTTTTCCGAATCTCTTTCTAATTTCTCAGCATTCTTTTCTCTCAAAATTCCATTTTTGTGGTTTTTGATCTCTCCCCTTCTTTCACATTTAATTAGCGTCCCAATTTTGAAGCTGGCAAAGCCCTAGTGTTTAAGGGATGCTACTACTTCTCCATGGAAACTTAGGGAAGAGGAAGCTTAAGCAAAGAAACTCAGGAGCCACACAATAAAACTATAAATTCCATAGTGTCATCCTTTCCAGCCCGTCTGATTAACTTAGGCAACTGTGGTGTATTAAACGTAGAATTGGCTCTCATGGCCCGGAGCGACTCAGGATTCGCCATCCATCAGGCATCAACACACAGCAGAGGTTCTCAATGGGGATGGGGAAGAAGGGAGTGGTTTTGAACCCAGGGACCTCGGGCAATATCTGGAGATGGAGGCAGCTGGGGTTGTCACACTGGAGAAGTTGCTCCTTTACCTGGTGGGGGAAGGGGAGCCCAGAGATGCTGCTGAACGTCCCACAACCCACAGGACATTCCCCACAACAGAGAATTGTCTGACCCAAAATGTCAGGAGGTGTCGAGGTTGAAAAACTGTGATGCAAAGAAAACTCTAAAAACCGTAGTTAATTCCCAGCATGAGACTTAATTTTAAAATGGATTGAGAGTACAATGTTGTTAATTCGTTTTCCTGCCTGTTCTACCATTATATAACAATATCAATGTCTCGGTTTTATGCCATTTGTTTCACTTCTGAAAAAAGAAAATGAGAAAGGTATTCCATTAGGAGTACACAAAAATGCCCATAGCGTTCTCTTGATTCCATTAATGTGTTATAGCATTTCTTGTGAAGTGTTCATGTCACTGATACTGCAGATGAAACCCCCACTGCTCCCGAGACAAAATTTGACATTTAAAGTCATTCTGAGAGAGGAACAGAAATAAAAAAATTATTTTTCAGATGTTATGCTCACCAGGTAGTAGGTAGCCAATGGAATTGATTTTCAACCAAACAGTCCTTTCCCTAATCATAGTGTCAGATCAAAAATACTTCTGCTGGACTCAGTCTTGCTTAAAGACAGTGCTGCTAGACATGCAGCATGTGTTTAGTAGATGCTTCTAGAATAAACGATGCTCACTCATTAAATAGTGCTTCTTGCTTCCATGTAATTATTCCTACTTACAGATATGAAATCCTGGTCTTAGGAAATTTTTGCCTGGGACACTAATTGTATTCAGATAATGAAGTCTCTTGTTTCAAATCCATTTCTTCCCCCCACTTTATGATTGTAACAACTTCAACCTGCCCAAAGATTTTACATTGAGAAATGCATTTTCCTCCAATATTTTTTTTTTCAAACATTCTGTTTTTGTGCCCCATACCCTAGCAGGAAAACTATTTTTCATTTGCTAATTAAAGCACTCTTTGAGTGCTGCGGGCAGCAGGTCCTGAAGTGGCAGGCAGGCCTCTGTGAGTTTGCAGAACCGCATTGGGGACCCTCAGTCAAGGCATCCGTGTGGGGTCAAGGAATCCAGCAGAGCCAGAGGCCATAATGGAAATGAATGGACAAAGCACATCCTATTAGCTGTCTCTTCACCTGAGCACCAAGCCATCAGCTTCGGGATTTGGAGGGGAAAGTGAGGACCTCCCAACACATCTCAAGCAGTAGGATTCCAAGCCAGTAAAAGGAGTAAGAGATAACAAATCGATCCCAACTGTTGGGCATTTTTTTAAAACCTGAGAGCGTGGTTTTTCAAATCTGTTGTAATGACTGTTATTTATTTCTCAATGGATGTAACTGAGCGAATTGGTTACCTTTGGACAGAAGATGTTCAGCCACAGTCTTCCATTTCCTGTTAAACAGTGATCAGCTAGGACAAAAGCAGTCAGCTCACCTCCTTGGACAGAGAGGGGCTTGGCCGATCAGAGTTCTTTTTAAATTTGAGTCTCTCAGAGGCCTTTCCATGTTGTCCCCATCAAGACCCACGGTTGCTCGAAGTTAAACCAAGAAACCCCACAGGCTGGGGATGATGACACTATAGAATTTATCGTTTTATTGTGTGACTTCTGGTTTTTCTTTTCTTAAGAAAAAGAGAAAAGACGTTATGATGTCCTGGTCTCAGGCTTGTCTTTCTGAGTCATAGTGAAACACCCAGTGCTCGGTGTCCAGAGTCCTTTCCTCAGCTTCACTGAGCAGAGACGACCACTAGCCTTCCCTCCGATTTGCACACTCTTGACCTAGTTATAACGACTGACCGTGTGGACTACGAGAATAGAGGGAAATATGAAGGCATTTATACCGCTACCTGCTTTCCTCCTAGGGGGATGGCGGACTGCTGCTGGATTTGCAGTGAGGAGGCCGTGATAGGAGTGCCAAGCCTGAACAAGCCTCAGCTTTTCAAAGCCTTCATCTTCCTGTTTATAAAATAGTTTGGGAGCCCTTTCTTCCTCTGACTTTCCTCCCCTCAAAAGATTTTAGCATGTCTCTGTAGTCTGATGATATTCTTTGGAGATTGGTAGGATGTTAAGATGAAGAACTGAAATCTATCAGAGCAAGGAAGGTACATGGGTCACCTGGTGGCAGGTCAGCTCAGGCTTATGATGTAGATCACCCCTGAGTGAATGCATCAGACAAGGTCTGCACCCTGACAAGAGGGAGGAATTTTCAGAGTGGAAAGTTCTGTCCTGACATTCAGTAGCACTTCTCATGGCTGAGTACATTCTTCTCTCAACATTTATTTTTAAGTTTATTTAGTTATTTTGAAAGAGTGTGTGAGCAGTGAGAGGGGCAAAGAGAGGGAGGAGAGAATCCCAAACAGGCTCCACACCGTCAGTGCAGAACCCAACACAGTGGTCAGTCTTATGAACTGTGAGATCAAGACCTGAGCCAAAATCAAGCAGTGGATGCTTAACTGACTGAGCCACCCAGGTGTCCCTGTCATCATTTATTCTCTTGATTTCCATGATCAACATTGGCCTAGTTTTCCTACTATAGCACATTTTTTCTAAGCTTCATTACTGGATCCTCCTACAAAACCTGTAACATATTTCAGTGTTTACAGGATCGTGTCCTCAGCCCTTTTCTCCATGTTCCCCTTCCTCCTCTGTGATCTCCTCCAGTTCCACTGCTCCAAATGCAACCCATATATCAAGGGCATATATCCACAGCCTAGACCACTCCACTGAATTCTGTCTTCTTTTATCCAGCTCCTCCTTGGCATTGTCTTCTGGAAACCGAATGGGCATCTTACACTGAACATGGCCAGCAGACAACTATTGATTTCCATATTCACTTCTGCCCATTAGTCCACTCACAGACCCAGCCGTCTCCCAAACCTGAGTCATCCTGACTTTGCTTCACATTCATATCAAGCCCTCCAAAATATATCCCAAATCCAACCTCCGCTCACCTTCTCCAGTCTTCCACGCTAGTGTGGACCACTGGCATCTCTCCTCAGGACAAGTGCACTAATCATTGCTCTGTCAACAAAGTAGTTCTAAAGCTTTAATCCCTCTGCTTCCCACTATACTTGGGGTGACGTCTAACCCTTATTAAAGTCCACAAAGCCTTCAAAGCCTGGCCCTCATTTCCACCTCCCTCCGCTCACTTGCAACACAATTGTCATACTGATGGAACTTCTGTCCCACAGCATCTCTGGTTTGTTTTGATTGCAAGGTCTCACTGCAAGTTGTTCCTTGAGAGATTCATTCCCCACATCATTGCAAGGTGTTCTCTTCTTATCATTAAGATCCCAACTCCAGTAGTTACTCCTGAAGAGACCCTCATGACCCTATGAAGCAGCCCCAACTTGTCATTCCTGTGAAACATGCACCTCTTTTATCTTACTTAATCACAGCACATGCTTCTTAAATTATTTATTTGCTCCATGTCT
Organism: Suricata suricatta; assembly: GCF_006229205.1. NCBI lineage: Eukaryota > Metazoa > Chordata > Mammalia > Carnivora > Herpestidae > Suricata > Suricata suricatta. The sequence continues at coordinate 128,202,135 of NC_043709.1, read as the reverse complement.
GTTGCCTGCCCTCATAGCCAGAATATATTCCCTTTGCAGAAAATGACGCTATTTTGTTTATTGCTATATCCCAGGAGTCTAGAACGTTGCCTTACACATAGGAAAGCGAAATAAACCCTTCTGTGGTGTGTAGACATAATCCAAACAGTGGGCGGGCAAAGCCTGTAAATTCAATGCTGTGTAATAAGCCAGCTTCTTGCTCAATCTAGAGCCTGCCTCCCACCAGAGAGCAGTTATCCATCTTGAGATTTACAGATAATCCCAAATTGCCCTTCCATGATTGTAAGGCCCGTATATGAACTAATCAGGGGAACTGCTTCCGGATAGCTCGCTTCACATTCTGGTATGCCGTGCAATTCTGCCCTCCTGGTTTCGGCCACCTCTGAAATCCAGTGAGGTCAGTATTCTTATGCTATTTAATCAAGGACAGAATGAGTGACTGGTTGTGAATGAATTGAATGAGCACCAAAAGAAAATATGGCTATAAGTGCTTTTTTAAGATTTTTTAAATGTTTATTTTTGAGAGGAAGACAGAGACAGAGTGTGAGCATGGGAGGGCCAGAGAGAGAGGGAAGCAGAATCCGAAACAGGCTCTGGGCTCCGAGCTGTCAGCACAGAGCCCAAGGTATGGCTCAAATTCACGAACGGTGAGTTCACATCTGGAACCGAAGTCAGATGCTCAGCCGACTAAGCCACCCAGGTGCCCCGCGACAGGTGCTTTTAGAGCAACGAGATCAATAGAAGACTCTACCTTCAGGCGATGTTTAGATGGTGATTAAATATGTAAACCTCTTCCCAAAACATATCAAGCACTTTTTGGCCACTGGAAACTATGAAGTTTCCTTCAAGAACAGCCTCTGAATTGAGGCAACTTTCTGAAGTTCATATTTTGCATTTATACCCCTATTATTTTGCCCATAATTACCTTGTTATTGCCAATATCATCAGCACTACCACTGGTAAAAGAAATTTCCATTTGGAAAAATAAAGAAAACATGCGGTCCAATTACCAATATTGACCTGAAATCTAGCGCAGGATGGCAGCTAAATTATAACTAATTAGAGGCTAGCCATGAGAATTAGGGAGCTCTGCTGGTTAGGCATGTCCAGCTTCAAGAGGAAAAGAAAGTGTGAATAGGGCTAAAACTCACAGAAACGGCCTTGCGTCTTCCCACAGTTTGGCAATTAAATGAAATTCACACCAATTGAGATCAAGGATGCCTGTAGGCTGACACAATGAAAGGTTGTATGTGCCCCTACGACTTGTTGACAGAATTGCAATCATTTCAGTGCTGGAAGGACAGGGAATTTGTGATGCGCTCCTTACAAGGGATATCTTTTAATCATAGGAAAAAGGACTTATCCAAAATATAAAAGCAGGCCTGTTGAAATGCTTCCTTTTGCATCCACATGCTTATATTTTAATTGACAAATAATTATGTTGGCTTAGATCTTCAGTGTGCTTTTCCTCTTCTCATCCGTGCATCATACAAACATAAACATTTAAAAAGCCATATACTCAACAAAATCTGACTTACTGGAAATAGTTTATATTACAAAGGGGTTTTATTTCTACCATATGAAAGATTCATCACTGGATGACTTCATAGAGAGCTCTCCTGTGTCTTTAAGTGTTTGCTTAGAGATTATTACTGGACCAAGAATGACAGAAAGAAGGAAATTTAAAGTTCACATTCTAGAAGCCATAACCAATTCAAGAGCTATCAGAAATAAAAATAAAGCAACTCTGAAATCATTAAATGTGTCGATAGGAAAGTACATTCATATTTTAAGAACTTCATGGATCATTTTAAAGAATAAAAACATGAGATAAAAAAGGACATCAGTAGTTAATCAAAAGCCACAAGGAGAGAAAACATTTTTTCAGTAACTGGAACAAAAATACCCTTGTTCCACTCTACCTCCGTAGAATTTTCAACAATCCAGCCCAACTCATAAGCTAGATGATCAAGTTGCATATATGAAATCAGTTTTGATATACAAAAACACTTTATGCTCAGTGTTCAGTAACCGCCTTTTACTTCCAAGTTGCTAAACATTGTTCTTGACCAAATGATATTTTCTATTCTTTCATGAAAGCACCTTTTCAATATTTATTGTTGACTACCTTTATAATGAAAAGAAAAGGATCAAATCCGTTCTCTTTATTAACCTTTGTGACATCACCTTGCAGGTTCAGACAGTGGGTATAAACCACCACAGCATTGTTCGATGAAACCAAACATTCCTAACCTATGAGCCAGAAACCCCGGTAGAAGAGCTGGTGGTGGGGCTGACCCCACTTTCCTCACCAGGAGATTGACCCCCATCTGCTGGCCCTATAGGGTTGCTGTAAGAATAAGATGGCGTAAGCTATCTGACTCTCTGAGATGCATAAATATTTATACACAAATCTAGTAGAAAGAGTGCTATTTAACACCAGTATGTCATTTGCATTTATAGGCAACAGATGATTAGAAAGTGATTCCCTGGTGTCCAGGAAAGATTGAAACTTATGGCATGTCCTCATTTCTCATGAAGGGTCACCTCGGCCATGTGACCTGTTCTTTTGAAGTCAGCTGAGGTTGATATGGTCCAGATATGGTATACTCTGTACTTTAAAAACAAACTTCCCTGTTAGTTAGAGAAGCTCTATGTGAATATCAAATGAAACCATGTGAAAGGAAATGAGAATGTATCCAGCCGATTTTCCAGGCTGGCCCGTAAAAATAATCATAGATAGAAAGTCTATCCCCACTGGCACTCAAAAGCAATTTGATCAACGATGTTCTTCTATTAATATTCAAAAGCTGCAGGTCAGAGCGCCTGGGTGGTTGAGTCGGTTAAGCATCTGATTATTGATTTTGACTCAGGTCATGATGTCACAGTTGGTGAGATTAAGCTCCAAGTTGGGCTTTTCACTGATAGCACAGAGCCTGATTGGGATTCTCTCTCTCCTTCTCTCTCTCTCTGTCTCTGTCTCTCTCTCAAAATAAATACATAAACATTAAAAACAAAAACAAAACAAAAGCTACAGGTCAAATATTTCATGAAAGTTCCATCATACACACTATTGGTAAAAAGTATTGGGATTCATCTTTGAAAACAAATTCCTTCAGTTTCCTTTTCTTCATTTTTTTTTGCAATTTCTTTAAAAAATTGCACCCATTAGATCTACTTTCAGTTTATTGTCATGCTCCTCTCCTTGTTTTTATATTAACCCCAAATGGTCATCATATCTGAGTATCAGAGACCAAAGTGGACAATTTCAACCAAAGCCTTGGCAAGAAGAACCTGCTGTTGGAACCCTACTATTCACTGCAGCATTTTCATTTTATTTTGCTCTGACTGCCATACCCAAAGTTTGTACCTAAATTTCATGACCCAGATGCTTTAATTATGCCTAACATAACTAATCAATACCAGTGAAATGCTCCCATAATTTAATAGAGCAGATAAAGCCTGGATGTCTAACAGATAAGGATAAATCAGTTGAGCATGTGAATCACAGTTTTTATCAGAGACTCTGTGGGATCATAATGTATTCTTTCAATCCGTACCAAAGGTCGTGGCAGGAAGCTATTTTATAGATTTCTTGGTAATCTGAGCTGATGTTATACCTGTTATAGGACTTTTCCAATAAAGTAGAAACACAGCAGGATAAAAAAGATACAAATGGCGATTTTAGAACAGTCAATAAAAGCATGACTCTATAGTAATGGAAAATTTGTTCATGAATTGTGAAGTATCAGTGGCTCAGTTGGCGTGGTAATAAAATAATTTGTGTCCTGCCATTGGAACTTTTTTAATGTGCTAGCACGTACCTTTAATTTACTGGGTTCTTCCCCTCTTTGAGAGAGGAGCCACCAAAGGCAATGAAACTTATTAAGAAAATAATGTATCATAGTCAAATACAGACACCTAATCAAAACAGCCACTTGAATGGCTTTTTAAACTACTTTATAAGTCATGACTTTTATTCATGGAAGAAAATTTCAGCCCATTATGTAAAGAATAAATTTATATTTGGTTCTCTCCATTCATGTAAATGGGAATGAACCATTTTATGTATAAAATAGTTACCCTCAGACCTCCCAGACTGGGACTTTTCACTACCTTGTACGTCATACGTTGACGTATAGGAAGTACAATGCAGAAAAAAATGAAAAGGATGAATCACCATTTTATGTGATGACTTAAATTAAAACAAAGAAAAAGCAGAGAAAAAGGCATCATGGTCATTTGAGGGAAGAGGGCAGAAGTGATACGATGCTTTGTTTGATACACCAGAGTACATTCTACCTAATGGATTTATCCCCAGTCGTCTCCAGGGGGAATGCTATACTATACGTTAATGTCTTTATGGAGATTAATTTGCTGGGAAAACTTTATTCCTTCACCTTACCCCCAGGGTTCCAAAATTATTAGAAATAATCAAAATAAGGGCAGGATCCTATTTCCAAGTAAGGCTAACCTGTCAAATTCAATGACAAGATGCATTCACTTAGATTATATGACTTTGTATTTGGTATTAAAGAGAGGGAGAGAAGATCATTTTTATCTCTAGAAATAAGAAACAAAGTCTCAAAGGGAAAAGAAGCCATTTATGAATGTTTTCTTCCCTAACAAGCCAAGCCAAGTGTCTTTAAATTCCTAAGATTTTATTTTATTTTTGTGTTTATTTAAGTTTACTTATCTATTTTGAGAGAGAACAAGCACACACGTGCACATATGAGTGGGGGAGGGGCAGAGAAAAAGGGAGAGAGAGTCCCAAGCAGGTTCCACTCTGTCTGCACAGCGCCAGATGTGGTGCTCGATCTCACAACCTTGAGATCCTGACCTGAGCCAAAATCAAGAGTCGGTCGCTTAACCAACTGAGCTACCCAAACGACCCTAAATTTCTAAGGTTTTAAATAAACACCCCAGAGAGCCATATTTGAAAAAAGTGGGTGCTATCTTGTTCCAAACAGGAAGCAAAAGAACACTAGTAAAACTGAACCAAGACAGAATTCTGTCTATTCCTTTGCCCTTCTGATGACTTTGCTGCCTTCAAGTCTAAGACCTTTTACAGTCACGTTGGTGGGATGGGAAAGCTAAGTGCCCAGCACCACCGGTCGTGGCGATGCCCCCCACCCCACCCCCAACTCTGCACGGTGCTGCGTGGTGCTAGGCCCCACCGCACCGCTGCTGCCTGTTCCGCCGATCTCCGTCCATCCCGGTCCGGCATCGCTCCTTCTCCCCCCGGGGCAGGTTCCAGAGTGAGTTCCGCCGCTCAGACCCCGCCACGCCAAGGGGATGCAAACTCAAAACCCCCACATACCAGCTGGTAGTGTTTGCAGGGCCCTCAGAGGTGGGGGGGAGCGCCTGCCTTGCTGTGTTTGCACAGTTAACACCATGTTAACTGTGCAAACAGGAGGAGGGCCGACAACACGCCGCAGCAAAGACAGTCTTCCTCGCGCGAGTTCTCGGCGACTCCTGGCTCCGGGAAACGGGTCTGTTTTCCTCCCCTCAACTCACTTAATGAGCAGACAGCTACATGCGAGGCTTGCCGTGCTCCTGCTGAGCAGTTGGGCTGGAAGCTCGGTGTCCCCAGGGGGTCTCCTCCAGGAAGTCAGGCCACCGAACACCGTTCCCTGTGCCGCCGCTGTACCCTCCTCACACCAGGGAATGAGCCAGACCGACAGGTCTCCCCTTCGCCCGTGAACTTGCCGCCCTGTGAGCGGGAGCCTGACTGCCCGCTCCACCAACTCCCCAGACTTCTTTAGCCTGAACATTTTAAGAAGCAAAAGTAAATGATTATTTATATTTTAAGAGTATTTATTTATTTTGGGAGAGAGAGAAAGAGAGTGAACAAGCAGGGGAGGGGCAGAAGGAGGGAGAGGCAGAGAGAGAGAGAGGGAGAGAGAGTGAATCCCAAGCATCTCCACACTGTCCTTGCAGAGCCTGACACGGGGCTCAGTCTCACGAAGCATGAGATCATGGCCTGAGCCTAAGTCAAGTGTTGGAGGCTTAACCAACTGAGCCACCCAGGCACCCCTGATAGATAATTATTTAAATGTCCCCATTGACTCCGAGGAAGCCCAACTTCTTTCCGGAATATGAATATGTCATTACTGGAAGTTTAGTATTACTTTCACAATGCTGTGTGACGTATTGCACAATCAAGCTCCTCCCTTCAACTCTATGAACTGTGCAGTAGGTCTAGACTGAAGCTATCTGGGCTTCTTTCTTGACCTTAACCTTTCTGTGTCTCATCCAATCTGTAAAGAGGGAATTGAGGTAGTACCTGTCCCATGGGGTGATTATAAAGAGTGATAGAGATAAAATAGCAGGGCACACTGCACGTAGGACGCACTCAGCAAATGTTAGCCATTGGTCCCAGTTTGGGTGGTGGGGGTCACGGAAGCACGTAATCTAATTTGACAAGGGCAAAAGCCATTGTTTTCAGTCCAGTGACAGCCATCAATTTAGTCACAGGTACCAACTTGTTATTAGCCCCTTCACCCGCCAAAATTTCCTCGTTCTCATTCCCTCCTAAAAGGATGTAGTTTAATACAATGGAGTGAAATCCCATTGGGTTTCTTTCCATGAAACAAGGCGGGAAAATGTGATGGTGAGGACTGGGTTGTCGTCAGGGGACCCAGAGGCTCCAGCACAGGCTTACCCGTGAGTAGGAGATCTGGCAAGTAATTCATTTACAAATAGGGCTAATAATGACACCATCTCATAGGTTTAGTGGCATAAAGAATGTAAAAATATGATCATATTAACTATAAAACGCCAGGAAAATATAAGGGACTGCTACCTTCTTTAATGGCGTGTTCCCTGCTGGCAATTAATTTGCTTGTTTCCTCCTCACTTGTTTTGATGCCCAGTGCTTTGAGAGAGTCCTCACTGCCAGTACCCCCTCTTGGAAAGCCCACAAAATGAGAGCAGAAATGATTGCATGATATCACTTATGTAAAGCAGGTAACAAAAGAGGACAATTTCTTTAGGTAGTACATCCCTTCCCTAATTCATGTTTCCACCTGCCCCCGTTCCCCTGCATAAAATGGTAAAGACTCTGGGCCTTGAGGGTTTTGAGAAGAAAGAAGTAATGCTACGGATTAGATTATCCTACATTGTAAAATGTAGTAGATGTTGACTGGACATCCTTGGTTAAAAAATGAAGAAATTTGGAGATTATCTGAGAATCTTAAGAGTTCCATTGAAGTCTGCCTATCTCTCCAACAAAACTTTTTAATCCCGTCATCCAATCAAGACTCAAGTGATTTCCATTTTTTGCTAGTTACAGTTTATTGAGAACCTACCATGGAGCCAAGTACCACACTAGACTCACTGCATACATTATTTCTCATCTCACTGCACTTGGGATTGCATATTGTCCCTGACCTATGGAGGAGGCCATGGGCTTGGAGAGGTTCAGTAGCCTCCCAACTCACACAGCTGATGAGTAGCCATCTGGATTCAACTCTTGGGCACAGAAACACACACTGTCCCCCTCTGTCACAGAGTCTCCCCTGGGGGACGGCTGGTGTCAGACCCAAGGAATGCTCATGGGCAACAGTTGCATGTAACCTGTTTGGGTCACATGCAAACCTGCTTGTAGCCATCCTCTCCACAACTCAATTCAGCAGCTCATGCCCAATAATGTGAGCAGAAATAACATCTTAAGAAAGCCAATTGGGCCGAAAAAGAATGCACATCATAAAACCATCATTTAAACCCCACCACCATCAGGTGTCACACAGATTAATAAAATAATTAAGCCCTGTTAGACAGGTCATGTGTTAGTCACTTTCGCAGATTGCAACTTCTGCTCAGAGACTACAAACATTTGCATTGTATGAGTTTTTAAAAGCGTATCTTACTTTAAATGCAAAACCTTAATGTCACATACAACTGCATTTGATGACAAGTTATTTGGGCGCCATTTGGAAAGAGAAGCCAAATACTCAGTTTTGGCAGAGGTCTTGAAGTAGGGGAAGGTCAATCTTTAAAAGTAGCCAAGTAGATCTGGCTTCAAATATTCATCATTTGTTTACGCACACTTAATGCATTTTACCCCTGTTAATCTACACAGAAATCTTGCTTGGAATTTAACAGCAATCTATACCCAACCATCAAATATTTAGTGTCTGTTTAGGAAAAGTAATCGGTAGACCTCAAAGCTACTATTTGTTCTGTCTGATTAATGTTTACCAAGTGGAAGTTGTGGAGCAAAATAACACATCAGTGTTCCACACTTACTGACGCTTCTTCTGCTTATCAACACGCTGCCCCCTGATCCTTCTTGGCATCGTCCTCTGAAAATGAAGCACAATGAATATTTTCTTGAATTAAATTTTAATTTCTGTCAAGAATCTGCATTTCTTGTGGACAACAAATGTATTACCTTTACAAAATTCACTCTAGGTAAGCTAATAGTATTCACCTCTCACTATATATTTGCCTTCTCTTTAGAAAATCACTAACCATGGTCAGTTAGAGCCAAGAGCAGCATCCTTCATGGCCTGGTGACTTCTTGTGCTTTACTTCACATAAATGCCATCACCTCTGGGGGCAGCATGATCCTAGCATGTGTGTTGGGTTCAGGATTCCAATAATGAATTAATGAACATCTTCCCATGTGAACTGAGGGTAATGGAGCCTACCTTGTGCCCGTTGAGAAGTGATTTCAACGACTAAACAAGACATAGTCTAGGGAAACATTTTTAAAATAATAAAATCATGTATCCACAGATGGTCTTATTAAAATTGCAGGCCTTTAGGGGTGCCTGAGTTCGAGCCCTGCCTCAGGCACTGTAGTGACAGTACAGAGCCTGGTTGGTATTCTCTCTCTCTCTCTCTCTCTGCCCTTTCCCAACTTGTGTTGTCTCTACCCCTTTCAAAATAAATAAACAAACTTTAAAAAATAATTACAGGCCTTTGAGTAACTCATGGTAAGAAATATTTGAAAGCAGTTGAAGGGTAGGACATACCTGTAGGCTCATAAAAATTTGCATAGCTTAAATTACTTTGTTCCCTAAAATAAATTAAATAAGTTAGCGCAGTCCTTTAAAGCCTGAATTGAAAAATTGAAAGCAAAGCCTTGCCCTTTTCTTTCCTCCTCTCAACTCTGACTCAGAGCCAACCTCTCATAACAAAATTATTTTTGTAATTAAGAGTTTTTTTTCAAGAATAGAATTGTGTAGGCTAATGCTTAAAAGGCATCAACATGTGAGTTTCAACAGGGAAAGACTCTGCTTACAGTATGAACCGTAAATGACACCTGAACTGCTGTGACAAGCCATTCAATGAGGACCAGAGAAATAAAGAATAGCTTGTATGAATGAATCAGAAGTCCTCACTCTATTTCCAGAAGCACACTGCAGCATTTCCTTTCACAATACCGTACAGTACTTTGGCTATCTTGACTTGATTGGGCAAGATGTTAGCAGTCCTGGGATTTGGGGACTGGCCAAGCTAAAAGATCACGAAGCAAGACCCCTCCCATTTTGACAAGGAAATAACCTCTTCCTCAGTTTTGGATGTTGATATTAATCTTATTTTGATTCTTCTAAAAGGAAATGCTAAATTCTTAACTGCAAAACTGATCCCTTATGAATCCATGTGCACTGTGATATGCTCATGTTTTCTCTTTTCTCTGAATTTTAATTCGGTGGTATCTATGATAAATAGGACTTTTGACCCAGTTGTAGTCAATGGGTAATGCTAAACTCCCCCTAAATTCATCCTTTGATTATGTGGCTATGTGCCTGGGTCTGCATTTTTCTGATGATGGCTGCTCTCCTTATTGTCTTAATGGGAAACATTCCGTGAGGAGTATAGAAAAGTGAGTGTAGCACTCTCAAAAGAAGGCCAAATATTTCTTGGCTTTTGGCGAGCCAACATACCAGAACTTTTGGTCTAGAAGGTTCTCCACACAGGGTCCCCAGCCTCCTGGAAAGGAAATTCCAAGTGGCTACTTAAACAGAGCCAGTAAAAGTACTGCTCTGTCAGAGACTGGTAAAGACTCCTGGGTGTTTTGCAAATACATTTTCAGCTCCTAGTTAATTATCATTTGAATATCATTTGCATTGCTGGAAATTCTTCCAGAAACTCCAAACAGTTCATCAATTAGCATTTACCTTGAGGTGTGAGCCAGTTTTTTGAAGCCTGTTGAAACCATCTAAAGTTCTCAGAGTCTCTCATTTTTTTTAAGCACAAAACCACACTACTTACAGGGACAAGAGAACTGATAATGTTAGGGAGGATGAAAGAATAAAGTAGAGAACTCCTGGAAGCACCTGTGTGCCATCCTAGAGAGGAAGAGAAAGAGAATTCCGAAGGACATGAAAATTAAGTGACCATATATATCCCACACAGCCAGTGCATCTGAAAATGATTTGTTATACTTATTAAAATATCACATCTCATTGGCTCTATTCTTTACATCTTGGTTGGATAGTTTCTTTAAATATTATAAGGGCAGTAAGAAGACTACGGGCTTTTAAAAAAAAAAACCAAAGATGATATTTTCATCTTTAAAGGGCCAGTAACCTATAAATCTGTTCCATCATAGCAATCTAGAATCAGTGATGGATATATTCCGCAAATGAAATTTTGAGTTCCTCACGTTTGTGTCTGAAGCCCAGCTACCTCTTTGGACACTACCATGGTAAATCACCTCATCTCTGTCTGTTGCTTTTCTTTTGAATAAAAACCAATAAAAAAACAAAAATATCCATGTAGTAATCATGACACATGTGATCCAGTGCCATCTCTTCTAGGTTGTACAAATTTGAGTCATTCTCCCTCTCTTGGCTTCAGTGTCCCCAGCCAAACATTGAACTCACTCTAACCATGAATTGTTTGACTCCTCAATGATGTAAAGCTCAAGGTACACTGAAATCTAATGAGGTGGGCTTTGTGGGTTCTACTCTTGAGCATAGCATTCCTACTGAACAAGTACTGACTATTCATCTCTCCCTCAAATCCTTGCCTTTTATAAATGTTGCAGGACAGTGGGTTTCTTAACCGACTGAGCCACTCAGGTGCCCCCATATTTTTATGTTTTTTATTTATTTTTGAGAGACAGAGAGAGTGCGAGCAGGGGAGGGTCAGAGAGAGAGGGAGACACAGAATCTGAAGCAGGCTCCAGGCTCTGAGCTAGCTGTCAGCACAGAGCCCAATGCAGGGCTCAAACCCATGGACCGTGAGATCACTGTGGGTTTCTATCTAAATGACTCGAAACAGCCCAATGGAATTCTCTTTGTGACTCTATCTGTTGAGATGTTTCTAAGTGATAATAATTTTTATATAAATTCAGAAAGCTCTGAAGGGAATATGGTTTTTAGCTCCATTGGAAAATGTACAAGATGGCGGCTCTCATTGAAACACTTCATCCTGATTAGTGTAGCTACTCTTCGATCCTAATTTGATGCTGCTTTGAAAACATGTTCAATTCCAGCACTACCTTTTGTGAATTATTCTTGAATTTACTTTTGCTTTTACCAGAATTCCAATTCTTGCCTCAATTATTGACTGTAATTTCCCTAAGGGTGGCTTTCTTTCTGTATTACTGAAAAATCAATTTTTTGTTTCTGGATCTGAATTGAAAAGTGACTCTAATTAGCTGCCACAAACAGGAGTAATAATAATAACTCCACTGGTAAGTGTTTACATTTATATAGGATATTTTCTCATCAAAGGAGGATGGAGTACTTCTCTTGTTTGACAGGGTGATAAACCAACTCGGTCAAAGTGATCAATTCAATCACCTGGGGTGGAATGTAGTAGCTATTAAATAGTCCATAAGAGTACAGGATTGACAGGAGAAGAACAAAGAGAATTTCTTTCTTTATTGCCTTATGGAATGTGTATCCACTGCTGGTAATCCTCCTTGGTGGTCCTCCTTGGACAGCCAGAGAAAATCCCAACCTGCTTGTAATAAATTTCAACTCTAGTAACTTGTGTTCCCATCTTAGATGAAGTCTTAAGACAGTGCACTGAAATGGGACAAGCATGGCTGTAGGGCCAGAGCGACCCACCTCTATCTCCATTTCTTCCACTTATGGGCTTGTTAACTTGGGCCAAAGATACAACCTCTGTGCATAGCACTGACCCCATTTGGTAAATGCAGGATGTGATGATAACCACTCTCTTGGTGGGGTATTATCACCATGAAGTGAAAGACAGTAGTCCAGATGGGAAGACAGAACTGGCATCCAGGACTGAGTGGGACTGTGGAATATTCTATTATGTTTGGCTGGTTATTGTCTACAAGCTTTCTGTCTTGTCTGTTCACCCATTTCTTGTTTTTTTGGGTAGAGAGCAGATTTTTCATCTGACATTATTGTCTATACACGCTGAAGTGTCTACTTTGTGACCTTCTGTAGGCCCCAGTTGGGGATACCTGAGGCACAAAGAAATTTCAGGAATTCACCACCCTACTGTTAACCAGGTCCCAAGGAGCCTAGCTGGGCTACCTTGTCTCTCCACCTGTGAAAATCTTGTCATGCGTGTTTCATATACATACTGTCCCAACTGTTTGGCTGTACTGGAAAGGAGAAACGGGTGTGTTGGTTCCACCTTGGTCATCAAGTTGGAACACAGATTTTCTGTTTTAGTGTTCGTTTTTGAAAGACACTTCTAATGTATTCCCCAAGTTTCATATCACTCTAAGCATTCTATACAAAACATAATTTAATCTATTATAATTAAGAAAAATGCTATACTGGCCATCACCATTGAATAGTATTGAATAGTAGATCTAGATGCTATAGGAGATTAGACCCCACTAGATGTGAAATCCTGCAAATGACTTTCAGATCCCTATAACAGTGAGGTCTGTTCGCTTCCATTTTCCTTTGCCACTTTTCCTTTTTTTATGCACCCACCTACCCTACGGTTATCAGAGGTTTTTATTTTTAATGTTTATTTTATTTTTGAAAGAGAGAAAGAAAGACAGGGTGTGAGTAGGGGAGGGGCACATAGGGAGAGAGTCACAGAATCTGAGCAGGCTCCAGGCTCCAAGCTGTCAGCACAGAGCCCAACAAGGGGCTCGAACCCATGAACCCTGAGATCATGACCTGAGACAAAGTCAGGCGCTTAACCGACTGAGCCACCCAGATGCCCCGTTATTAGAGGTTCTTATACTTCCTTCCAGATATTTCCCACATCATTTCTAAACAACTTCGCTTTGTATTGATAATGAACTAAACTCCTACCTGGCTTTATCAATCATCATCAACAACAGTGAACACCTGTCCTTGATTGCTTGATAAAGAGAAACAGGTGCCATCATAATGATTCTTTTATAAAACACAATAACTTTGTCAAATAGGAAATATTTTCTACTTATCCCGATTCCTGTGTATTGAGCTCTACCGTAAGCCAGGCGCCTAGCTGCTGGGAATACAAAGATGAGTAAGATCCTTCCCCAAGCTGCTTACAGGAGAGGGTGGAGGAGGCCATATACACTGACAACCGGTGGACATGAGACGCGGCACCATTCATACTGGCTTGGGTTGGGAGGAGGCTGGGGAAAGCCGCAGCACAGCGGACCTTTGAGCTGGATCTAGAAATACGAGTATTTGTTTGTTTTTTTTTTTTACTTCAGTTAAGCATAGGGATCAGGAAGAAAATGCGCGCAAGAGCACAGAGGCATGGAAGCCTCCAGTGAGTCCAGTGCGTGGCGCCGTGTGAGCTGCTATGCAAGGTCCCAGCAGACGTTTCGAGAACTGGTGATTAGGCTGCCTTGTGAACAGGAGAGAGCACGAGAAAGTCAAAGGGATTTCGTGAAGCATTTCTCCTATGCCATTTCCTATTTTACTAAATGCCTTTACTGCTTTATTTCCTCTCACCTGCCTCTGGTATATAGTGATAATATATGCACATTGCCAACTGCATGAAGTGAGAATGTATTCTTTCAGGAAAGCAGGTTTCCCTCTCTTTTTTTAAGCCCTAAGAACATGAACTGGTTAAATTATTTTGCCGCCTCTAAATGTGGAATATAGTTGAGTTCTGGAGGGGAAAAAATTGATTGCCATAACAAGGTCTACTGCTAAAGTGAACATATGTTGCTCATAATGTCACTTTCTAAATCAATGAAATTATCATTATAGAACATGTCGACAAATTAGACATGTAAAGTGCCGGCTGTATGTGGGAGAGATGTAATTTGGCTCCATAAAAAGAAAATTAAACAATAAAATATCAATGACAGATGTAGTTAGCTAAAGGTTTTGAGGTTTAAATACCAATTTGTGGGGGAAAAAATTACGCAGACAAACTGAGGGTACCAGATAAAAATACCAGTCTTCACAGGGGAGGAAGACTCAGTCTTTTGACCAGATGTTCGAAGACTGTAGCTCTGCCCTTTATTTAACAGATGAGCAGACTGACAAGTTCCTAACTTTCAAACCCAAATCAGTTAGATGCACGATGATGAAAGAAACAAAGCCTGTCAAATATTTAATTCATGTCTCTGATTTAAAAGAGTATACGTTAGGGTAGATTGACGAAGCCGTGTTCTTCCTCAAGAAGGACTTGTCTCGTGTTTCTCTTCTTAGAAAGCAGTCTGCCAAAAACACCACAGTTTCCAACATATTTCTAGTTGTGGTTAATTCTGCCCAAAAGTAACAGTCTTGTAGAATTACGTAATAAGAGTCTTAAAGATAAGTATAAAAAATAATCAACATAGGGGCGCCTGGGCGGCTCAGTTGGTTAGGCATCCGACTTCGGCTCAAGTCATGATGTCACAGTTTGTGGGTTCGAGCCCTGAGTCGGGCTCTGTGCTGACAGCTTGGAGCCTAGAACCTACTTCGGATTCTGTGTCTCCCTCTTTCTGTGTCCTTCCCCCTCTCGCTCTCAGTCTCTGTTTCTGGAAAATGAATAAACATTAAAAATTTTCTTAATCAACGTTCTCCATGATGATAAGCATGTTGTTATTACCATGAAAGCTGTGTACTACTACTTGGATAGTAGAAGAAATTAAAATCAATCTTCTTTTATTCTCCAGCTTTCATGGTTATTCCTACTGGGTCTCAGACTTTTAATATCCATGGCTGGAAAGGTAGGTAGACCCCAACTTTTTTCAACATGAATGCCCAGGACAGATAAATTAAATAGAAGCAGTAGAAAACACCTGATCTACACATTTTCAGCATCATCTAAGGTTGATAGGAAAAATGGGTTGTCTGGGTGGCTCAATCAGTTAAGCATCCAACTCTTGGTTTTTGCTCAGGTCATGATCTCAGAGTTTGTGAGATCAAGACCCATACCGGGCTCCGTGCTAATAGTGCAGAGCCTGCTTGGGGTGGTGTCTGTCTGTCTGTCTCTCTCTCTCTCTCATCTTTCTCTCTCTCTCTCTCTCTCATCTTTCTCTCTCTCCTTCTCTCTCTCTCTCTCTGCCACTCCCCTGCTCATGCTCTTTCTTTCTTTCCCTCAAAAATCACTGAATAAATGTTTTTTTAAGATAGGAAAAGTGACATATCCTGTATTATAGAAATAATGGAACATGTCAACAACAATGCACTTTACTAAGGGATTTCTCCAATCTTCTGTAAGTCTTATGCTATCTTCCTCCACTACACCTACTGAACTTGGAAGCCATGAGTGTGTTTGTCATTCTGTGCCCCAGCACTTAGCACAGTAACCTGAACATACTAGTGACCAAAAAACCACAGGTTGTATATATAGATGGAGAGATGCAGAAATCAAAGAAGGAAGGTTAAAATATACCCCACCTGAAAACCATTAATCCTGCTTATAAAATAATTTGGCTTCTGTGTGTTCCAGACACTTGAGAGGATGGGGATCGTGTGAGTAGTGCTTCTACCAGTCAGCTGTCAAGGGAGAGGACCCGCGTCATTTCCAGGCTGGACTATCGAGCTGCTGGTGCGAGACCCAGCAGGCTGTTCTCTCTCAGAGCTCATACCTGCGGCTCCATCACCCTGAATCCCAGGCTGATTATCCTTACAACCAGAGTCCCCAGCTAACCTGTGGGCATAATGCATGAGGGAAAAATAACCTCTTGTTCTAAGACCCTGGGATTTTCTGGATAGTACCGTAGGCAAAGATAGACTGGCTACTAAGACTTCCCAAGAAATATGGCTTCTCTTAGTAAAATGTCACATGGGATGCATCTTTAAAATGATCTTAACCTTCCTCTCAATCTCAGTACCATTCCCAAAAGGAGCGAGAAACTGGCAAAATACAAAGATAAAGAGAGAATTCTGAAAGCAGTTAGGGACTTATGGGCCTTAACCTACAAGGGTAGACACATCAAGGGTAGACCTATCCACTAAAACTTGGCAGACCAGAAGGGAGTGGCAGCAAATATTCAATGTGCTGAACAGGAAAAATATGCAGCTAAGAATCCTAAACTTTAAATATTACAGTAGTCCACACCTAAAGATTTTTCTCCAGTGGAAAATCCCTTTCCAAAGTGGAGTTACATGCTAAGGAGACCAGGATGGCTGCAGAAAATTAGACACACGTACATGCACCCCTAAGTAACTCCATTCACTATCACTGTAGCCTGTAGAGAAAAACAGTCTTGGCATAAATAGCTGGGCCATCCTGGTCATTCGGGTAGACATTATTTTCCTGAGTTTCCATACCTAATGTTATTGAACTGATGGTTTCATTATACTGCACACACATAATTAATAGGAAAAAATGACATAATTATATAAAGTGGGAAGAAGTGAGGATCTAACATAAATGACATTCCCTTCTGAAAGTTGCGGATAGAAAACTTCTCCAGCATCTGTTATGGAAATATGGAAACTGATATTTTTAAATGCAGTGTGAAATGTAAAATAAGAGGTAAAATGTGGTTAGTCCATATTTAAGGATCATTGCTTGTCAAAACAACGCTTCCAAAAAGAAAACTACTTAGAAGGATTACCCTTCAGAATACTGCCGCCAACAGTCCCACTTTCCAGAAGGGGTTTATTTAGTATATCCACGCAATATTCAGCTCCACAAAGCCGCAACCCCAAGACGACCCTAGAGGAACAGAAGAGGAAGGTACTTGTCACTTCCAGACAGTGTGAAAGGAGCCGTATGTTAGGAGCCTCGTTGAGATCAGAGAACCCACCTCCTACCTCCCCATGAAGAGAAAAAGGTCAGAATGGGGGTCATTAGTTAAGCAATAGAAACTATAAAGGAAACCTTAAGCAATGACGGAGCACAGAGCAGTTATCTTCCGGAAGGTAACTGCAGTACCGTTTTCTTTATCTCAAAAAGGAGCATCAGACAGAGTCAACACAGAAAGATATGAGTTAAGGACCCCGTGCGGATGACTTCCCGGCTGTGTGTCTGGGGCAAGTCACTTGCTCCTAGCACCAGCTTCTCTCATGTGTTGAATGAATGGCATTTATCTGGTTGTTGTGATGAGTAAATAAATCACATGAGCTTCGTGCCTAGTACACGCTACATATTCAATAAATAGTCACTATCACTAATATTGAATATTAATTTCAATCACATATCTGATGAGCTTGGTCTGCAGCTAAGATCAGTGGGGGCAAAACGCTACTTAAAACAGCGAAATGTTTGGGGTGGCTGGATGGCGCAGTTGGTCAAGCATCTGAATCTTGATTTTGGCTCAGGTCATGATCTCATGGCTCATGGGTTGGAGCCCTGCATCGGGCTCTGTACTGACAGAGTGGGGCCTGCTTGGGATTCTCTCACCCTCTCCCTCTGCCTCTCCCCTACTTGCACTTGCACTCAAGCTCTCTCTCTCTCTATCTCTCAAAAATAAACAAACATTAAAAAAAAAGAGCTGTGAAAAGGAAATTTTGTAAAGATGTAGGATTCATACCTTCTGTTGAATAGTAAGATTCGTATACATATAAAGATTGATGTAGACTCGTGTTCCCTAAGATGAATCACTGTGGGTTCTTGCAGTGTCAGAACTCATCCTGGAGAAAGCCATGTGTGTATTCAGGACTGTTAAGTCTGGGAGAACCTTCTCAAGTGTCTTTCTTATACGAGTTGTGAAATTTGGAAGAATTTTCTACAGCACAGCTTCTTGATCTGTACATTTCACATCCCGTTGTCCCTCCCCTCCCCCATGGTTCCATGCAGGCTGCTAAGTGGGATGTATTCGTGTCATGATTGGACCTCTGTCCCTGCGTCAGCTTGTCCCAGTGCTGGGTAGGCTGGCCACGTGGGCAGAGGAGCAGTCCTAAACCATTCCTAAGTCGGGATCACCGGCAAACGGTCGGCTGTCCAGAGAACTAACTGAGGACCACGTACTCAAATCCCACTGTTTGCAGCCCAGCCCCCACTTTAGCTAGAACCCAGAAGTGTCTGGGGCTATTCCAGTAACACAAGGGGAGGGGAGGTGGAGGAGAAGGAAATATGAGCAGGAGAAGTCAGCTGTTTTAATCCACTGTGATCATAATGTCTCGCATTTTAATTTTTTAAAGAACTCTGTGACCTTGTATATAGTACAACCAACCATCTCAGGTTGCTGGGGCCGTCCCAGAGTTAGCGCCGAGTCCAGCACCCTGATAAATACTTTATTCCCAGGCAAACTAGGAAGATGGCCACCTGTCTTGTAAATACGTTTCTGGGGCTTCTCCCAGGGCCTTGGGGGAGGGGGGCTCCTGTGAGTGAGGGGTCCCGAGGCTCACCCTTCAACACCCTCATGCTTAACCTAACTCTGCTTCCAAACCTTGTCCTACCAGCCATTAGGGTGAGAGTTTGGGCAACATACCATATCTTCTGAGTTCCCTTCTCTTTTGACAGGTATGAAAGAAGGTTGCTTGAGAGTATTATATGAATTTATAAGTTTAAAGTATCTGGCACAAAGTGGGACTTGACCCTTGGGAATTATTATCACAGACAATTATTAACATCAGGAACCAAAAGATTTCTGTGGGTGTGTGGCTTCAATATTTTAGTGTGAAATCCATGATAAAAAATTAAAAAGTTAAAATCTGAATTTGACTCTACAGCTGACTTTTCAGAATCCCATGAGTATCATATTTCACCGACTATTTCTGTGAAGCAGGATGTCATGGGACGAAAAACATCCACGTAAACGCAGTAGCACAAGAGCTAAACTGTCTTTATGAATTTTAGCATCTTGGCGAAAGTAATGATATGCATTATGTCAAAAAAAACTTTGCACCTAAAACCCATGGAATTAGTCTTCAAAGCAGGACCTCATGAGAAACCCAGTGAATAATTTTCAAGCAAACTAGAGTTGAAAACATGAATATCTTTTTCATTTCATACTATCAGCAAATTCCCTCAATAATTTCAATGTTTAATCACTATGGAATCCAAGAAGCGCTTCCTTATTTTTAACTGAATTTTCTTCTACTGTAACATGAACCCATTTGTCTTGTTTGCATTCCTGTGGTGATAATAAATGACCAACATCTTCCTCAGATGTCTCGTATGCTTGTGGACAATTGTTGTGCCTTACTTAGTCTTTGCTAGATTCCATGAAATGGCATTGTGTCCTGTCCTCATTTTTCAGAGAAGCAGTGTGGAGGTAGGAAAGTCAACTGACATTTTATAGTTGCCACTCCCATTTCTGTGTCTAAAATCTAATAAGATTCAGTACAGTCAATATAAAGCCAAAAACCACCTGCTAAATGAATAAGCTTGCCATCAACACAATGCATGAATTTAGATCGGTCACCAAACCTCCATGGGCTTAATCATTCTCATCTTTAAAGTAAGGAAGTCAGAGTTGATTTTCTTGAGCACTCAGTCCTGTTTTGAAATTCTGCCATCTTAGAATCTATTTTTTTCATTCTTTGTCTTGGATTCTTTCCGTGCAGCCAAAACAAGATACAAAACCCTAACAAAGAACCTGGCCCAACATACTGGCAGGGCTTTATCCTTGCCTCTTTTGTTATTTTCCTATAAATGCTCATGATAGCCTGCTTGCTTTTAAAATAAAGGTGCTAGGAATGTAGCCCACCCTCGAGTTCAGAATTTCTTGCTGCTAAGATCATTTCTATTCATTTTTTCCCATCTCCTAGCTGTTTTTTCATGCCCAGTTACAGAGATGTATCAGGCATATCAAACTGGCAAAATATGAATATCTGTAGATCAGTTCTTTTTCTTAATTTTTTAATGTTTGTTTATTTTTTTAGAGAGACAGAGACAGAGCATGGGTGGGGGAGGGGCAGAGAGAGAGGGAGACACAGAATCAGAAGCAGGCTCCAGGCTCTGAGCTGTCAACACAGAGCCTGACAAGGGGCTCCTACTCACGGACTACAAGATCATGACCTGAGCTGAAGTCGGACACCCAACTGACTGAGCCACCCAGGCTCCCCTGGAGACCAATTCTTGATAAAGTACTCTTCAGAGTAAAAGTTTGAAACATAAAGGCAGTAGTTGAGTGTTTATTTTTTCTTGCTCTCTTGCTGGTTTTGGCTCACAAAGCCACACCCATAGGGTAAGACAATTGAGTTAGGGGGAGAAAAGAAAAAGAAAAACTTCAAGCGCAATCTTTTCAGCCTTCTTACTGACCCAAACGTGCTAACCATCAATTTTTCAGGATTCAGTGAATAAGATGATTTCATCATTTCTCCAAAATTAAATCACGAAGACCAATCTGTACAAGTATTGACTGATAATCTTGCTCGTGATGATATGGTGCCCTGACATGCATGCTTCTAAAACTCTAGGGATTGAAAGAGTCAACATGCCTTCCAAATGGCACAACTCAATCCCACAGAGAAAATTACTCAAGTTGGATGAGCTGCCCCTATCTGGGTAATTATAAATTATAAATAAGGAATTAAAGATTAATTCTAAATCTCAGTAGGCCTTCTGATGGACATGCCATCTGGCTGTTCCTGAGATGTTTAAAGAACCCTCGTACCTATATGTCCCAATCAATGGCAAGACCTTTTAGAGAGAAAATGCATGAGAAGTTTTAACATTTCATTCTTTAATATATTTATCAGTCCCATCTAACCCTTCCCTAAATACTTAAAAATTTTCTGGATGGGTCTTTTTAATGGCTCACGCACTGTTCCTATCAGTCTCTTTAATCCTCATTTTTTAAAATCTATGAAGATTTAGGAGATTGTAGTGCTTTCTATCAGCCCTCTGTCATCCCGAGTGTGATAAACATCTTTGCATGAGGAATTACTCAGTCGCACCAAAGGATAGATCCAGTGTCTCACACAGAATTATCCCTGAACAGCTCTTTCTGATGCTACCTTATGTTCTCATCCTGGGTAACGTGTTGCTGCCAGGATTCAAAATTAGCAGAAAACTGTCAGCTGCCTGCCCGTCGGTCCTCTCATCTCCCCACTGCTCTTCATTTCGATGGGGTGCCCGATACATGGCAGACAAAGTGGAGTTCATCAGCAGCCATTCAGATGGGGAGCCCCTTCCCATTCTCTGCCCCATCCCACCCCACCCCCTCCCTCTGAATAAATCACGTTGGCACTCCCTCCTCTCTTTCTGGCCCTCTCTTGTGTGTTTCCCCACTTGATGGCACGTTAGATTGGCATGGGAAAGAAGAGCAGGTCATCCGTCACACTGCCACGTTTTGATGACCTCGAGCCAAGGTCAAAGAGAAATACCCAGCCATAGTCTAATCGACCATTTTAAGAAATGAAGTCATGACATACAGCACATTAAGCAGATCAGGTCTCTCCCCTGCTAACAAGCCTCTGACGGCCTCTCATTATGCTGAGAATAAAAGGCTAACTCTTTATACACCCTGCACGGCTGGACCGTCTCTCCACCACTCCAGCATCTTCTTCTTTTTTTTTTTTTTTTTTTGTTTATTTATTTTTGAGACACAGACAGAGCATGAGGAGGGGAGGGGCAGAACGAGAGGGAGACACAGAATCCGAAGACAGGCTCCAGGTTCTGAGCTGTCAGCACAGAGCCTGATGCGGGGCTCGAACCCACAATCTGTGAGATCATGACCTGAGCTGAAGTCGGCTGCTTAACCGACTGAGCCCCCCAGGCGCCCCTCCAGCATCTTCTTGAATCACCCACAGCCACGGTACACAGGCAGTGTGCAGAAATGGCACGCTCCCGGTCACGCCTGCTGGGGGGACTCTTGACACAGATATTCTGGAATCGACTCTGCATGATGTGTCAGGTGCCTTGCTGTGTGTATCCTTCGACCCAGCGATTTCACTTCTTAGTTTTTATCCTAAAGAGATAATCAGCGATACATGAACAAATAAATGTTCCTTATTAGGACACAATGCAAGGCTCTTTATAGGAATTAAAAGTTGAAAACCCTCTCTATTTCCAGCAAAAAAAAAAAAAAAAGAAAGAAAGAAAGAAAGAAATTGGTTAAATATACTACAAGACATTCGAATTTCTGAAGCCATTAAAATTAGACTCTTTTTGGGAAGCCTGGGTGGCTCAGTGGGTTAAGCGGCCGACTTCGGCTCAGGTCATGATCTCAGTTTGTGGGTTCGAGCCCCACGTTGGTCTCTGTGCTGACAGCTCAGAGCCTGGAGCCTGCTTCAGAGTCTGTGTCTCCTTCTCTTTCTGCCCCTCCCCTGTTCACACTCTGTCTCTCTGCCACTCAAAAGTAAATACATTTTTTAAAAAAAATTTAATTAAAAAAATTAGACTCTTTTTAAATGTAGAATATATATAGAAACTTATTTTTGAAGAGTACAGTATGGAAAATGGGGAAGAGAGGGACTTTATAGTGGAGAAGGCTGAAAAACAGTCCTCAGCAAGGTGATCGACATTGATACCTACATGTTAATATAAATCATATTGATGCTATAGATCCTTGAAAAGTTATAAGAACAGTGCTTTTGCTTTGTGGTCTTCCTCCCAAAACCCCATTACCCCGATCTGATATTGAAACAATCAAACTAACAAACAAACATTAAATTCCAATAAAAGTGCATTCTACAAAATACCTGACTGGGACTTCTCAAAACTGTCAAGGTCAAAAATAAGCAAAGTTTGAGAAACTGTCACAGTCTAGAGAAGCCTAAGGAGACATGACAGGGAAATGCAATTTGTGGTGTCCTGAATGGGGTCTTAGACTGGAAAAAAAAATTAGGTAAAAACTAAAATAAATAAAAAAACAAAAAAAAAACGAATATGGATTTCACTTGATAATCATGTATCAATCAGTATTGTATCATTAACACATGTACCATACTAATATGAGATGTTAATAGTAGGAAAAGCTGAGTGTGAAGTATATGAGAATTCTCCATATTATAACTTCAATTTTTCTGTAAATCTAAAGTCCTTCTAAAAATTAAAATCTATTTAAAAGGGCAAAAAGTGAGATTGTAGGTGTATACAAAATATATGACTAGCTTAACTTAAAGTGAAAAAAGCAAATTATCAGATGGAATCGGATTCTAACAAAAAACTATGTACATGCACATGTAGTCACATTTTAATATGTGTGTATTTACATCCATTGAAAAATCTGGGCAAGGGTACATTAACAAATTAACAGTGCAGTGACAGAATTTTTTTCTCTTTATTTTCTGTTTTTTCACAATGGTGGTTTAAGTATCAAAAACACTGTGAATTTGGTTTTTGTTTGTTACTTTATTCAAATCTCCCCAATGTTTAAATACACTAAGGCTAACCAATGATCAATACAACCTCTGGAAAACTGTACCACGTGGGAACACATTTTATTGCACCTTGCCTTCCTTTTTTTATTTACTTTTTTTATTTTTAGATCCTCTTATCCCTGAATACTCACCTTCCAGCTTCCCCTAATGTGAACATCTTACATCACCACTGTCAAATGAGCAGAGCTGGGAAATTAATTGACACAGGACTCGTAACAAAACTACAGACCATATTCAAACTCCACGGGGTTTCCCACTGCTGCCCTGTATCTCTTCGTTTCCTCCCGTTTGTGAAGTCTGCTAATTCTTCCCTCGTCATCTGTGAATTTGACATTTTTGAAGAGCTCTCGTCAGTAATTTTGTAGCGTATCCCTCTCCTGGGGCTTGTCCGATGTTTGCTCCTGATCAGAAGAGGTTCCTGCAAGAACACTGCACAAGGAGAAAGCACATCGCCCTTCTCAGTGCATCAGTCTTGGGCCTTCACGAGGCCAATGTGCCTTATTACTAAGGAAGCTGGCTTCGATCGCTCGGTTATGGTGTGCCTATGAGATATTTCCACTTCTGAGGCTGAAACTCCTTGTCTTCAGGACCTTGAGGCTAGGCAGGTGTCCTGATTCCTCCTCAAGCCTTTGCACCCTAACTTAGGCATCCGTTCTGTGGCTCTTGTCTGCAACACTTATTACCGTGTTGTTTGTCCAGTGAGGATTTTTCTGTGTCATTATTTCTATATTTATTCATTGGAATTCTTAAAAAGATATCCCCTCTCCTTTATTTATGCATTTATATCAGTATGAACATATGCCATTCTATTATCCAATATGATCATTTATTTTTTAAATAAAATATATAAAAAAGTATAAATATATCGAATTGTCCCAGACTTTGCCATGAGGAACTTCTTGGGGTCGGCTCACTTGTTGCCCTCCAAACATTTGGGTCAGTTGCTGCTTTAGAAAACCACAAGATGTTTCAGGCTCTTTCACTTCTCCTCTCCAACTCTGGGACCTACCATGTCTCCAAGGAGCCCTGGTCCCTTTATTGGAAAATAGTGTTTAGAAACCAAAATCTAGACCCAACATATGCAATTACTACTGAAAAACCATTTGCTTGTAGGACCTCTGAGCAGACAGAGCTAGTAAAAATATGTGTACGTATGCCAATCACCATACACACAAACAGGTGTCTACTTCTGTTTGCATAGATAGATAGATAGATAGATAGATAGATAGATAGATAGATAGATACATAGATACATTGACACATAGATACATTGATACATAGATAGACTCTAATCCACACCCACCTTCCTTGTTTATAGCTTCTGTAACAATGAAGAACCTAGTCCTCATTAGGTACAATGTATTTACTTATTTATTCAATCCTAATATACATATAAAGTAGTTTCAGAATGTATAGCCCATACCCTGGAAACAAATTCAGTAATTGGATTTGTATACAGTTGTATGTGTGAATGTGTGTGTGTGTGTGTGCTGTCTTTGGATTTACAGCATTTAATCATAATATTGTTTCCTAAAGTTATTTTAGTTTTTTTCTTCCCCCCTCCTCCTGCCCTTCAGTGTGGTTCTGGCACTAATTCATAATATATTTTATGTTAATTTAGTTTTGTTAATATTTAATTGTGGGGTTTCCACACATCTTGTTTTCTGTTTCTTGATTTTCTTGACGAGGTAAGACAAAACTAAGGTTCTAAGAGTTAGAGCTATCGAGCAAGGTGTCCTCAGAAAAGTTTCAGTCGCTCCTTGTCACATCCCCCTGTCTCCCTCACCCCTTCCCACCCGCCCTCATCAGGAAAACAGTCTCTTTAGTTTCTGTTTATCTTTCCTGTATTTCCTTTGCACGAATAAGCAAATACTTGTGCATTTTCTTACACGAAGGTGGCATGCGATAGGTTCTAGTTTGCATTTTGTTCTTTTCACTTAATCATATACTCGGGAAATTTGCTCATGTCAGTTCGCGGTAATCCCCTCATTTTCTACAGCTGTGTAGTACACCATTGTGTGGCTGTACTCTGGTTTACTTAATGATTCTCCTGTGTGTACATATTTAGGTTTTTTCCAATGTTTTGCCATTATAAGCAATGCTATAAGGAATGATCATATGCTTGTATATTTTCATACTGTTTTAGGTGTATCTTCCTAGAAAGTGAAAACCCCTGGGTCAAAAAATAAGTGCACATGTAGCTTTGGTAGGTATTGCCAAATATCACTTAGACTTTTTTTTTTATCAATTTGTAATCCTAGTTATAATGTGTTACAACGGACTATCTTATTATATTTTTTAATCTTTGCTAATTTGATAGGTGAGAAACATATCAGACTTACTTATCATTCAAATTTAATTTAAAATTTAGGATTAGACTCTAAACGTACTGTTTTTCCATATGTTTAAGGACCTTTTCATATGCATTTCATGAATTCTCTGTTTGAATCTTTGCCCATTTTTCTACTGTGTTTTTGATCCAATGACTCTCAAGTTTTTAAAAGTTCTTTATTTATTAGGGACCTTAGCCCTTTGTCTATGATATATACTGCAAATATTGTCTCCTGCTTCATCAGTTGTCTTTTGATGTTATTTATATGAGGTTTTTATCATGTAAAATATTTTCATTGTTATGTAGTCAGATGTATCAATCTTTTATTACCTCTTGATTTTAAGACATCATTGAAAAGTCTTTCCCAAGGATAAGGAGGAATCGAAGTCTTCTGTGCTTGTATGGTTTCATTCTTATACTTAGATCCTTTCTTTGTTTCTTTCTTTATTTATTTCGAGAGACAGATAGAGAGAGGAAGAGAGAGCATGTGTGTGCACAAGTCCAGGAGGGGCAGGGAGAGAGGGAGAGACAGAATCTCAAGCAGGCTCCGTGCCATCAGGGCAGAGCCATGCAGGGCTTGATCCCATGAACCATGAGATCATGACCTGAGTTGAAATCAAGAGTCAGACATTTAACCAAGTGAGCCACCCAGGTGACCCTGATTCTTCCACTTAGATCCTTTATCAACTAATATTTATTCCTGTGTATGGCCACACACCCCTTTCTCCACCATCTCTTTACAAGAACATTTCCCTCAGGTAAAGTCAACTTGGAATAAATCAGGTTAGCCGAAAGGTGTAACATTAAGTCATCCAATGGAGAAAGGGAGAAGCTTTCACTTGAAACGGTGAGAGGCACGGCCAGTGTATATCATGGCTTCCAGTATGGCGTGGAGTCTCAGTGCTCCCTCCCCTAGCCAGGGTCTTCCGCCACCCTACAGATGAACGCTGAGACTACTTCATTTGTTCAGCAACCTCATACTTGTCCAGCATCTACTATGTGCCCCCAAGACTGCTTCTATTTCTGGGTATATGGTGAAGAGAATAGTCTTAATTCTCATGGGGTTCACCTCCGGGTTTAGAAAACATTTTCACCATCCATGGATCCCTCTGTGCCCATAATGGCCTTAATCTTTACTCAAAAAATGTTCCTCCAAACTGGGAAGGTACCCAAAGACGTTCCCTGGGATTGTGTGTGAAAGCAGCTAGCTGGTTCCGCTGGAGTGATGGGTGGTCTGTAGAAGCAACGCGACCTCTTTGGACTAGGAGAAACCGGAGCATTTTTGATGAAAAACTAAATGACAAGTTACAGGTTACACACAATAACACACTGTTTTGCCAGAGTTTCATGCCATGCAGCTAGATAAAGGACTGCCCTTTGAGGAACTGAGCGTAGCTCTCGTCTCTAAATGGCTACATATAGTTGGATCTTTATCGCCC
Source organism: Suricata suricatta (assembly GCF_006229205.1). Classification (NCBI taxonomy): domain Eukaryota; kingdom Metazoa; phylum Chordata; class Mammalia; order Carnivora; family Herpestidae; genus Suricata; species Suricata suricatta. Next base: position 128,174,809 of record NC_043709.1, on the reverse strand, counting down.
CTGATGTGAAGACACCGTCTGCCAAAACTCACACTTGAGGATTCCCTCACTGACAGGCAGCTTCGAGTGCAAGGGATTTTTTACTTAGAAAATACTGCTGTTCCATTTTGTCTGTTTACCACTCATTTATTTTTTTTTTTTATTTTTAATACAGAGAGAGACAGAGCATGAGAGGGGGAGGGGCAGAGAGAGAAGGAGACACAGAACTGGAAGCAGGCTCCAGGCTGTGAGCTAGCTTTCAGCACAGAGCCTGACGCGGGGCTCGAACCCACGAACGTGAGATCTGACCTGAGCCGAAGCCGGAGGCTTAACCGACTGAGCCACCCAGGCGCCCCAACCACTCATTTATTTAATGCAAAAGCAGCATCTTTGTCTTAGTGATGCTTCATTCCTGTTGTTTATTCCAAAATGAAATCTTAATCCTCTTTGTGACATCTTAACCCATTGCAGTTGCTATGGAAATGATGAGAATGGCACAAGGAAAGGATAATTACCTTTGGATGGGTACCATCCAGACCATTTAAACTTTATTTATTTTTTTTAAGAGAGTGAGAGAAAGCGAGGAAGAAGGGCCACGTGATAGAGGGAGAGAGAATCTTTAGCAGGCTCCATGCTCAGTGCAGAGCCCAACACACGGCTCAATCCCTTGACCCTCGGCTGAAATCAAGAGTCAGATGCTCAACCGACGGAACCACCCAGGCGCCCCCCTATAAACTCTTAAGGATACTACTTAAGGCAAATGTTCCAATGAGAAACGAAGAAAGAAAGCAAATTGCTAGAATCATAAATACATAGATACAGAGTAGTCCCCCCTTTACTCATGGAGGACATATTCCAAGATGCCCAGAAGTGGATGCCTGAAATGATGAAAACTACTAAGCCCCATAAATACTATGTTTTTTTCATATGCATACATACCTATGATAAAGTTTAATTTATAAACCAGGCACTGTAAGAGATTAAAACAATAACTAATAATAAGAATAATTTAAATAAAATACTGTAATACAAGTTATGTCGTGTCTCTCTCACTCAAAATATCTAATTGTACTGTATTTACCTGTCTTCTTATGAAGAAGATGCATAGTGATAAAATGCCTGCGTGATGAGTTGAAGCAAAGTGACTGATGTAGGCATGGTGATACAGCATTAGGCTACTAAGGACCTTCTGACCATATGTCAGAAGGAGGGTCATCTGCTTTAAGACCACCGTTGACCAGGAATTACCAAAACCATGGAAAGCAAAACGGGGGTGAAGGGGGACCACCGTAAGTGAAATGACTCCAGTCCAGCATCCTTTGCCATCTTTGATGGTTCCAAGATGTGAAATATGCAGGCAAAGTTTTCTTTGTATCCCCTTTCCTTCTTCACAAGAATTGTGTTGTGCAGGCATTTTTTAAAAATCTATTTGTTTATAAGCAGATTTTTTTTTTAAAAACAAGTTGGTAAGACAGCTTTACAAATATCTGAAGCAATGAAAATAGTCCAAAACTGCTCAAAGAAACTCTAAAATCTCAAGTCCGTATAAAGCAGTGCACATGTTACTAACTTACTCCGCCACCTGTATCCTGGGCATAGCATTAGAAGTCACAATCACTTCTCAACACCCATTTTCTTTTATTTTTTTTATGTCTTTTATTTATTTTTGAGAGACAGAGAGAGACAGCGTGAGCAGGGGAGGGTCAGAGAGAGAGGGAGACACAGAATCTGAAGCAGGCTCCGGGCTCTGAGCTAGCTATCAGCCCAGACTCTGATGCGGGGCTCGAACTCACGAACTGTGAGATCATGACCTGAGCCGAAGCCAGACGCTCAACTGACTGAGCCACCCAGGCGCCCCAACACCCATTTTCTTTTAAAAAGTCCAGTGTTATTTTGCATCCTAAATCGTTCAGATGCATATAATTTCAGTGCCTGGAGATGTTAAGCGTAATTATTCACATTTGCAAAAACAAGGAGAAATCTTTTGGTCATAAATTAGCAGTAATAGTACATGCAATTTAGTACTTATTTATATTAGTGCAGTTCCAAAGTGTCTAAAGAGTACTTTTACAGAGAAATTGCCTACAATATCTATCTGTTCCCAATTAAGGAAAGGTTGACGCCATGTTTATATTGACCCTATGCCACAGCGGACATCTCTAGCAACTGGACACCATTGTGGGTGTCACACGTGCCTCGGGCCATCCAACCAAGCATGCCCCACCCTCCATGTCAATTACCAACAGCCTAGGTGATGAAAAGACATTGCATATTTTTACTTCAAAATATTTCTTTATATCTGTGCCTATTATAGTAGAGAAATGATTCTCCTCTTTTTTTTCAGCAAGCATTTATTGAGTAGCTAATATGAGTTGGGCCCTTTCCAATCTGACATTAAATTGGCCAATGCTGACATTAATCTTTCTCCTTCATGTTATGACTGCAGAATCAAGATTTTTTAAGTCACAGAGAGGCTCCGTATGAAGAGGAGGAATCTTTTCCTGCCTAAATCCACCCTCTACCTAAATTGAAAGCCAATTAGCAACTTCCCTGTTTCCATTTTGCCAACCTTTCCTGTCACATGGGGTTCGCACACAGGTTTTCAAAACAGGCCCATGCATAGCCAGCCTTCCTGGACATCACCAGAACATCAAGGCTCAGAAAAGCCAACTCACAGACATGAATATTAGTTTATTCCTGTGGGAAAAGTTCCTTCCCTAAAAGATATGCAGAATGTGCTTGCTGTCAAATCCGTCAAAAATAAGCCATGTAAAGCTATAGGGGGAAAAAAACCACCTCTGATAAAAACTGAAGAGACATTTGCAAAGATGCCTGTTTTATGGCCATGGCCTACTTGTGATTCTTTTTTCCATCATCACTCAGCAAGCAAGAAGTTAGAGAACTAGAGTCAGAAGTCATGTGCACAATAACATTCTACTGGTCGAAACTGCTGCTTCAGCACCTGGATTTCTCACTAAATTATTTTCCTTCCTTGACTCATATCTCATTGTATACTTTTCAAAGCAATTTTCTAGTCCATGTGAATTTGTTCAGTATCTTCTCCTGGATCCATGTACACATTTTCACATGTCCTTCCAAATTCTTCCCTCTGTCCGCACCCCTACTGAGCTCTCTTTGAAGTGGAGAACTTGGCGGATCCTTTCTCTGAAAAGCAGCAGGCGTCATCCTGGGGGTTTGAGATGTGTGTTTTATTTAGCCTCCTCCTCAGGGGCCTGCTTGCCAATAGTTAGTATAATCTTAAACCAGTTCCAAGTTCCTCCAGTGGGTCCATCTATCCCCACCTAGACCACCTACCTCCATTCTGCTTCACTATTGTGGATATTCTTTTCTGCGGTGTCCCTCTGATGGAAGATGACCTCTCTAAAAAGACCGTGGAAGTAGCCCGTCAGAACTCCCTATCTCTGACCTTGATGTTGGTATCTTTGGGTAAGTTGCATACTCCTTGGTAATTTCTCAATACTTCTGTACTTGAACAAGGCTGAGCATCTGTTCCCCCGTCTATTGTGTGCTATCAGGAGGGTTCAACATTTTTTACTGTGTCTGCATCCTGTTGATATTCTTTCCTGCCTGTCATTTGGACTGGGCGACATAAGAGACTCAAAGGAACATTCTAGAAGATAGTGTCCCTATTTTGCATTTTTGCCTGATTAGTAATTCCCCAAACTTCTTGGCTGCTGCCTGTGTCATTTCTCATTTAAATTAGATGGTCAGTCCAGGGCATGAAGCCTTGAGTCACCTAAATCTTCACCATTCATCTAAGGCAAATCAGCTGTCTTGCTTTTCATGGCTTTCATTCACTGTCTTACTTTTAAATCTTGCAGCAGGATTTCTTATTATGAACACTGAATCGTCTGTGTTCTCTGAGGGCAAGAAGTAAATCTGCAGAAAACCAGGATAACAGAGAACGTGGACAATCTTGACACAGTCTTGAAAAACCAGATGTTTAATGTTCAATTATGCATTTATTTGGCAAAATGTGCGATGGTTGCTCTCTTTGCATATGAAGAATTTAAGAATTTCACTGGTGCTGACAGCCTCTTGGAAAAAGGCTGTGTCACATAAGGCTCAGCCGAAAAAGAGACCTAGATTTGGGATTGATTAGCCATCTGATAGAATTCTAAATCAAAAGTTTTTGAAGAGAATTATTCTAACTTTAGCTTCTGAATGAGGCTAAACCTGATAAATCAGTTCCAATGCACGTTGTTTTTTGTTTTTGTTTATCAATGTTTATTTCTGAGACACAGGGAGAGGGAGTATGAGCAGGGGAGGGGCAGAGAGAGAGGGAGACACAGAATCTGAAGCAGGCTCCGGGCTCTGAGCTGTCAGCACAGAACCGCCTGCGAGGCTTGAACCCACGAACCGTGAGATCATGACCTGAGCCAAAGTAGGATGCTTCACTAACTGAGCCACCCAAGTGCCCCTCCAGTGCATGTAGCGAGAGGGAATCCTCAGTCTCTGTGCTGAACCCTGAACAGAAACCAGCAAGCTCTGTGAGGCGGTTCCTTGATTTTCTTAAACCTGTTCCTAAATCTCTGAGGCCTCAAAACTGGCGATATGGATCATATGATATTGGTTTTAGAGTTGCCGTTCTTAATAAACACTAATAAAGTAATTATCTTATTAAATGATTACAATAATACTTTCAATATCTCAAGTAGCAAAGAAGATGGCTGAGCCACTTTCCTTAGGAGGGTTGTGAGCACAGCCTCAGCTCCACGGGAGGGCCAGGTGCACAAGGAGAAACGAGACAAGTATGAGAAGTGGGAGACAAGTTCCTGTCTGAGGGACAGCTGAGGGGCACCGCGGGAGAATGTGGAGCCCCTGCAGAAAGAGCTTCGAAACCATTTGGTGAAGTTACAAAACAGGAATCAGGACTTTTTTTCAAGGATGGAATTCTTTCAGGGAGCTCTGAAAAGAAGCTAATGCGGTTGCTGGTATTGCCCAGCTAGGAGAAGATCCATCGTTTGGGAGGCTGGTGGGCCTGAAGACTATTCTAAGTTACCCCCAAGCCACCAGGAGTTGTGGGCCCTACGGTCATGTCTGTCCCTACAACTCTCCCTGAAGGGTATACAATGTGCCACATGCTGTGCTAAACATTTATTTATTTATAAATGAAATAGATGGCATGGGCCTTGCTTTCCTGCAGTTTTCATCTAGTGAGAGAGACAAAGGGAAACCAAAAATAAGTGTATTCATAAATCACGGGCAGTGCAGTGACGACAGTAAGAAAGACACACAGAGAGAGTGACGGATGTTGTAGAAGGTGGGCTATGCTCAGACCTGAAGTGTAAGAAGAATCCAGCTTTGTGAAGGGCCCCAGGGAAGGGGGAGATGGATCCAGAACAAAAAGGGACAGTGTACGTGGATTCACTGAGGACGACAAACTTCGGAATCACTACCAAGCCACAAGAAGACCTGTGTCAGGGGCAAATCAGGCAGGGGCTTGTAAGCCCTTGTAAAGAGTCTGAGTTTGTATCTGATTAAAATGCTCAGTGTAGGGGTGCTTCTGTGACTCAGTCGGTTGAGTGTCTGACTTCAGCTCAGGTTATGATCTCACAGTATGTAAGTTCGAGCCCCACATTGGGCTTTGTGCCTGTTCAGATCCTCTGTGCCTCTTTCTCTCTCTGCCCCTCCCCTGCTCATGCCCTGTCTCTCAAAAATGAATATTTATTTTAAACATATAAAAATAAAATGCTCAGTGCAAAGGGCTGCAAATACATATTTTTTTAATGTCACTATGAAAGAAGTCAACGATGGAGGTGGAGAAAGAAAGGCTGCCATCAGCCACTGGGAGCTTGGACAGGGTAGTTAGTGGCTGCGGCGATGGAGAGAAGATGGGTTGGAAGTGACAGCTCTGTAGAGGAAGCAACAGAACATGCTGTGTGGAGTGAGGGAGGTGAGCGTGTGGAGGATGACTCCCAGCTTTCTGGCTTGACAAGACGTGTGAATCGTGGCCCAGTTTACCGAGATGGGGAGGAGGGAGAGAGAGAGAGACGAGGGGTGTTTTGTTTGTTTTCTGGGAGATTCATGGCAGTTAGTAGGGGTTCAGCGAATGGGCATGTTAGGTTTGAGACACCTGTAAGACCAGCAAGTGGAATGTCCAACAGGTACATGGATGTTCCGTGTACAAGGATTTAGTGACCACCTACTCTGTGCCACGCTCTGCTCCATTATGAAGGAAGGTAAGTGGTTCTGGATCTTGGGGAGGTTTGGGCTGGGTATAAAATCGGCGTGCAGCTGCTCGGCGGGCTGGCTTCCTCACAGAGCACGTGTTGCCTTCCGCTGCCGTGAGGTATGAGACCCGAGACCCATCCCGACAAGCTGACAGTTACTCAGCGGCCCCCAAAGGAGGAATTGAATTACAGCTTCATGGATGATCCGTCCAACTGTGGGTTAGATGGCCCCTCAGGGACAGGAATCAGTCAACAGTGTTTACGATAATCAGTGTGCAAGGGCACCTGAGTGTCTCAGTCAGTTAGGCATCGGACTTTGGCTCAGGTCATGATATCAGGGTTTGTGAGCTTGGGCCCCACACGGGCTCGGTGCTAACAGCTCGGAGCCTGGAGCCCGGTTGTCTCTGCCCCTTCCCCACTCATGCCCTCTCTCTCTCTCTCTGTCTCTCAAAAATAAACGTTAAAAAAGTTTTTTTAATTAGCATGTGAAGATTATTACCATTTATTTATAAAGCAAGACATCGATACAATCTACGTGTGTAACACAGAAGAAAAGGTTAAATAGGGTATATTCACTTAAAGGAATGTTACCCCATCATTGCAAATAATAGTTTTGAGAAATATTTAATGACTTTTAATATTTAAAATATCTAAATGAAAAGTAGGCCACTCGGGCATATTGCTAGGATGATCCTAGTTTTCTTTAAAGGCTGAAAGTAATATATGCATTAAAAGAAAGACAAAGGAAATTAGGAAATAATGTCAATTATGGCTTTCAATCCGTGATATGATTTAAAGCGGCTTTCATATTGTTTCTCTGAATTTAAGTATTTTTAAATGTTTTATAATGAACCTCCCCTACAGTTCTAAATTAATTCCTTACAAGAAAAGCCGACCTGATAGGAGTGTTGGGGAATTAGGAAGAACATGTAGAGGTGACCCCTACACCGAAGTGCAATGTATAAAATGGACCTTTCAAAACCGAGGCCATTACTTTCTCTTATGTCACTGAAAGGATCAGTACGTTTATTATTTCTAGCTAGTGTTTCACATGGACAGGCTCCTGGGGGAAATGTGCAAGAGAGTGGAGAGATACTCTCAACAAAGGCAAAGTATGTTAGTTAACTAACATTTATTGCACACTTACTATGTGTCAGACACTCAAATACTTTACATTTGAGAATGACAATTGCAGAATGTTAAATTTATACTGGATTAATTTGGGCTAAACTATACCTTTCAATGCTCTGGTATAAAATCAGAAATTGGAAAACTTTAATTACTAAACAAATAAATACATACATGCAAATGTATATGTGCACATGTATGTGCATTCCATCTTCATATAACGTTAATTAAGTAAGATAAAGTTAAAATTTAATTAAGACTTTGTCACTAACTCTAGCCCCAGTGATAAGGTGAAAATATGACGCTTGTCACCTGTCTGTCTGTTGATTTATCATGAATTAAAGCTCAGCTGGTAAAGGCGTCCTTGACCTGAAATGGGAGACACCGTTCATACGTAGTCGCCGTGGGTGCGGATAGGGGGGTCCCCAGAGTCACCAAATCTATTCCAGTCTTATTCCAATTTAGACACTAGCATCTGTAAAATCCCAATCCCTTTGTTGCAGATATAAAGACTACAAAAATAACAAACGTCTCTTCTCAAAATAATTGTTGCAGGATTTCAAAAGGTTTAAATCTACGAATATTCCTTACGTTCATAATAGACCCCAGTAGGCTATGATTCCATTGTGCTCACAATGTCTCCTTCTCTGAGAAATACTGGAGGGTCAGGCTTGAGGCAAATCTTTCCACAATCTTGGTTTGGGGGTCTGTTTATAAATCAGAAATTCAGGTACCCTTCCCTCCTCCACCCTTTTGTTTAAAACTAAGTATCGCCACCTCCTTACAAACAGTTGCATTAAATGGAGGGACTGACTGCTGTGCTCATAGGAGTGTTTGCTTTAGAAAGCAAGGTGAGCGCGCTCTAATCTGGAGGTAGAAGATTGACTATTCTGAAAAGTAAAAGAACAAAATCCCAGTTCAGATATGGATCCGTGTCTGAGGCAGAATCAAGCTCGCCTCTGAGAGGAACAGAATTATAATGTAACTCCTTCAGGGCAGAATAGACCACCATCAACAAAGCCATTGTGTGTATCTGCCACTTTGTAATTCCATCCAGATGGTGCCTTTTGCCTTTCTCTTCCAGGGTCCCTTTGAATAGAGCTTCATGCTGATGAGGCAAAGCATTGTACTCCGTCTTCATATTGATCAGTCAGATTACCTCGCCTTGGGGCTGTAGATTTCATGACTAAGCTTTATTAGTTATAAGCCCCTGCTCACGGAGGAGTCAGGTGAAAACAGAGATGAATTAGCACAAATCTTGTACTGGTTTTGGAAACAATAAGGTTACTATTCTGCTTTAGTAAGTTTGGCTTAAGTGTGTTCGTGAAATATATCATATTTCCAGTTTGTGGGTGGAAATTTTTTTTTTTTAATCTTGTGAGAAGTTAAATACTCCGGTGTGGTTTCCAACACGAATGTATTCATGTGTTGCCAAACGTGCCTGATCTCCTCTTGTTTGACGAAAGTTTAAAATGCATTCCCAAACCAAATAGACCAACAACCTTTCTGCAGAAAGTTGTGCATGTAGCAACAAATTACGACCTGCTTAGGTCACTGAATTGATGAAGGTGAGGCTTTACCTAACCTACTGATGTGCTACCTGAAAACACTCAAGTGGGTGCAGAGAAGTGTTTTCCTGCATTTACAACAGGGCATGCGCCAAGTCCAAATCCTGGTCCCATTGACTTGTACTCCTCGTGGAAGAGAGTCTGTCCTGTAATCCAGCCCACGGATCTCTCTGGAGGTTTTCTGGCACCATCCACAATTGCTAATCTATTCGTCACATTGTGGAATATTCTTTGCACTCGAAAATGCCACTAGGAACATGTGAACAGCCAGAGCCCTTAAATAAAGTTGGTTCTAGAAATATGACATGGCAAGAGTGAGCTGCTTTGGTATTTTTGATGTTTCAAGAGATCGCTGGAGATCTAAAAGAATTTAGGCTATATAATTTACTGATATTACCCCAGGGGGAAAAAGTACTGGCAGTAAAAAGTATTTCTACCATGATGGCATTAAAAATGAAATACTGAGGAGTGCCTGGAGGCTCAGTCAGTTAAGAATCTGGTTCTTGACTTGGGCTCAAGTCATGATCTCACGGTTCCTGGGTTTGAGCCCCACATTGGGCTCTGTGCAGACACCTCGGACCCTACTTGGGATTTCAATGTCTCTGCCCCTCCCCTACTCACGTCCTCTGTTTCTCTCTATATATCTTAAAATAAATAAATAAACTTTTAAAAAATGAGAAAACAATGAAATACTGGTCTCAGTATTTCATTATTCTAGTGGTAATCCCTGACTCGGAGAATCCTAGTTCACATATTCACAAACCAATCTATATTGACATGTGTTAGAATTGTCCACAAACATTACAACACATACCTACAGCCAGTGATTTTCAACTGATGTGACCCATTAGTGAGCGACATGAGTTGTAATCTTCCCTTGTATATTTTTCAATGAAAGATACTATACGATAAACAATTCTGAGTGTGTCTCATATTAAAAAGGCAAATATGGCTTAGTGAAATGTTTATTTCAGTTAGTGTATATTTAGGGGGTTTGTATATTATGTCACAATGTGGAATAAAATTTCAGGCCAATATTATAGGAAGTTTATGTTCCTTTAGTTATAAAAGGTCACACTTTTTAAACTTATTTACTAAAAAGGAATTGTAATTTCCAACCCTCAATGTGTGTACATTTGCACACATAGCAAAGGCCAAGAGAGTGTGTGGGATTTTACCTATCCATGTGTGCGCGGGGGCTGGGGGGATGCATATGTGATTCTACCACAGAAAGAGTAATTCACACAAAAATAAATTTTTACCACAGAGTCCCAAATGTCTCCACCATTTCTTCCAATCCTATCCACTTAGGTAGTAGAGCATCCTGGTAATGCTATGGGAGTTTGCTAACAAACAGCACCTTATAAAAAGTGAACCCACTCCCCAAAACGAAATGTGGTCCATGACTGGAAAGCACCCATGTGATTGGTTATAGCTTTTATTCCTGGGCAACTAGCGAGAATGGCATTTTTCTTTCTTGTATAAAGAAATTCACAAGTGTTTGGGAAAAACTCCTAGGATGAGCAGTTGACCTTTGAAATTATAAAATTCTTTGTGATATTCCTACCTTGGGGGCATAGCCCCATGCCTCTGACTTCCCAAATTAAAGCTAAAGTTAATGCAATGGACTGTACAGAGAACCCAGGGCCCCCCTGAGGGTATACAAACAATTCCAGAGCAAAACTCACGGCATCTAGAAAACAGACCACACTGCTTAACATGGATGCTTAATTTGTGTTTTCAATGTATATTTATAGGTAAGGGTTTATTATAAACAGGATGTTCTTCGGATCAAATACATGGATGTAATTAAATTGCTGCCTGTTGAGACATGTTTTATAGCTCTTATTAGAAGTAAGTATAAATACAGGTTGTTTGGAGATTTATGCTTTTTCTAACATTCAACTTGAAAAACCATTTTAAATTAACCATTTCAGTGATGAGGCAGAAGTACTTTTACTCATGTTTTTTTGAGGTCCTAGAGGAAAAATGAAGACACCAGACCGGCTTCCAGTGAGACACATGAGTATGCATAATCAGAAAGCAACGGCTCCACGGTGAACTCTGCTGTCTCAGAATTTGATGATACAAGAGTGCCTGGTCTTGGGTCTATTTTTGTTGCCCATGGGTTTAAGTCCAGAGTGTTTGGCTTCTTTTCTTACCCTTCAACCATGCTGCCAAACAAAGTCTGCTGCTACATTCCATCATGAGCCCTGTTTGCAGGTTTGAATTCCACTAGTTCTTTGGAAGTCTCTCTGCCATGCCCAAGCCTCTGCTGGCAGCCAAAGCCATAAATGATGCCATTATGAGTTTCTGGACCACAAACTCTCTGCTCCAATCAGTTCCCAATAAGAATTTATTCCATGGGTCGCGTTAGTTATTACTTTGTTTTAAAACGTAGATGATTCCTTTCCCTAAATAGGTTATTTGCTTCCTGTGAACAGAGACCATCTTCTCTGAGTTCAGAAATGATTTATTTCAAAGCCATGATACAAAAGACCAGTACTAGGATGAAAATTTAAAAGAGAAATGAAGAAAAATACAGAGTGATAAAATAGAGGTATAAAATCTCAAAATGTCATACATATCTTCATATTGGGACATATGAAGAATCAGTAGGTAATTAGCAGATAATTAATACAACTGCTGATCATTTGCAGCAGACACGTGGACCTGGAGCGTGGATTTCTTCCACACTCATATACATCTTCCATGGCCTCTTCGTAGTTACTAATTTTCCAATTATTTATGTAATGGTAGGTATTATTTAAGATGACTCTGGGAGAAAATGACAGCAAACACAATTCAAATTGGCTTTGACAGTAAGGGAATTTATTGGCTTAAATCATTGGAAATCCAGGGGTAGGAGAGACTTCAGGATTTGCCTTAGTCTCCTGGTGCTGCTTCACGGCCCTCTGTTGTTCAGTATTAATGTGCAGTGGCTCAGTTAAATATAAAATGCTCCCTGGGCAAAGAGTATATTTCCCACAATAATTTTACAGATATGTTATTGGGGGAAACTGGTAAATATTCACTTAGGAAGAGTCCATTTCATATACCATCAAGAATAATTTTTGTCTCTGTACCCTGCATACCTAAAATAGTGCCAGAAACATGAAGATTCACCAGAAATCCGGACGCTGTTTCTTTCCACTTCTATGCAGTTTACTTTGGAAAAGAAAGCTATACTTTTCAGGTCATTTAATATTCTGATGCAGAAGATCTTTCAAAGGTGCTCAGTCTATATTTAAAAGTATTTAAGAAAATTTAGCTCACTGATTACACATGATGGTAGTTATTTCCCTAATGCCATGATAGAGTTTGGTAGTAAGGAAATTTTATCTTCATCATTTCATTCATAAGGAAAACAGTAAGAAAATACCTCTGCTTACAAGCTAATATCTAATCGACCCATTATGAGGTATTTGGGATGGAGTCATTGTATTCGGGGTAGAGGGGTTTTTTTTCTCCTAAAAATAATAGTGTCCTCATAGTTTTCAGCTAGAAAATTTATGTTGACTTCTCCTAAAGTAATATTATATTAAATCTTTATTTATAAAATCCATACTCTATCAGATAGGTTTGTTCTATAATTGTTTAGTCATTTTTCACTGAACATCAGAGGCACCTCAAAGGAAGCAGATTTCTACTGAATATCTCTCTCTGATATGTTGACTTTCAATGGCTCAGTGATATTGATTCAATTACATTAACCGGTGGTAATAATGATACCTTATTGATTCTTTCATTTTTTTTTTCTTGAACTACCATTTTCCTAAGATTCATTCTTGATTGGTAATTTCTAAGAATCATCATCCTAGAACAGTGTGAATATCAAGACCCTGTAAATCAGATTGACTTAAAGAATCAATAGTTTTGCTGGGGAGCCTGGGTGGTTCAGTCAGTTAAGTGTCAGACTTCAGCTCAGACTGTGATCTTGTGGTTCGTGGGTTCCAGCCCTGCACTGGGCTCTCTGCTGTCGGCACGCAGCCTGCTTTGCATCTTCTATCAACCCCTCTCTCTCTGCCCCTTCCCCACTTGTGCACATGCTCTCTCTTCTCTCTCTCAAAAATAAATAAATACATTTTTAAAAGATCAATAAATTTGCTAATCACTAGACAAAAGGTCAGTATCTATAATTTTAAAAACCTATTAATTCATTAAATTCAATAATGACAACAAATATGCACACAGGTATATATGTATGTATGTATGTTTATGAAAGGCCACAAAACCAAATAGACAAATGGCTGCAAAAGGACAAGAAATGATTAAGAAGCATGAGAAGACATCCAATAGCCAAATAATAAAAACACCAATGAAACTGGTGATGAACTATTTTCTAAAAACATAAGAAAAAGCTCGTCATTAAAAACATACTTTGAAGGGATTGAATATACACCTATGATACAAAACCATAATATGTTGTAGCAAATACTCCTCTCTTAGCACCGAGTGAAAGGAGTGTAGAGAGAACTAGAAGGTAGCGCTCTCGCCCTTATAATCCTACCACAAGCTTGTTAACAGACGGTTACATTTCCTGTCCTTTGAAACTTGTAAGGAATTCTTCAGTAATGAAGAAGCGAAGTTTGTAAACGAGGCCCCTTGTAAAACCAAATTGTTCGGAGCCCCAAGACTTTCCTTCCATTTATTGCTGGGTTCAGATGCCTGCACTCTATCTACAGGCACCACAAATAAAGGGTTGTTAGCCGCTGAATGGTATTGACAGAGCTATCAGCAATCTGCAGGTTTTCATTGTGAGCTGTGGCATCCTGAAATCAGTTGAAGCAGAAATAATATCTCTGTGTTGAAAGATTTCGAGTTCCTTTTATTGATAGGTGAAGTGCAGGCCTGGATATGAGTGACTGAAGAATGCTCTGAGAGGGCAGAACTAACAGCCGGAGACCTGCCTGCGAGTGTGAAAGGGAAAACAAGAGGTGGGGAAAGAAACCAGCCCCGCGCTCCGCTGTTTGGTGTAGCAAGCTTCAATTCACCTTGCGTTCTTTATCCAATTTTCATCGGGTTTACCTCTCTGCTTTATTCTCTTCGGAGCGCTGTAAGGAACTATCAGCACCACAACCCTTTGGCAACACTTAGTGGGAAGCCCTGGGAGGTCAGCGGTATGAGCTTGCGTACTGACGTCTTCCTGCCTGGGACAAAGCTAGCATTCATCATCATTTAAGTAGACAGACGATGCTGCCAGACAGCACGTGAGCCGTGGCGTTCCTCCGTGTTCCGTCCGGAGCCAGCCCGTGTCCCTGGGTCTGTGTGGAGGAGGAAGCTCAAGGTTGGATACTGAGACTCTTGCTATAACTTCGAGGAAAATTAATGCCCTAAATCAGTTGGTTAATTATCTGTATCATTGACCTTGGTGCCTTCGTGGGAAAAGATAGTTCAGACGTTGCTTGGTGGTAAACAAAAAATTACAATGCAAGCATCCATTGCTTAACTGGCAGACTTGAGGGTGTTTTACATTTTTTTTTAATGTTTTTTATTTATTTTTGAGAGACAGAGAGAGACAGCACGAGCAGGGGTGGGTCAGAGAGAGAGGGAGACACAGAATCCCAAGCAGGCTCCAGGCTCTGAGCTGGCTGTCAGCACAGAGCCTGATGCGAGGCTTGAACCCACAAACCATGAGATCATGACCTGAGCGGAAGCCGGACGCTTAACCGACTGAGCCACCCAGGCGCCCCAAGGGTGTTTTAATAATGCAGAAAGAAATGAGCCACCCAGGCCAAAATAAGTGCTTCTCTTTTTCCACCCCCCTTTATTTCCCTTTAATTGATGCATTTCTTATTCCCTCGACATATGCATCACTCAGTTTCCCTAAGATCAATGCCACGTGTCCTGTAAATTCATTTGTCTTTTGATTAAAACTGCTTTTGTTGAGCAAAGCTCCTCAGACAGCTTTTTCTGTCTCCTAACCGTCACACAGGCCTCTGAGTGTTTTTAACCTTGTCAGAAGCTAGGGTCGTCCTTAGTTGATGTGGATCTTGCTTCATAGTGCTGGAGACATCTAATCCTCCATTGCTTCATAACACTGGTCTTGCCAGCCATCTCTGGGCCTGAGCACAACGTACAGATGTCATCCCTGAAGCCGAATCTCAAAGCAGAATACCGCGTGAGGTCCAGATGAAAAAGGAACACCTAGAGGCGGAAGCCACGCCTAACACACCCACGCTCCGTAAGGCAGGTGACTATTAGCCAAACTCAGTGATCTCACTCAGCAGCAACCACGGCTCCACAGGGCCTCACCCCCAAGGTGAGCCCCGTGGTCCTAGCACAGGAGAATCAGCATCGTCACAGAAAGTCCTTCCAGTGGTTTTATAAATCTGAATGTTAATCTTCCCTTCTCACCAAAACATGCATCTCAGTATCGGATGCCAGGTTTTTCTGGGCTAGGTATGCCTTTGGAAAACCACAGAGATGATCAATTATAGTCTTGATCTATATGATTATAGATTATAGTCTATTCTATTCGTAATAGAAGTAGTAGCTAAAATAGCCAGGTTTTTATCATTTCTTATTACTGTTCTGACTCTTACTCTTTCTGCCCTGGTCCATCCAGACCTCCGCTTTCCCTCCTCCCACAGGCCTCCTCTTTATCTCTGAGGATGGGGGTGCTAGGAGACATCTGCTTTTGCCTTTGGATTCGCCACATGATCCAGATTGATGCCTGAATGGGGAAGAGCTTCTGCTACTGCTACTTGGTTTGGGATCTGGTTGTGTTAGGAGGAGAGCTCATTATCTCATTGGACATCCATTCACTTACTCACGAAATCATTATTCATTTATTCATTAAATGACTCATACCTTGTATGAACTTTGCATAACTCACAAGATGCAAATAATTCGGATGGAGAAAACTTACAGTCTGGTATGGGAGATGGGCATTAAAGATAATTACAAAAGCAGTGAATCAAGGGTGCCTCTGATTAGAGCTGTAATGGAGAAGCACAAGGTGCTTTAAGCACACCTACACCTAATCAGGGGACTTGGGAAGATTTCCCAGCAGAGGTGACATGCAAGCCGAGTGCTGAAGGCTGTGCAGAACTTGTCCAGGCAAAGGCAGTAAAAGGCCAAGGGTGTTTCTGGCAGAAAGAACAGTATCTGTAATATCATCGAGGAGGAAAAGAATGCTCTGTGTGGGAAGAATTGAAAAAAAAAACAAAAAACCCCTCTCAGCAGGGCACAGTGAATGAAAAAGATCGACAAGATAAGGCTAATGATGTTGGCAAAGGTCACATCATGCAAGGCTTTGTAGGGCTTGTTAAGGAGTTTGGATTTATTATATGGGCACTAGGAAGCCATCGAAGAATTTTAAGCCGGGTGGTAACATGATTTAATGAGCATTTTAAGTGATCGCTGTGTGCTTTATGGGGTATGGGTTTGGGTGGTGGGAGTTTAGAAGCCTGCTGATCATCATTTTGGTCAGTAATTCTTACAACATATTAGGATACCTGAATTAAGTAACAATAGAAATGGAAAAAAAGTAGGAACCTGCAGCAAATCTGAGAAGTGAAATTGATGCTTTGGGGAAATGTGGGGGAAGGGTATGGAATGTGGCTCCTGGATTTTGACGTAAGTGGTTGAATGGGTGATGGTGTCACTTTACGGTGTTTAGGAATATTTGGAGGGGGATAAATTTGAAGAAAAAGCCTGTATGTTAACTTTTTGACAGGTTAAATTTTAGGTACCTACGTGAAATCAAAGTAGACCTGGTAATTAGGTAGCCAGAGGTATATATTTCTGAAAAGTCGTGATGGTTAATTTTCGGTGTTGATCTGACTGGGCCTTGGATCGCCCAGATATTTGCTAAAACATTATTCTGATGTGTCGGTAGGGATGTCTTCTGGTTGAGATGAACACGTGAATCGGGAAGTTGAGTCAAGCAGGTCGCCTTCCCAAATGTGAACAGGCCTCAACTTGTCTGTGGAAGGTCTGATTGGAACAAACGGGCCGACCCTCCCATGCGGGAGAGGGACTCCTGCCTGATGGTTTGAACTGGATCTCAGTCTTCTTCCTGACTTTAGAACCAAAACATCAGATCTTCCTGGCTCTGGAGCCTGTTGGCTTTCAGACTAGAATGTACACCACTGACTCTTCTGGTTTTCAGGCCTTCACACTTGAACTGGAACATTCGAACATTGCTTCTCTTGGGTTCCAGCTTCTCAAGGGCAGATGTGGCCTCCTCAGCCTCCATAATCACATGAGCCAATTGCCTATAATAAATTTCTTCATGTGTGTGTGTGTCTGTCTACATATATATATCCTTTGGTTCTGTGCCTCTGGAGAATTCTAATACAAAAAGTATCTGAGTGGTGACGTAAATTGAAAATTCTGAGCATGTGGATGATAAATGGAGCTGATGAGACAGTCTGAAATTGGGAACAAGGGAGACATTCTAAAACTGAGCCTTGAAGGATCTCAACATTAGAGGTTGGGTAGAGAAGGACAGTCCAACAAGGGACAGAGAAGGGATGACCAGGGAGGTAGGAGGCAACCTGAGAGGTTGAGGCATCATGGGAGTAGAAGGAAATGCTTCAAGAAGAGACAGATGGCTGTACCTTGTGGTGCGTTTAAGGCGTCAAGGACCGGGCAGTGTTTGTTGAGTTGGGCAAGACAAAACTCAGAGCCTGTGACGGCATGGAATTGTGACTCGTGTTGGCAGACGTCAAGCGGAAGTAATATGAAGCACTGAATAGGAAATTCATCTGAGAATTGGTGTAAGAGAAAAAGGGAGAACAGATTGTAGCCACAGAGACCTTTGGAATCCTGGAAGGGGAATCACCCAAGCTAGATGGTTGCATGTCAGTAGCATTCAAACAACGGTGCAGAAACTGAGATAACATTTTGGAATGTTCTGTGAAAACCTAAACTCTAGCTTTTGGGAGGAACATCTCAGAAGCACTCACAGCCTATATAAGATAAATACTCCCCTGGGCCCATGGGCTTTTACCTGAATACAAACACTTACCCTCTCATACAAACAAGTCCAGAACAATAAAGCAAAGAAAGATTTGAAAAACAGCCCTGTTTTAGAGCTGTTATTTCTAGTTAATATTAGAACTTCAGATTACAAATTAGAACTTCATGTTAGAAGTCCTAGATTCAATCCAAGATTTTTTTTTATGCAATCTCTTCTTAATGTCTCTGAGCTTCGCTTTTAAAATATATATATACCTGATGACACTCACCCTGTTGAACTCAGAGAGTAGCCGTGGGAATCTAATGAGATAATGCACGCCAAGATGTGTTGGTAAGTTTAAAATGCTGGCCAAACTTGTATTTATGGGGCACCTACTTCTCACCTATGCAAATAAGTCATCTGAGCGGTTCCAACCATTTGCAAAAGCTTTTTAACTTCCCACTGACTTTGTACAGAAGCAACCATATCCCTTATAATGAGCCTTGTGAAGTCGCTTATGAAGTGTATTTGGTAACGGTCGTAGAAGTTAGATCTCAAAGAGTCTGAGTTCGTGATTATGAGAAGGAGGCCCTGCAGCCCACACAAATTGGCAGGCTTCCTAGGTCAAGAAAACGATCTCCAAACGGTCTTAGAATCGAATAGCTCTTTTATAAGAAATCTGTACCCTGAATATGAAGGAAGATGAAGAGGATTGTAGGGGAGGAAAAATAATTTTCCCTCTACCCTTCCAAGCCCTTGGCTGAGACTCCTCTGTAATAAAAAGACAGATGAATGGGAGAAAAACAAACAAAGTTTAATAACGCGCATACGTCCCGTATACATGGGAGAGACCCAGGAAAACGGAGGAACTCCCCAAAACGGTCCAAGCCATCGCCTTAAACTCCATCTTCAGCAAGAAACAAAAGACAGATGCTGCCAGCCGGCCAGGCCTGTTACCGGGAGGTTACCAGGAAGCGCAGTAACAGGAGTAATTTAGAGATCCAAGTCATTGCCTTGTCAGTTGAGAAGTTTCTAGAGACTTAGTCATCCTTAGTACACAGCCTTACGAACGAAGATTTCCCTTGTAAATCTAAATGTTCCTCTGACAGGTCATATACTTGGTTACTGTAACATGTACTTGGTTTTTAGAGTTTTCCTGGTGTCTGCTGTTTCTTAAAAACCAGCAACCCCAAATCATCCTTATGCCGAAGAGGCATACTTTGGGGCGACCATTTCTGCTCCCCCTCAGAGGGGAGGAGGCAGAAAGCAGGTAATGGAAGGTGAAACCGAAGCGTATTAACCATGTGCTGTTTACACAAAGTTGTTGCAATGTTGCAGCTGTTCAAACCGCGGAGCTATTTTAAATAGAATGAGGCATGAGCTCGGGAACAGAGGGTCAGTGTATCATCACCAGGCAAAAATATAAAATGCAGCGGGAAAAAGAAGCGTAGAACGTGGAGAAGGCGGGGGACGATTAAAAATGTAACACGGAAGGAGATTGTCTCCTATAATATTTATTTGTGACAGGTAAGTCAGTCCATCATCTCACCTGAACCATGGAGAATTGTGCTATTGTGTTAATTACTCTCTTTAGTGACTCTCTGAGCTTGGGAGGATTTAAATTCCAGGATGAGAAAGCACTAATGGATGTGGTATTGTAGATGTAATGAATTAGTATTTCACGCTGTGCTACTGTCTCAAAGAGTGTTAAATGGTAACCCCCAGCCCAGCAGCACCCCACGCTTTTAGTGTGCATTCAGCCATTCGTTCCTATTAGTAACAGAGCCACTCTGGGGTCATGTAAAAATTCAAAAGGGAAGAAAAGGAAAGTAGATGTCAGTGGGACACTCCGGGAAGATTAGCATGTTTTGTGGTGAGGCTGTTTATGATACGTTTAATTGTGTACGTTGACAATAAACCCCAGTAGTTCACATTTGAAAGGGAAATCATGTGCCCTTTAAAAATGGCAAATCAGACCTGCTTCAAACAGGAGGTTTTAAAAGGCGTACTTCCCCAAAAAATTCCATTGGCAAATTGGCGCAGATCCCACACCGTCCGATACTTAGCCACTTCCACTCTCCTGTCCTGGACTTCCTTATACACACCAGGGGCGAACAAACAGACTTACGGCAGGACATTTTGAGGCTCCAACACAATTGCTCACTAAAACCTAATCAACCAGCAGAGGGGCACTACAGTGCACTGCACAAAGTGTCTTCTGAGAACCGTCAAGGCCAAGTTTTCCGAGGAGCAAGCCCGGAGATGAGTGTCTCTGGAGGGGTAGGCACCACGCCAGGTGTTAATGTCAGAAAAAAGCACAAATGTAATGGTCCCCTTCTTCACACGTCTCATAATCTTACTTTCCACTCTCCCCAATGTCTTTTTAATAATATTATAAATCCTCGTGCCAATATTTCAAAAAGTCTTGAATTGGAAAACAGTCAAAAAGAAAAAAGACTCCTCTCCCACTTTCCAGGCACTGCTCCCCCTCGCCCACCGCCCTGCCATCCATCTGCTTCTAGATCTTTTGTGCAAACTCATTCTACCTCAAGTCTCTGCAGTTTTATTTCAGTTCAGCCTTGGCTAGGCTTCCCAGAAAGCAAAGCCTGAGGCAAAAGTTCATGTGTAGTATTTTATTAGAGAGTACAACCCCAGGGAAGAGGGACTAAGGGAAAAGGGGGATACGAGGGAGACACAAGACCCGGTATAGGGTAGATTCTCATTGCCAAGCTGTCCACTTTGGTATTGTCACTAGTTGCTTGATCTTCTGGACTGATGTCCAAAGAGCCACGTGAACACAGGTAACTTCAGACCACGTGTCTGGAGAAGGAGAGAGGAAGATGTTATCTGCCAACTCCTATCTCACACTGGCAAGTTTCACTTCATGGGATAACTGCCCCATACATCTGAGTTGCACAAGTGTGGCAGTGAGCAAGTTTCAAGGCCTCTCTTGCTTCCGTTCTTATAAAAATAGAAGGTCCAGGGCGTGATGGCAGGAATGCTTGGTTCAATGGCAAAAGCTGCTCTTGGGTGCTACCTGCAGGAAACTGACCAGGATCCAAGCAGGTGTCTGGCTGGTCATACACCAGAGGCCAGGCCAGAGCCAGCGGCCTAGGGCCCCAGAGATGGAGGAGTCTATCAGACTCATCCATCACCTTGCCTTGTGTTGACTCCGCTATTATAATGTGGGCTTCAATACTGTAAGAACGAGATGCCTCAAGTGGGGATACACAGCCAGTCTCAGAGTCTCTGTAAAGGTGGCAGCAAGCCCTAGTCTCTAAGAAAAACTAGAAGCTAGAAGCTGGGTGAAGGACTACAACTCCATTCTTGCACTTGGTCTTGAAGCCATGACTGATCATTCCCACCTGCCATTCTGGATTTCCCTTATACTCAATAAAGTGAGAGGGAGACCATTCTATTGGACTTATGTTTGACCTCCGTCCTTGCCACTATGGCCACACTGTTCAGGGGCCCACTCCACCTGCACTGGGGCTGCCAAAGATGGGAAGGCTGGGTGACATGCACAGAATGAGTCCTCCTACCCACTAGCTTTTAAAAGCCTCTAATTCAGTAGATGTTCTCCCTTGAGCGTTACCATGGGACACAAAGACCTGCATGCTTTGTGCCAACTCACAGATGCCCACCCACACATATCTTCCCCACACTAGTGTGTCTCTGATCTTCCAATGTTTTTTCTTCTAAGTCCCTGAAAACCAATCAATTTATCCATCATTCCCAAGGGTCCATAGATATCCATGTCTCAGACCACTTCTCTATCACTGCAATGGGAACAACTAAATATACGGCCAGAAGTTTTGCACCATGAGCATATTTAACTTCATCACTGTGTTTTGGGGCTGTGCTTGAATGGGTCTAAAGTGTAGCACTAGTCTAATTTACACTAGTATCAATATATCATGCTGACCTATCAGTGGACTATAAACCAGCCCCAACACATTCAACCGATCCTCAGAAACCCTACTACCACCACCATGATGCTGTATGTGTGAGTTGAAGAACAAGTATTAGCACTTTAGAAGTAGATGCCAAGGTAGATTGGGCCTCCTCTTCATGTAATCTATTCATATCCTCTGGATCTCTTAGGGCTCATTCCAAATTAAGAATTTCCAAAATGGTATCCTTAGGGTAGATTTTCAAGGGCCACACATGGTACCAACTGGCTTATCTTGGGTCCTCCAGAGAGCAAAGCCTATTGTTAAAACAGCAATCACGAAAAAAGTAAAAAATGATATGTTACTGTATTAAGGGATACGATGCAAGAGAAACAAGATGAGGGAAAGAGGGAGAAAAGCAGAGAAAAACAGAGCCTATCTAGATAGGCAGACCATTACTTGGTGTTCAGCATGAGTAATTAATCCGTCTCCTGCAGGTTTCCTTGAAAGGGCTATATGAATAGTTTCATTTTCAAACAATCCATCTGTGGAAAGTAGGGGGTAAAAATTTATCTTCCAGCTCCTATAACCAATTGGTCAAAGACTTGCTGCACATGCATGTCCTTTACCCATGGGGCAATCACAAATCCTTGAGGCATAGGGGCATCTCATGCTTCAGCATCAAAAGCAGAGCCTGAGGATGAGGAATAAGAAGCAATATAGTACGTATTGGGACGACTGGGTGGCTCAGTTGGTAGATCGCAGCTTAGGTCTTGACCTCAGAATCATGAGTTCAAGCCTTGCATTGGGCTTTATGCT
>NC_043709.1:128120835-128152220 GCF_006229205.1 Suricata suricatta | reverse complement strand
GGTATGGGGGTGATGGTCATGGTGGGGGGCACTTGTGGGGAGAAGCACTGGGTGTTATATGGAAACCAATTTGACAGTAAACTATTTTTAAAAAAATAAATAATAAATTTAAAAATACCCTCCCTTCAAAAAAAAAAAAAAAGAATTTCGTGAACAAACTACTGGACAGGAACAAGTGGCCAAAGGCCTTGGAAACCAGTAAAGTTAAGAGGTTTTGAAGAAGGTGACTGTGTGATATAAGCTCTTTCTACCTCTGTCATTCCCCTTCTCCAGATCCTGATTTTTCTTTGCTGATTCTTACTTTCTCCTGCAGTCTGTACCTTTACCCACAGCTGTCATCTCCGGTGATAATAAGGCCCTCTCCCCTCCATCCTTCCTTCCACCCACCAAACATATTCTCTGCTGTAAGCAAAAGCACAAAATAAGCAAAGGGAGTTTTTGCCTTCTTACTTCCTACTACTTGCTATTGGGATTGTCTCACCAAGTTATCCTCAGCTCAGTATCACAGATATTTATTATAAACTTGGCATCTATGCTACAGAATAAGAATGTAAATAGAGATTAAAGAAATGACCCTTGTCCTGATAAGCTTACAATCTAACAGGAGAGACACTACAAAGAGGGGCACTTCTCCTAACTTGGAGGACTAACCAAGTTTCCCTGGAAAAGATGATTCATGCTAAGTTTTAAGGATGAGTATGAATTGGTCCAGCAAATAAGGGGAAAGGAATTCCAGGAAGAGAGAATCACCTGACCAAGGCACAGAGGCTGCTGAGGGTACAGAGAGAATATGTTACTTACCTATAAAATGTGGTGCAGTGTCTGGCTAGTGACTAGTAGATCATAGGAGATCTTTTATGTTGTCATAAGGAACAAGATGGTATCATATGATGGGCAAGATGGTGACATCAGGTGATGTCAATCCACTGTAAAATCCTAAACAGAAAGAGTAAAAAAAACAGAATAATCTCTTATATGCACTGCTTTGTCTGAAGAATGGAGGATGAATATATAGCAGCAGAAAGACTTATTGTAGTGTTACTGCCATTGTCCAAGCAAAGGATGTTGAGGGTCTGAACCTGTAATGTGGCTACAGCAACTCAGAGAGAAAGAAAGAAATTAGAGATATATTTCAGTGGTAATATCAGTGAGACTTCATAATCAATTAGATACAGAGATTGAGGTGAGCAGAGGTGATTGAGGTGAGCAGAGGTACATTAGGTAGCTTGAAGTTTCCGAACTTGAATTCCTGACAGGATGTGGAATAATTATCCAGGGTTGAGAATATAAAAAGAGATACAGCTTTGGTAGAAAAGATGATATAGTTAGTTCTGGATATCTTAAGATAGACATGCCCATGGGACATTCAAGAGACTGCCTAGAAGGGAGCTAAGGCTGGAAACATTTGGGAATCATTCGTCTGAAATTGGTGGGTTAAAAATATAAGAATATATGATCATACAGACAATTCTGTAAAGGGAGGAGACGAGTAGACCATAAAAATACTCTTAACTAGGTTCTTTGTGTAAACAGTCTGCTTAGACAACAAGTGCTCTACAAAGAGAAAGAGAAGGAATGTGGAGACGGAAACCAGGGTGCCCAGAAGAGCTGTGTCGGTCAGGAGAACATGCAATGCGACCATGAACAAGAAGAGGAATGTGTCATGCTCTGAGAATGAAGAGAAAGAGAAAAGCAAGGATCCACGTCTGGATTCGGAGAAATTTATGTTTAATGAGGTGGGCTGGGTGGCCCCAATTTTCTCAGCGACGTAGGGAGGAAGGGATATGATGGACCTGAAGGTTGAGTGGATGGCTGGATGAGGGTAGGTCAGGTATGGCCTAGATCCTGATGACAGGATAAAGAGGCAGCATAATCAATCAGATTTTTGGAGTGTCATTGTACAGTTCCCTCAACAGTGAGCAACAGAGGACAAAAGAAGGAGGGAATAGAGCAAAATATGGCACTGATCTAGGGCTGAGGTCTGGTGGGTTGTGGGCCCTAGAAGGATGAGGTTACAAAGTAGGTGAAACAGCTCTAAAGCTGGCATGGGAGAGATTGAGGCCACTATGAATTTAGGGGGGAGAGAGAGAGAGGGAGGGAAATCATGAACTGAAAGTTTAAGACTGAAGAGAAGTTGTAAAGAATGAGGATGCGAGAGAGTTGGAATAATAGAATGTGGTCAGAAAATGGAATATGAGCATAAGATCATTCATAACTACACAGTTATGTAAAGCCACATCCCACCTCTCCGCAAGCCCCTGACCAGGCCCCAATAGTGCCAGCCCAAGTCCTCTTTTCTTCATCAAATTGTCTTCATCCTGCAACTCATGCTTTTGAAATCCAGATAAATGAATTAGGCTAATCTGTTGAACTAATCATAATAAGATATTAATGGCTGATGAATACTTCATATGTTATCCACCCTGGAAAATAGACTTCTGATGATAATGACTTAAAACAGTAGTTCTTAACTAGGGGCATAGCAGAGCCCCTGTACTGGTATTTCAATAATAAGCTCCCCCTGGGCTCCATCTTAAGAAATTCTGATTCAGTCACTCTGAGATGGGAACTGAGCGTCTGAATCTTTGTAACTATCTCCATGAAAGAGGTGGGTCAATGGAATAATGACTGGGGAATAGATGAGCCTTCTTCCGGCCCCGCAGTCAATAACTTGACTTTGGTTGTTGTTGTTACTGTCTCTCTATGAAACTTTTCCATGCCCCTTCTTTCACTTTTGTATTCACTCCTGATCCAACTTGCAATATCCTAGACAACTTTGGTGTCATTTGCCTTTGACACAAAGAGATTTATGGTGTAAGAACTCATCAGAAACTTTTTCTGAGATTCAGCTACAGATCTGGAAGCTGTTGTTTATGGTGGTGTTGCTAATTCAGTGTAAATTTCAAGCCCCTGGTGGCCATCTTCCCAGATATTGGTAGGAGTCTGTCTACAGGATGAAGCCAAGCAAAGGTAAGCAGAAATGACATATGAGTACCTATTCTTGTCCCTAGTTTCTGGAATTTTTCCTTCCATCCTGGGTGCTGCTCCAATATCCTTCCCAGTTACAGGAGCCAAAAACATCAATTTCAGTCACTTACAACAGAAAAAGCCCTGACTGATGCTTACATGGAAGGCAAGTTTTCCCTGAGAACATCAACCTGTTATTCATTTCTCAAGATTTATTTACCTGCATGGATAGGAAAGCCTCTTACAGTTATGTGTCTGATGCTACAGCAGAATAGAGTAGAGCCTTGTTAATGTGACTGAATGGCAGGAAGGGAAAATAGCCAAAAGTTCTAGAATGTAGAATGTATGTTATGAGAAGCATTATTGCATTCAAGAACACAACAGCTGGAACTTGCGTGAAGCGTTTCCTGAGGACCGGGCTTTGGTGAATGAATGTGAAGGCAGGTGGTGTATTCGGGAGACTGCAAACTTGACTTCTAACCTTGGTATTGCCGCCATCCAGACACATGGTCTTAGGTGACTCTCCTGCGTTCTCTCAGTCCAGTTGTAACTTTGAAATATCAACTGTATGTTTCTAGATTTTTAAAAATCAGCTTTAAAATTATTAAAGATAAATTATATAAACACTAAATATTTTTTAAATGTATAAAGTTGCATAAAATTCATTTGGTCTCAATTCAAATGCTGTATCTTTTACCTTCTTTGTATTTTTACAAATTTTCTAAATAAACCTCTGTGACCTTTATGAACGCACACCATCCCCTTCAGCCCAGCCCCTGTCTGAATGTTCACAAATTAGGGTCTGAATCAGTGAGCTTGGGATGTGCCCAAGTGAACAGGTGGACCTGGTACTATCACAGAAGGAACTCTGAGAAATCTCTATCAACAGCCAAAAGCTGTAAACTCACCATTGATTCTTATTCCTCTTTAAGGCAGAGCTGGAGAGGGGACGCTCTGGATTTCCCTTCAAATTGTCCCCATGAGATAATTAAACACAGATCCTTCATTTCTTAGGCAGTCTCCCATATGGGTAAAGGATGTGAAAGATCAAGGCAGCATATGTGAAAATGTGTCAAGTAAAAAGAAAACTCACTTATTTGAACATCTTAAAAAATCAAGATAAAAAAGAGAGTACCAAGGGAGTCATAAAAGTTAGCTCTAGGCCAGAGAAATGTTGCTTGTAATTTCTGTACAGTAGAAGAAAATTTAGCAGCATGATAACACTTCATTAAAAGGTATACTTTTAAAGATCGGTATTATCAAATTTGAATCGAGGGGACAGCATACGGTAGTTTAAACTGACACATGCTGATTTAGCATTTATTCAGTAAACAGGATCTACTGCTTGCTGAAGAATATATAGAACATCTCTTTCAACCCAAATAGGGTGTAGGTTTCAGAGGAATGTGGAAGAAAGGAGGAAAAACTGACCCCCACCTTTTATATTCACCCACGTTTTACGACTGTCCTCAGTCAAGGGGCTTGTGCATCTGAACAAGTCTCTCTAGGAGTCCATCATTATGGGCGTTAAAACATACACGAATAAAGGTACAAAAACTGGAAAAAAAGGTATTTTCCTCTAACTTTTGAAACTGAAACACTTCAACTGAAAGCCTTTTGCTTCATTTTGTATTTCAGGCTCCAACATTATGTTTGGTGGTTTGGTTTAATTATGATATTGAAGACTCCTAGAGGCATTTATACATATATGAGCTTATTCCTTTGATTTAAAGCTTAGCATGTTGCCTCGGGAAAATAAGCCATTGGAACAACGTAAGGCTCACTAGCTAAGTAGCATGCTGACTCTCAACTTGGTCAATACGATACATTTGTTCTCTGGATTCAGTGGTTTTCAACCCTGGCTGTGTATTAAATTGAGTAGGGCACAGCCATCACTATGTGTTTTGAAATCCAGCCCACTCCCCCACCTCCATTCTGTGATTCTTCATCCTTGACTGTGACCTTTGCCCTATCGGGTAGTGGCCTTCTCTCTTCACTTCTTTCCCTCTGTGGCCCAGACCACACCACCCATCTACTCCATCACATTCCTCCCAAGATTCACAATAAAACTATGGCTGCAGTTTGGAGCCACACTCAACATTTTCTACTCTCATGGAGAGAATTAGCCAAGATTGCTGCTTCTAGAGATTAAAAATCCCAAATCTAAGCTAGGACTTCAATACTGATTTTTAAAAATTTTAATTCCAGTTAATTAACATACAGTATTATATTAGTTTCAGGTGTACAATATAATGATCCAACCATTCCATACGTCATCTGGCACTCATCACGAGGATGCTCCTTAATCCCCATCACTCATTTTACCCATCCCCCCACTTTCCCTCTGGTAACCATAAGTTCAGTTCATTCTCTATAGTTAAGAATCTATTTCCAGGTTTATCTGTCTTTTTCTCATTTTTTCCCTTTGCTTATTTCTTCTGTGTCTTAAATTGCACATATGAATGAAATCATATGGTATTTGTCTTTCTTTGAATTGTTTTGCTTAGCATTATACTCTCTAGTTGAATCTATGTCGTTCCAAATGGCAAGATTTCATTTTTTTTATGGCTGAATGTTATTTATTTATTTATTTACCACATCTTCTTTCTCCATTCATCAATCAGTGGGCATTTGGACTGCTTCCATTTCTTGGATATTGTGTAAATAACACTGCTATAAACATAGGGGTACACGTATCCCTTGGAAGTAGTATGTTGATATTCTTTGGGTAAATACCCAGTAGTGCTATTGCTGGATCATACAATTATTCTGTTTTCAACTTTTTGAGGAACATCCATACTGCCTTCCACATTGGCTACACCAGTTTACATTACCACCAACAGTGCATAAATGTTCCTTTTTCTCTACATTTTGCCAACATTCGTTGTTTCTTTATTGTTGATTTTAGCCATTCTGACAGGTGTGAAGTGATAGCTCATTGTAGTTTTAATTTGCTTTCCCTGATGGAAAGTGATTGTGAGCATCTTTTCATATGTTTGTTGGCCATTTGTATTTCTTCTTTGGAGAAATATCTGTTCATGTCTTCTGCCCATTTTTTAATTGGATTAATTATTATTGGGGTGTTGAGTTGTATAAGTTTTTTATATACTTTGGATATTAACCCTTTATTGGACATGTCATTTACAAATATGTTTCTCATTCCATAGCTTGCCTTTTACTTTCGTTGATTGTTCTCTTTGCTGCGCAGAAGCACTTTATTTTGATGTGATCCCAGTAGTTTATTTTTGCTTTTGTTTCCCATGTTTCAGGAAACATACCTAGAAGACATTGCTATGGCAGATGTCAGGGAAAGGACTGCTTGTGTCCTCTTCTAGGATTAGTATGGTTTCAGGTCTCACATTAAGGTCTTCAATCCATCTTGATTTAATTTTGTGTATGGTGTAATAAAGTCATCCATTTTCATTCCTTTGCATGTCACTGTCCAGTTTTCCCAATACCATTGTGAAAGAGACTGTCTTTGTTTTTTCCCATTGGATATTTTTGCCTCCTTTGTCTAAGATTAATTGACCATATAATTGTGGGCTTATTCCCAGATATTTTGTTCTCTTCTATTGATCTATGTTTGATGTTTTGATTACTACAGTTTTGTTGTAGGACTTAAAGTCTGGAATTCCTATGCCTCCAGCTTTACTCCCCCATCCCCACCCCAAGGCTGCTTTGGCTATTTAGGTTCTATACAAATTTTAGGATTGTTTGTTCTAGCTCTGTGAAAAATGCTATTGGTATTTTGATAGAGATTGCATTAATTGTGCAGATTGCTTTAGGTAGTGTAGACATTTTAACAATTTTTGTTCTTTCAATCCATGAGCATGGAATATCTTTCCATTTCTTTGTGTCATCTTCAGTTTCTTTCATCAGTGTTTTATAGTTTTCAGAGTCTAGGTCTTTCCCCTCTTTGGTTAGGTTTATTCCTAGGTATCTTATTGTTTTTTGGTGCAGTGGTAAATGGGACTGTTTTCTTAATTTCTATTTCTGCTGCTTCATTGTTGGTGTATATCAATGCAATAGGTTTCTGTACATTGATTTTGTGTCCAATGATTTTAGTGAATTGTTTATCGGTTCTATCAGTTTTTTGGTGGAGTCTTACCAGATTTCTATATAATAGTATCATGTCATCTGCAAACACTGAAAGTTTACTTCTTCCTTACCAATCTGGATGCCTTTTATTTCTTTTTCCTGTCTAATAGCTGTGGCTGGGATTTCTAGTACTATGTTGAATAAAAGTAGTGAGAGTGGACATCTTTGTCTTGTTCCCGACCTTCCGGGAAAAGCTCTCAGTTTTCCCTAGTTCGGATGATGTTCACTGTGAGCTTCTCAGAGAGGTCCGTTATTATGTTGAGGTACATTCCTTCTAAACCTCTCTTGAGGCTTTTTATCATAAATGCATGTTGTAGTTGTCAAATCCTTTTCCTGCATCTACTAAGAGGATCATATTGCACTTATCCTTTCTCTTATTGATATGACGTATCACACTGATTGATTTGCAAATATCAAACCACTCTCAAAATGCAGGAATAAATCTGACTTGACTGTAATGATTGATTTTTTAAATGCATTGTCAAATTCAGTTTTCTAGTATTTTATTGAGAATTTTTGCATCTATGTTCATCAGTGATATTGATCTGGTGTCTTTATCTGGTTTTAGTAGCAGGGTAATGCTGTCCTCATAGAATGAATTTGGAAGTCTTTCTTCCTTTTCTATTTTTTGGAATAGTTTGAGAAGAACAGGCATTCCTTTAAAAAAAGTTTTTTAAATGTTTATTTATTTTTGAGAGACAGAGGGAAACAGAGTATGAGTGGAAGAGGGGCAGAGAGAGAGGGAGACACAGAATCCGAAGCAGGCTCCAGGCTTTGAGCTGTCAGCACAGAGCCTGACGCAGGGCTTGAACTCATGGACCGTGAGATCATGACCTAAGCAGAAATTGGACACTCAACCAACTGAGCTACCCAGGCACCCCAGCATTAACTTTTCTTTAAATGTCTGGTAGAATTCACCTGGGAAGCCCTTTAATCCTGGACTTTTGTTTGTTGGGAGTTCTTTGATTACTGATTCAATTTCTTTGCTGATTATCAGTCTGTTAAAATTTTCTATTTTTTTCCTTTTCAAATTTGGTAGTTCATATGTTTCTAGGAATTTATCCATTTCTTCTAGGTTGTCCAATTTGTTGGCATATAGTTTTTTGTAATATTCTCTTATGATTGTTTGAATCTCTGTAGGGTTGGTTATTATTTCTCCTGTATCATTTGTTAATTTATTTATTTGAGCCCTTTCTCTTTTTTTCTTGATAAGTATGACTAGAGGTTTACTACTTTTATTGATTGTGTTAAAGAAGAGGCTTCTGGTTTCATTTATCTGTTCTGTTGTTGTTTTACTTTTTATATATTTCTGCTCTAATATTTATTATTTCCTTCCTTCTGCTGTTTTTTTGGTTTTGCTTTCTGTTCTTTTTCTAGCACCTTTAAGTGCTAGGTAGATTGTTTATTTGAGATATTTCTTGCTTTTTGAGGTAAGCCTATATGCCTATAAACTTCCCTTTAGACCTGCTTTTGCTGCATCTCAGAGGCTTTGGACCTTTGTGTTTTCATTTTCATTTGTTTTTATGTACTTTTTAATTTCCTTTTTTATTACCTGGTTGATCCATTCATTGTTTACTAGCATGTTATTTGACCTCTATGTACCTATGGTATTTCCAGACTTTGCCTTGTGGTTCAGAAAATATGCATAGCATGATTTTAATCTTCAACATGTTGAGGTTTGTTTTCTGAGTTAATATGTGATCTATTTTGGAGAATATTCTTTGTGCACTTGAAAAGAATGGGTTTTCTACTGTTTTAGGATGAAATGTTTTGAATACATCTGTTAAATCTATCTGGCCCAGTGTGTCATTCAAAACCATTGTTTCCTTGTTGATTTTCTGTTTAGATGATCTGTCCATTAATGGACCTGGGTTGTTGAAATTCCCTGTTATTACTGATTAGTTCAATATTTGCTATTACTGCCTGATGTTCTTGGGTGTTTCTATGATGGGTGCATAAATATTTATAATAATTATATCTTCCTGTTGGATTGTCCCCTTTATTATTATATACTGTCCCTCTTTGTCTCTTGTTATAGTCTTTGTTTTAAAGTCTATTTTGTCCAACATAAGTATTGCTACTCTTTCTTTTGACATCCGTTTGCATGATAGATGTTCCTTCATCCCCTTACTTTCAATCTGCAGATGTCTTTGGGTCTAAAATGGGTTTATTTTAGTCAGCATAAAGATAGGTCTTGTTTTTTTATCCATTCTGTCACCTTCTTTCTTTAATTTGAGTGTTTAGTCCATTTACATTCAAAATAATTATTGATAGATATATATTGCCATTTTGTAACTTGTTTTATGGTTGTTTCTGAAGATTTTCTCTGATTCTTTATCATTTGTCTTCTTTTTGTGTGTTAAATATTTTTTAATTTGAATCCAAGTTAGTTAACATATAGTATTATAATGATTTCAGAATAGAATTTAGTAATTCATCACTTATATATAACACCCAGTGCCCATCCCAATAAGTGCCCTTCTTAATGCTCATTGCCCATTTAGCCCATCCCCCTACTCAATGCCCCTCCAGCAACCCTCAGTTTGTTCTCTGTATTTGAGAGTCTCTTACGGTTTGCCTCCCTCTCTGTTTTTGTCTTATTTTTCCTTCCCTTCCCCTATGTTCATCTGTTTTGTTTTTTAAATTCCACATATGAATGAAATCATGTGATATTTGTTCTTCTCTGACTGACTTATTTCACTTATCATAATACACTCTAGTTCCTTCAACATTGTTGCAAAGGGCAAGATTTCATTATTTTTGATTGCTAAGTAATATTCCATTGTGTGGAAATATATATATGCTATATAATATATCTTCTTTATCCATTCATCAATCTCATCTTTCTTTCATGTTTTGATTTTCTTTAGTAATATATTTGGAATTATTTCTCTTTATCCTTTGCATGTTTATTAGTGATTTTTGGCATATGGTTACCATTATGTTTGTATATAACCTCTTCTATATAGAGCAGTCTATTTTATATTAAGTTGATGGTCATTTAAGTTTGAACCCATTCTTCTCTCCTCCCCATGTTTAGATATATGTTGTTATATTTCATATCCTTTTTTTGTGAGTTCCTTGACTGTTTTTTTACAGAAATATTCATTTTTACTGCTTTATGTTTCCTCCCTCTATACTCTTACTTTTGGTCTCTCCTTTCCACTCCAAGAGTTCCTTTCAGTGTTTCTTGCAGGGCTGGTTTAGTGGTCAGAAACTCCTTTAGTTTTTGTTTGGGAAATCCTTCTCTCTCCTTCTATGCTGAGTGATAGCTTTGCAGGATAGAGTATTCTTGGCTGCAGATTTTTCTCATTCAGCACTTTGAATATATCATGCTACTCCCTTCTAGCATAGGATGTTTCTGTTGAAAAGTCTCCTGCTACCCTTATGGGTTTTCCCTTGTAAGTTAATAACTGTTTTTTCTCTTGTTTTAAAATATTTTTCCTTATCATGATATTTTGCAAATTTAATTAAAATGTGTCTTGGTGTTGGTCTGCTATTGTTGGTTTTTTGGGGGGAGTCCCCTGTGCCTCCTGGTTATGGCTATTTCCTTCTCCAGATTAGGAAAGTTTTCAGCTATTATTTCTTCAAATAAAAGTGTGCCCCCCCCTTTTCTCTCTTCTTCTCCTGGATCCCTATAATATGAAAGTTATTATGTTGATCGAGTCACTAAGTTATCTAAGTCTGTTCTTGCTTTGCATAAGTATTTTCTCTCTTTTTTTTATTTCCAATGCTCTGTTTTCTAGATCACTAATTTGTTCCTGTGCTTCCTCCATGCTGCTGCTCATTCCATGAATTATGTTTTTCATTTCATTTATTGTGCCCTTTATCGCCACTATGTTATTCTTCATCTCTGTGTTACGGGTCTCACTCATGCCTTCTATTCTTTTCTCAAGTCAGGTGACTACCTTTAAGATCATTGTTTAAAATCTCTATCAGGGGCGCCTGGGTGGCTCAGTTGGTTAAGCATCCAGCTTCAGCTCAGGTCAGGATCTCATGGTCCATGGGTTTGAGCCCCACGTCAGGTTCTGTGCTGACAGCTAGCTCAGAGCCTGGAGCCTGCTTCAGATTCTATACCTCCCTCTCTCTCTGACCCTCCTCTGCTCGCACTGTCTCTCTGTCTCTAAAAAATAAATTAAAAACATTAAAAAAATTTTTTTAATCTCTATCAGGCATGTTATGTATATCTGTTTAAATTCTGTTTCAGGCATGTTACTTTATCTGTTTCACTTAGATCACTGGCTGTGGGCTTGTCCTGTTCTTTGATTAGGAATAAACTTTTCTATCTCTTCATTTTGTCCTCCTCTCTAATTCTCCATGTTAAGAAAGTCAGCCGTGTCTTCTGCTTTTGAATATGGAGACTTTATGAGGAAGCGGTGCCCCGCAGTGCAGTGTCCCCTGTTCACCAGAACCTGGCACCTCAGGAGTGCATCCTGTGTTTGCTATATGTGCCCTGCTCTTGTGCGAGTCACTTTTCCTTTTCCTTTCAGTGCAGATGACTCTGCCTGTTGTGGGCTATGTTTGCTATCTGTGGTACTGGTGGGACCCAAACAGACTGGCTCAGAGGGGACATGCCCACTGGGAAACCTGGGAGCTGGTGGTGGTGTTAGCAAAATTTACACTGGGCCACTAGGCCTATGTCATATCCCTGCAGGCACCATGGCTACTGGGGGCTACATGCCCGCGCAGTGGGGGGCATGAAAATGGGTGCGGTGCGTGGCAGCCGCTGAACCCCTGGTGGTTAAGTGGGTGTCTGAATAGCTTTAACAACATTTCCCAAGCAGGCCTGGAGTGGGCAAGTCCTCAGAAGAAGTTGTGTGTGTGGTGCACCGCTAACAAGGTCAGTAGCAGGTGTCTGTGCGGCCCTGCCTCCATCGGGTGGCTCTGTGTTAATGCTGGGAGTCAGGGGAGGAAAATGGCACCCTCATTTTCAGAAAAGTCCCCCAACATGCCCCGAAATCAACACGAACAAGTCTGTCTCCCTTGTGTTCCCGGCATAATGTAAACTCCCCTTCTTATGTTCCCTCTCTGCACAGGCTGCTGTCTCTTTAGGGGCCACAACTCAGCTACCATTTGTCTTCCAGGCTCCCCTAGTGCTGAGTCAGCTGACTTAGAAAGTTCCAGGCTCCAAGTCCCCCTGATTGTATAAATGTATAGAATTCAGCCCCTCTGGTGTTTGAAGCCAAACGTTATGGGGATTCGTCTTCCCCATGTGAGAGGGCCCCTTGCTCTGCCCACTCCATGCACGCAGCTCCCTCCCTTCTGCTGGCAGCTCCCCTCCACCTTCCTGACCTTCCTAACCTTCCAGATGCAACTTCTTCTTTATTTTAGTTGTGGGGTTTGTTCCGCCAGTCTTCGGCTCACGCTCCAGTTTATTGACTTGGACGTGGAGGCTGTCTAGTTATAAACATGAGACAGGGTGAGCTTGGAATCTTCCTACTCTGCTACCGTCCTAAGCTCCTGCCCGGTAACTTTTTAAAAGAATTTTCTTTCTGTGTTGCTAACACTTCCAGTCAACCAAGAAATAGTCATTGAACACTTAGTCAGCACTGTTTTAGGTTGTTAGAAGTGTAATGTCAGACACAGTAGATGGAGTCCCTGACTTCAACGAATGTACATTTCATGGAAGGAAACATAAAGTAATACAGACAAGTGAATGAATATGCAAATGTGGAGAACTGATACACATCATAAAGAAGCTAACATAGGATTATATGGTAAAGGGGGGCAGTGAATGGGCAGTGGTGATGGGCGTTTAGATTGCTCAGGGTGGGGCTCTTGGCGTGAGGTGTCTTTTGACTTAAGGAGACACGCCTGAAGATACCTGGGGGAGATCATTTGAACAAAGAGGGAGCAAATTCACAGGCAGTGGAATAGGAATGAGCCTGGTGTGTGTGAAGGTCAGAAAGGAGGCCCCACAGCGCTAGGTGTAGGAAAGGGAGAGAGTAGGGACACTGCAATCATCGAGACGGGCAAGGAATAGATTGTGGGGGCCTTTTACATCCCTGCAGAGGATTTCCGGTTTTATCCTAAGTGTGATGGGAGACCAATGAGGGGTGTTAAGCAGGGGCTCCAGAAATCAGATGAAGACTTTTTATCCCATTGACTCCTTGACCTCTGGCTCGGTTTCCATTGTTCTTCTGACAATGATCTGGCAAAGGTCACCCCATTCTCTTCCCTTCTCCTCCATGGCATTTGGCCCAATCATCCTGTCTCTTCTTCCTTAAAATCTGCTCTTCCCTTAAGTTCCATGACTTCCTCTCTCTGGAATCTTATTCCTAGTCTCTTCCTGACTTCTCAGTATCTTTTGCAGGATTCCGTTTTCCATTTACCCCTTAAAAATTTTTTTAATGTTTATTTATTATTGAGACAGAAACAGAGCACGAGTTGGGGAGGGGCAGAGAGAGATGGAGACACAGAATTGGAAGTAGGCACCAGGCTCTGAGCTGTCAGCACACAGCCCGATGCAGGGCTCGAACCCATGAACCGTGAGATCATGACCTGAGCTGAAGGCGGATGCTCAACCGACTGAGCCACCCAGGCGCCCTTCTTTTCCATTTACTCTTAATGGTTGCTCTTCTTCAGTATTGTGTTTGGGGCTCTAATTCCTCCTTACTTCACACGCTCAACCAAGAAAATATCTTCTGCTACACACACTTCAGATACATCTCAGTTGATAATGCTACCCAAGTTCTAGCTCTCGCCCAGATCTCTTTCTCAGGCTCTGGCCCCATGTGTCCAGTTGGGCCCCTTTGCGTTCTCACATGGATATGCCCAGGTACTACAAATTCACTGTATCCCAAACTGAATTCATAAGCATTTCTCTAAAGCACTGCCTCCTTCTACACTTCTTTATCTTAAAGAATACCACTCCATCGAACAGGTTGCTCAAGGTAGAGTCAGAGATGTCACATCTGAGTCCTCCCTCTCCATCACCCTCATCGTCTGAGGATTGGCTCAGTTCAGTCTGATTCTCCCTTCACAGCATCTTTCGATGGTGCCCACTCTCCTCTATGCCTGCCCCCACAACTGCCCGTGTCAATGCCATGCTTCGTAACTAGTCTCACTCCCTCAGATATTGCCTCTCTCAACTGCACTTAGGGTGATATTTCTAAAGTGCAAACCAATCATATGATCTCCTACTTGAAATCTGTGAGTGGCCCTCTACCCCAGACCCCTTTGCCTTGAGGATGAACCAAAACACCTAAGCATGACTTCAAACCCTTCATGATTTGGTTGCTGCCTACCCTGCTCCAGACTAATTATCACTCCTTGCCTCCAAGTCCATGCTCCAACCGTAACAAACTATTGGCAGTCCCTTGGCCACCTTTTCTCTCACTTTCCTCAACGTTCTTCTCCCTTCCTGCACACCAGTCTTTGGGTTACACCTCTTTTCTCTTTGACAACTTCAGCCCTCGGCCTGGAATCACCTCTTACAAGAAGTCATCAAACTCAACCCCCACTTCCGACCCCAATTTTCCCCTCTCATATGCTCCTATCATGGCACCATCCACCATGGTTTTGAGTGAAGTAGAAAAGCAAGCATCCCCTCTCTATTTAGACCACCACCCAAAAATCTTACACGTGGTTAAAGTAGATATTGGCACAGTGGAGTCCTGTAACCCATTTTTTGGAAAGAGCTCAGCACGGTAGAGGCAAAACTATGAGTGAATTTATGAGACTCGAGAGGAGACAAGGGTATTGGGGCATGGAGGATCTATCCCACCTTCTTGGGCATGGTGACTGGTGAGGGGAAGTCCCCAGGGAAGACAGTGCTCTGAGAGAGGAAGCCATCTCAGGCAGCTAAGAGTGTGAGGTGTCTTGTTGCCTTTCTGCATGGATGTCCAAATAAACACATGCCTGCACAGACGCTTAAGTATCAGGTGACCCTCCTGGCTCCAAAACCTTGATAAATTGAAAGCTCCCAGAACTTAGACCAAAGCCGGGAAGAGGGGGAGAATTTATAAATTAACTGAGAGCTGATCTGCCCTGGTGACACAGGAACTCAAAAAAATAAAGCTGAGTTAAAGGAAAAATGAAGACCTATTTCTTCCACATCTAGTTATCCACTGAGATTTGTATTGCTCCACTTATTATTCTGAATAGTAATCACTATTTGTTGATCTCTCTAACTAGACCATAACATGCTTTGCCCAGAGCACAGAGTCTGGCTAATAATGGCTATCAATAAATATATGTGAGAAGAATAAATGCGTGAATATATGTTTCAGTACCAAAAACGAGGCACAATTAAGAACTCTGAGATTCTCCGTCTGCTGGGGGAGAGGCAAGGAGACAGGTAACTCCATGGAGCAGTGGATTCTAGTGGAGACACATTTATGGGACAGTGGGAAAACTGGAGGGAACAACGGAAATCCTCGCTGGGCGGCCACGTCGGCTTCATGGAGGAGATGACATTTGTGCTTAGATGTGAAGGTAGGCAACAGGTCTTGATAACAAGTTGGATCCTGCATCAGGCCTGGCTGATGATTCCACACATTTATAATTTGGATACATAGTACTTTCACGGAGGGTCAAGACAGAAAGCACACAAAGATGTATCAAGGAGGGCACTGAGTGCAGACCCAGGAGGAGGCATCTGGAAAGATGGCAGGATAGTGTGCACCTGGCCATGAGTGAGTGGTTCTTTCTTCCTTCACATTCTCTCCACCTGCCCACCTTGTGTCATCTCTGCAACTTGCATTCATATTGTGGGTTCACAAATGTGTTCTGTGTGCTGATTCTCCCATGTCATAGAATAGTGCTAAGGTTGAAAGTAAGAAAAAATAGGCTTGATACTTAGGAGCTATGAATATTTAGGCTGGTTTTGCCCTTCTTTGCCATGATCTTTCCCAACACAGTCACTTAAGTAACTGCAATCTGTTGGCGCT
This sequence comes from Suricata suricatta, assembly GCF_006229205.1. Taxonomy (NCBI): domain Eukaryota; kingdom Metazoa; phylum Chordata; class Mammalia; order Carnivora; family Herpestidae; genus Suricata; species Suricata suricatta. The sequence goes on along the minus strand of NC_043709.1, from coordinate 128,136,264 downwards.
GGAAGGAGAACATGGCGCCATGGGCTTTGCAAACGTCAAATCCTTACTCAGGCCAGGGCCCGACCTGAGGAGCAGCAGGCTCTTCTTTTCTTTGGCCCCTTCCTTTCCACCTTTACAAAACCCCCAGTCTCTCCTTCCTTCTCTTTCTGAGTTGCTCTTTTCTTCCTCCTCCTCCTGTCCCTTCTCGCCTCTCTGACCCCTTGCTCCGGCTTGGAGCGTGGCAGTGTGCAGCTTTCCGTTAGCTAGCACTGCACCCAGCTCTGTGGCTACACATTGAGCACTCAATCGGGAAGGCCTAAGCCAGTGTTCCTACAGTTCAGTCATCATCAGACGCCTCTGGGATGTTTTTAAGCAAGCGCACATGGCCTCATTTCAAGATCTTTGAATTTAGATATTCTGGGGTGAGGCCCAGGCGCTGGTGTTTGAAAACGCTTCCCCAAGAGAGTTCAAAGTGCAGTCAGGGTTGAGGATCACTAATCTAAGCTCACCCTCCATATTAGAATTTTTTTTTCTGTAAAATGGTCATTGGCCCGAATCATATTTAAGAAAACTGACAACTTTCCAGTCTGTGATGTCCCAATCAAAGGCCTATACTGGTGGATCCCTGGGGAAAAGTGTGGTCATTATTGGAAGTTACAGATAATAAGAGTAAAAATGGTTACAGATAGGATGGAAAGAGAGGTAGAGAGCGGTGGGTTCTGATATCCTGTGCCTGATTTGTCCTGATATTTCTGATAGTAGAGGGTTTTGTCTTTCTGTTTTTCTCAATAGGGATAAGCATACTTTCTTTGGGGAAAGTTCCTTGTAAGTTGTATCTTTGGACATATACTGATATGATTGAAATCCTCTGGCCTTTTTCTTTGTTGTTTATTTTGTTTTGTTTTCACACAGAATCATTAGCCAAATAGCAATTTTGTGGATCTCCCCAGCGCACCACCCAAATTCTGTACATACAGATATCTGTCAAGAATAAGAATAAAAGATTCCAGGGGCACCTGGGTGGCTCAGTCAGTTAAGCATCCGGCTTCAGCTCAGGTCATAATCTCACGGTTTGTGGGTTCAAGCCCTGCATCAGGCTCTGTGCTGACAGCTAGCTCAGAGCCTGGAGCTTGCTTCGGATTCTGTGCCTCCTTCTCTCTCTGAGCCTCCCCTGCTCCCACTGTCTATGTCTCTCAAAAATAAATAAAAACATTCAAAAAATTTTAAAAAAAGATTCCTGAAGGCACTTACTCTGGGCATTTTTATTAAGAGGAGAGAAACCCAGTGCTTTTCCGTGTTGCCAGATCGGCAGCACAGATCAGTTACTCCAGAAATCTCTTCCCTTCCTGATTTAGGAAGTGGCTTGCTAACAGAGGGAGCACTTCAAAAGCCAAGGATCTCAAACATCTGTGGTCTCTGGTACATGCAAGGGCTTCTATGTGACACCATTATCTAGAATCTTACACATCAACACCATTCTGATTAGTTTAATTTGTCAATGGGTATTAAGTTGGGGTTATTAAAGACTGTTCCACTGGGGGCTCAGCAAGCTTCAAGAAGCAACACACCTTGTTGATAAAACATTCTGCTCTTCTGCGTCAGCACAGAAACACTAGGAAATCACGCAATTCCATCAAAGAAAGCATTTTGTGAAAATGAACCCACTTACCAAAAGAGCGAGTCTTCAGTGTCCTTGTCCCCAAGCCAATGGCCAGTATTTATGGGAAACCCATAAAGTAGTGGTGTTGAGTTTCCTTTTTACCCCCCTCAGTGTCTTCCCTTGAATACTCTACTCCCGGAGGGAAAATATGTGCAGCTTCCTTCACCTTCTTGCGGTCAGACCATTCAGGTTCTTTGTGACATCAACTCTGTCGATCTGGGGCTTCCCAGCCACTCTTCTCCATGGTCTATGATGAGTCAGGCTGGGGCCTAATTTATTTAGGGAGAGCAGTAGATTGCGGGGTTGGATGACCCAACTCCAAACATGGACCCGCCCCAACTGGCCGTATTAGTTGTGTGGCCCCAAAGTGTTTAATTGAACTCTGATTTTACATTTATTTTGTAAATATGGAGGGCCTCCATGAGGGACATGAGTTAGAGCGTCTAAGAGTATGTTTTCTAAGCTACAAAATGCTGTATAGATTCGAGGTATAGTTCTTATCTTCTTTCAGAAAATTAAGAAATTTCCTCTCATTGGAGACTTTCACAATTTCTAGTGAGTGACCATTTCTTTCAGTTGGCAGACAGTATTTGTCCCTCTGAAAGACACACCCCCTGAATATTTCCCAACGCCCAGTACCTATGGAAATAAGGTCTCCATAGGTGATCCAGTTAAGGAAAGGTCGTTAGGGTGGACCCCTAATCCAATATAACTATGTCCTTATGAAAAGGGGGAGTTTGAACACAGAGGCAGAAACACATAAAGAAAGAGGACAGCCATCTCTGTAAGCCAGGAAATGCCAGAGGCTACCAGAAGTTGGGGAAAGACCTAGAACAAGCCTCAGAAGGAACCAACCTCGAGGACACTTTGATCTCAGACTCCCCTCCAGAACTGTGAGACAATACGTGTCTATTCTTTAAGCTACTCAGTTTGTGGTATTCTGTTATGGCCGCCCCAGGAAACCAATACATTATTATTTCTGGAAGACCTGAAATGCTCTGTAGCTGAAGTTCTGAGCAAGAATCTATTCAGTCTCCAGCAGGGAGATAAGATAAGCAGCAAAATAAGAATGGGAGGTCATGATCTCAAACTTGCTGCCTTTGGGGGTGTTTCTCGGGTTAAGATGCCTTAAGATATTTAGCCAGACACACTTGGACCCACATCACCTGGACGGGAGGCTGATGTGTGGGTGCCCGTGCTCCACGTAACCTCAGCTCTACTGCCTGCTTCCATTTGGGCAAGTTTGAATACTTATAGCAGAAATTGGAAATGCTTAATTATATAATTTTAACTTTTTCAAGTCAAAGTCCGCTGTATTTGCCTGCCTAAACCATTAGGAAGGGTTACTCTCAAGTGTAAAATGATGATTCATAAAACCTCCCTTTGTACTTGGCTCAAGTTTGAATTCCAGCTGGTCCTTGTCTTGACTCTCTGAGGTGATGGATAAAGAAGTCCCCATAGTACAGGGGTATCAGCCTACCCTGCACATTCGCATCAGCTGTAAGTTTTTAGAAAGAGCGATGGCTGGGGGGTGCGGCCCCCAGAGACTCCATTTCACCCCACTGAGATTTTAAAACTCCAAGCTAAGATTGAGAACCGTCGGTCAGGCATAGGGTCTCGACTCAGCCACAAGCCAGAACTGTGTTCTGCCCTTTAGTGGCTGTGCTACCTTGGACTTGCTCCTTTGTGAAACAGGGGCGATGGGAATACATACCTCCTAGTATTTATGGGAGCAATGAAAAGAGATGATGCATATAAAGTGCTTGGCCCATATTAAGTGTTCTCAGGAATAAACATTCCCTTTGACTGTCAACGTGCGGATTTCTGGTCATGTTGGGTGTTTCAAAAAGGTCATAGAAAAGACCTGAGGCTACCACATCACAAAAGCATGTTGGCCGTTCATAAACCTTAGGCCTGGATGATGAGAAGTCATCAGTCATAGCTTGTGAGTCATCTGGAAAAAGAAAAAAAAAACTTTCCGTAAAAGGTTAATTCTTTTTAAAGGATGTTACAGAGCAGATACCCTTAAAGTGTTTCTATATGTCTCAATCTGCTCTGACAAGTTTTCTATCCTCTGTGACTCAACTCAAAAAATGGAAATCAAATTAACAGGAAATAAATGGCCTAACCTTATTTTCAGGAGGTCACAGGAGGTCAGAAGTGCTTTAGGAACAAGAAGCATTTTCCCATTAAGCAAAGTGAAAATCATAGACAGAGTGAATTTAACCCTCTGTGCCCTCTGCCCCTATAGAAAATACTACCCTCGACTACTCCTTTTGATCTCATAATGCCTATAAGGATTATGTTATTAAATCATACACACAGACATTAAAGGCCATAGAGTAATCTACCCCCTTCTTCAGAGAGAACTCACATGTCAGAGAACTATTTCAAGTTTTAAGGGGACTATTTGAGATGCCTCCTTTGTAGAGAAAAAACATGGACAAAATGGGGTGAGAATCACATTATGTGGTTTGTGTTCAATATATGTTAAATATTCAGTTATAAAAAGTTTCCCCTTGCATTTGTAATTATCAGCTGAGCATTCATTTAAACACTGTCAACAAGAAATCAGAATTCTCACTTTTTAATGCTTCAATGGAAAGAAAACCCTTAAGGTTTGATACCACACACAGCACACACACACACACACACACACACACACACACATACCTCATTTTAAAGTTTCTATCAAGCCTATCTTTGAAAATGAATTACTCTATTTCCTGATCCAATAATGTCAGCCTAATGGCTAAGATACACTTGTTTTTATTCTATAATCATGTGAACAATTTTCATTTTCTCTTTTCATTTAATACTTTTAAAAACACAATATGCTTTCAGTAAAATAGAGGAATTAGAAAAACAATGGCTGGTTAAAAATGAAATCCAGATTTTTCTGTCCGTTTTCCCAATTTTCATAAAATACAAGCTCTCTCAACAAGAGAAATGGTCAAATAAGCTGGTTTCCGAGAAGCGTCGCCCTCTAAGCATGAGACCCCGGAAGGGGGTGAGTACAGATCACTGTATGTGCGCAGCAGTAATTCTGTAATTAATTTGTTTTGAGCTTCGTGAAAAGCACGCTTTGTCCCTACATGAAGAGAAGGCTTTGTCGTTTTCGCCAGTTATTTTATCATAACCCTCAATCGGCTGAGCCCCTTACATTCTTCTTTCCTAGACTGAGTACTTGTTGGCTACATTCCTTTTTCCTTTTTTTAATCCCTTTTGTTAAGGTGACTATCAGGAGAAGCCTGTGAGTGAGGGAGGTGCTGTGCTCACATAAACCTTAAAGCTTTCTTTTCCGTTCCAAAAGGCATGCCTGTCCAAGCAGCTCTGGAATGTTCTGATCATTTAAATAACAAAAGGCACTTTGGCCAGTGAACTGCCCACATCCTACCAGCAGTGGTCTCTACCACTAGATTAGAGAATTGCCTAGCATCACCTAGCTATAATTGAAAAGGTTAGATGTGATGTAAAGGAGAAAAGAAAAATGCAACTGAATTTAGGCAGAAAATGATGAGGGTAAGCTATGAAGGAGTAAAAAATGAGACAAGGTTTTAGACCTCTGATTTTCAAAGAAGCTTCTGATGGCTTAGAAGTAATGATTTCATAGGTAAGAACATGATCTATAGATGTGCAGACATATCTAGAAACACAAGATCCGAGACAGACTTCAAAATAGTACCACACATTGTTTTAAAAGCTACTCAAGATCCCCTGAAAGGAATTACTAACTAGATAAAATAATACAAGTGGTGATGTTTCTCTGGTTATAAAAGGAAACACATGGAGAGAGAACTTGGAAAATAGAAAAGGTGCAAAAAAATAAAATAAAATGAAATTATGCTAGTTGCCCACCGCCACACCACCCTGAACATACCCAATGTTATCTGAAACTGTGATTTCATTCTTGTAGGTTTCTTTCCAGGTGTTTTCACACTCGTGCACGTAAATGTGGATGCTGGAAGTCACAAACTGGGAAGTCTCTCAGTGTGTGTGTGTGGGCGGGGGGGGGGGCACGGACATGTGTGTGTAAAATCTTAAGTCAACAACTGAAGTCAGAACACCTTAAAAAAAAATAAGATTTCTGTCATCCTTGAAGAAAGTGCAAGAACAGATTGGACAGGACCTCTGTCCTTAGAGACTCATCTCTCCGGCCAGCCAAACGCCTTCCTTCTGCATGCTGATTCTCAATATTACTGAATCTCCGTTCCATTTTACAGTATTGATAGATCTTAAGAGTGGGAAAAGAAAATTGGGTAGGAGGAGGAGGATACATAATTGTAAAAGAGAAAGCTAGATCAAGAAGACAGAATATTCCAAATAACTGGAGAAAGCAAGATTGTTGCATTTTCACGAGTCAATTTCCTTGACGCCTTTCCTCACTGTGATATCTCTGTACACTGTTGGCCATCGCGTTTAAAAGAATCTATAGTATGTTCTATATAACATGCTATGCCCTGTATTTTTTCACTTATTTTGCAAGCCTGTCTGTCGTCCACCAAAGAATGGTTTTATGGCTCCATACCATCCCATTTTATAGCTCTACCATGATATGCATATATAGTTTTAATGTGCCTTAAATTGTTGGACATTTAGGTTGCCTCTAATAGTTCATTAATATCATTAGTATTGCAGTGAATATCCCTCTACATGAATCTTAAAAATAGAAACTTTTGGAAGTGAAATTTCTGGGTCAAGTAGTAAGAATATTTTTTAAAAATATTTTTGACACTTCTTGTCAAATGGCTTTCTCGATGGTGGTTTAAACATTCAGCAACCATATATGAATGAGCCTATTTAATTGTACCTCATTCAGCCATCACATATAAGCATTTGAAGACGTTTACCAATTTGATGAGTAAAACACTGTATATCATTGTATTTTAACTGGTATTTCTGGATTCTTATAGAGATTTTATATGTACATTTTTGCTCTGGCAGAGTATAAATGACATATATTTATGACATATCTCATATTTAATGACATATTTATGACATATATGTCAGGGTGCCTGGGTGGCTCAGTTGGTTAAACGTCTGGCTTCGGCTCAGGTTGTGATCTCATTTTCTTGGGTTCGAGCCCCGCGTCAGGCTCTGTCCTGACAGTTCAGAGCCTGGAGCCTGTCTTCAGATTCTGTATCTCCCTCTTTCTCTGATCCTCCCCTGCTCACGCTGTCTCTCTCTCTCAAAAAATAAATAAAACATTTAACCAAAAAAATGACATATGTCATAAATATATGTATAATGACATATATAGGGTTGAAGCAGGGTTTATTTTCTCCTCTATAGGATCAATTCGAGATGGATGTTGACAAAGCAAAGCATTAAGGTGACCGAATGGCCCTCATACTACTAGTGTTATCTTACTCAGAAAGGACATTGACAGAAGTGGTTTTTAAAGGGACATGAACAGGCGACCTGTGAATCTTCAGAGATCTAACAATCTTCCTATGGTTTCTGCTTTCTGCCTTGATTTATGAATCAGAAATTTCCATGGGAAAGTCTTACTGGAATCACCATGCTTGTTGATTTAATTGTCCAGTTAAATTATATTGATGACTTAAAACTGCTTTACCCTTCTTTCTGATGGTCAGTTACGAAATGCCCGCTATGTTGGGAAGGAGACTGACTCTTCAGACCTTACCTCTGCCGCCCACTCACCACTGCCATCAGTTACCCACTCTGTGCTTTAGTTTCCTTCACCTGTAAGATGAAGATGAGAGTCTGCCATATGTTAAGAGGATTTCAGGAGTTAATTTTAGTAAAGACTGTAGAACAGTGTCTGGTACCTGGGAAGTGCCATGGGTTTGTGAAATCAATACAGTGTTCCTCTAATTTTCACTTCTAGATCCCTCTACTTATAACTGTGTCTCAGTGTTCAGTGATCTATGTAAACGTTTAGGTACGCTAGAGGAAGTTAAATGTATTAAGGAACCCCTCCAAATACGTTGTAATCTAAGTGATCTTCAGGGAAGTCCATTTGGGTTTTCGTAGATGGAGATATCTTAGATTGTGGCAAATTGGCAGCTGTGTTTTGTTTTCCTCTCTCTAATGAAGAATAAAATAGGAATTAGAGGAACCACTTGGAGCTGTGTCCCAAGCAGTTAGTAGTTTCCAAACCTGCCAGTCAACAAAGAATTATTGTCACTGAACTCGAGGCCCACTTCCTAAAGCATTAATGTAATTGTAAGTGATTTAAAAATGTCTCAGAAAATGGTGACTTTAGGAAACTTTGGCATTAATTGGCTATTAAGTTAATTGACTTTTTTTTTTTTTTTACTAGAAGATTTTGGTGTATTTTCTTTCATTTCGTCAACAGTATAAATGGACATAGTTTCTACTAACGTTAGATCATACAGGGCTTCATTCAATACAGACCCTAAAACTATTCTTTAAAAGTATCTAAATTTTTTTAAAAAAATAATTGTTGTAGAATACTTTTCATCAGTACTCCTCAAAGTGTGAAAAATAGAGCAATGCAGGCTGTAGATCATAACAAAGTGTAAACAAAGTTTATAATAATTAAGAGTAATGGGGCGCCTGGGGGGCTCAGTCGGTTGAGCATCCGACTTCAGCTCAGGTCATGATCTCACAGTTCATGGGTTCGAGCCCCACATCAGGATCTGTGCTGACAGCTTAGAGCCTGGAGCCTGCTTCAGATTCTGTGTCTCCCTCTCTTTCTGCTCCTCCCATGCTCATGCTGTCTCTCTCTGTTTCTCAATATTAAATACATGTTTTTTAAAAAAAGTTTAAATACATGTTAAAAAAGTGTTTTTATGGAATAATTTTATGTCTACTAATTCAATAATTTAAAAATGGGGTTTATACTTCGTGTGACTGCTATCCATTTTTTTCTAGTAATTCAATTTTATCATATTTTACAAAAGCATTCGCCTACAATGCACTGGAAACTAACAAAGAAGAAAAAAGGAAATATGGTTCTTCACCATTGGAGAGAGTACTACCTTGCCCGGTAGACAAATGGGAACCTGCTTTGGCATGCTTGATTGCCAAATAAACTCTTCGCACAATCAATCATCATTCAATATGGTTTTGTTGTGGGGGTAACCACTCTGAATTAAATTAACAAGTCATGAAGTCTTTAAATCTATATCTTCAAGTGAATTTGCTGCACACCTAATTCCACCTAGGTCTGCTGGGTTTTGATTCCGGGATACTAATGGAAGGCTTCTCTCTTCCTCTTCATGATTCAAGGTCAATATTCCTGGTTAGGCATCCTTCTCCAGGAGCAGATGTTGACATTGTTTCATTGACTGGAAAAACTTGGCAGTTATACTTGGCTTTTCTCTAAAACTCAGATTTCCCTTTTAAAAACCGATGAGAAGGCTTGCCTTTAAGCACACAAACACCAGAGCAATCTGATCTGCCATTTAAAGAAAAACAAAACAAGATTATAAGATCAGTGTTGCAGGTTTTATTCCCGGGCCTGGGATCCGGGGGCTGTCTGAACAGTACATCCTTCTTCTGGGCATTCCTTTGTCCCTGTTGGTGTAAGCTGTGAATCCTCACAAAAGCAGACTGGAAATTCAAAGAGGGACATTACACAGCTTTGAAAATCTCATCCTCCGTGGCCGTACAAAAGATAAAGCTTGAATTTTCTTTTTTCCCACTGTACGTATCACACTTGGCCTGTGCTTCCTTTGCATGGCATGAAAAGCAGCTGGCTGGGTGTGAGTCTCCTCTCTCTTCCTTTCTCACTTATAAAATATGCCTGGCAAAGACCCCACGCTCCCCTCCCCCCAGCTTTAATCCGTTTTGCCCTCCTGTTCAGCTACCACTCCAAATGCAAAAAGCATCCCTTCCCAATTGTTAGAAGGGCCTTTGCATCAGTAGAAAATATTCAGTACTTATGCAGACCCTGAATACCACATCTGGCCTTTCCCTACCCTTAGCGGGTTTTGTAGCTGTCTCTTTAGAGACCTTTTAGAATGATAAATAAATAAATAAACAATAGCATTTTTTTTCTTAGTGCCCCATAGTAGCAATTCTCAAGTCATAGCATCTCAAGATGTAGCATCAATACACACCTGTCTGTTCATAGGCTCTTCTCTGCACCAAGTGTTGGGAGCTAAACATGTAAGGGCTTGAAATTCCATTCAAATTAGATGCATTTATAGAAGAAGAAGGAGAAGAAGAAGGAGAAGAAGAAGAAGGAGAAGGAGAAGGAGAAGGAGAAGGAGAAGGAGAAGGAGAAGGAGGGGAAGGGGAAGGGGAAGGAGAGGAAGAGGAAGAGGAAGAGGAAGAAGGAGAAGGAGAAGGAGAAGAAGGAGAAGGAGAAGGAGAATGAGAAGGAGAGGGAGAGGGAGAGGGAGAGGGAGAGGGAGGGGAAGGGGAAGGGGAAGGGGAAGAAAAAGAAGAAAAGCAGACTGTCTTTGGAAGTTTGTCTCCGTGGACATCATTAACGTGAAGACATGTAATTTTATGTAACTGAAGATTAATGGTTACCTATTCAGGTACAGAGCTGGTGCGCAGGGCAAAACAAAACACTGCAGCTGCATAAACCAAGTCACTCCATATAAAATAAATATGATATAGATGTGCTGCCCAATTTACAAAACGTCAGTCTCAGTCCATCTGAGCATATTGATTTTACCAGCAGTTAAAAATGCATTCCACTAGCCTGTCTTAAGGCAAGAAGTCTGCGTGGCATTTCCTAATTCCCAATATTGATATCCAATATCTAATAAGATACAAGCATACTTTAATCATATCCTGGCTTTGTGAAAAAAGCAATCTCAAATGTGGCTTTTTATGTTTGGCTTATAACAAACAACTAATGCAATAGAAAAGCTTTAAGAACATTTAAATTCATACATGCGGATGCCTTCCTGAATGACATCAGGGTGCCTTAACAGACAGCCACAAATGAAAAATAATAATCACAGTGATCTGGCTATTTTTATTTAAAGTGAATCTAGCGTCAGGTTGCCAGATGCAAGAAATAAAAACACAGGACACATAGCTCAAGTTGGCATTCAGGGGGGGGCGGGGAAGATGCAGATCATTTTTTTTTAATTATAATATGTCCCATGCAATATTGGAGAGAGGGGCATACTTTTCACTAAAAATTTACTCGTTGTTTCTCTGAAATCCAATTTTAACAGAATGTGCTAGATTTTATCTGGCAACCCCTGACTACCATGACTGCCACACTGAGGTTTGCTATGAAAAGCATGCAAAGCTGGATCCTGTTTCCAGGGTCAAGAGCAAGTGCTTGGAGTTGAACTCAGTCCACCTGCCAACTTTAAAACTCTGGCACCTCGGCAAGACCAGAAGAGGGTTTTTTAAAGAACTTGAGTGCATCTCCAATTAGTCATTTCAGTTTCTTATAGGGAGAGAGGGACCTTACCCACTTGAGAAGAAGTTAAGAGCTGGTAAATAACTAAAAGAAAAATTTGGGATGAGCAAAAGGAGAAAGAATCTTTATCAGGAAGTAACAGAATTAGGAACAAATAAGTGTGAAGTGAGACTTTGTAAAAGAAATAAAACATTATTTAGGGTAATCATATTCCTAGGAATCAGGAGAGAAACAAAATGAAAAAGAGGACATAAAAATGTATACTTTTTCCCTTAGCAAAACTGCTTTTATTATTATTTTTTGTAAAGTTCTGGACTCTCAAGAAGCTCGACATTTTGTGTGAGAGAAATTTCCCGAGACTTCATACCTGCGTTCCAAACCTCTGTTCAATAGTCAGTCTAACATTCAGCTGATGGAGAAGGACTGTTTCTTGTTTTTCTTTGGCTAATTCCCACCCCCAGGTGCGTCCTGCCCCTCCAACATGGAAGACGGGCTTCCACAGATCTCAGCTTTGGCCCTCATGACATTGGACATTGACCATAAACATGTGAGATGCTTATGGCCTGGGTAGACCTGGGTTGCTTTATGTTTGGATTTGGGTTTTGGTTTCTGTATGTGGAAAGAGGAAATAAGTTATATGAATGGGAGAATGATGAGTCTTTTGCTGGTAATTGTACGGCAATTAATGAAAACTGCTTTATGTGGATTGAATCCTTCTTTAACACATAGGGACCATTCCAAACAGCCAACTATTGATGAGCTATTAAAATCAAACGACAAAATAATCTGATTTTTTTAAAGGCATAAACTTATCAAAATATGAGGAAAAAAACACAAGTAAAATTAAATCGTGTAGTTCATACAGTGGCATGGAGGAAGATTACATTTTTGGCCCCTGTTTTCTCAAGGCTAAGCTTAACCTTTATGTTTTTTTTTAATTTTTAATGTTTTTTTTAAATTTATTTTTGAGAGAGAGAGAGACAGTGTGAGCAGGGGAGGGACAGAGAGAGAGGGAGACACAGATTGGGAAACAGGCTCCAGGCTCTGAGCTGTCAGCACAGAGCCCGACACAGGGCTGGAACCCACAAACCACGAGATCATGACCTGAGCCAAAGTTGGACGCTTTACTGACTGAGCCATCCAGGCGCCCCAACCTTTATGTTTTATGTAAGGAAATTTTATTACTGCTTTTCCTGAGTTATAGGTGAATAGTTGACCCAGTTTTGAATAGGGCAGTATTTTTGTCAATTTGTTTTGAGTGCGTACCCTCACAGGTGAAGGTGAACAAATCACTCTGATAGGCTTTTTCTTAGCAGGAAGGATCCATTTGACGGGCAGCTGTTCAGAATCAGGAACGTAGTTCCTGGCGCACGGGGGTGGGGAGGGAGGAATCTGCCCTTACTCTGGAGGGCATGTAGGAAAACACTTAGTCTTCAACATTCAGAAAGAGAAGAACAAAAATATTCAGCCTGTTTTGGACTCAGTGCAGCATTAACAAGATCATTCATCTCCTTCATCACCAGATACTTCCTGAAAGCTAGGGTCTGTCTAGGGAGCCCAGGAGTAAAAGCATGAGATTCAAACACCCCCCTCTTACCCATCCCTGACCTGAGCCCAGCCCCAGTCCCGCTCCCCCGACAGCCGCTCTCTGCTGGAATATTCCTCTCTGGAGGGAGGACATGCCTGAGGTTCCAAAAGCACGCCTTCTAGATCCCACACCTCCCCTACAGGTGACCAGCCCTGTGGGCTCAGACGGTTCGCTCACTTTCCACGTGCCCAAATGTCTTCGTAGGCATTAACAAAATGGGCGTACTGCTGCTAATTTACCTCCGTAACAGGTTAGTTATGAGGACTGAACGAGTTAATACCCCTACAGAAATTAGAACGGTTCCTTCTACCTAGTAATAAACTTTCACTCTTATCTCTTTCTGTACTTGAACTTGGTGCCAGATTTAATGCCAAGGAAAGTTTCCACTGCCTTTAAAAAGCTTCTGGAAGGACTAAGCTTAAAAACATTATTGCATAATTTATGAGCATGCTTTTGTCCTTTTGTTCTTTGAGTGGAAGCCAAGTCCCTCCCCCTTTCACCCATTAACCCTGAACTCCAAGGGTTAAGGATTCCTTTCTCTTCTTTCCCCAGATCTGAATTCAGGGGTGTGGTGGGTTAATGGTATAAGGACGATGTCATTATAGTGACAGACCTTTAGCTACAGATGTCATTATATATCCAGACCTTTACTTTTCCACTCAGTCGTGTGTGGTATGTCCTGGGAGGGAAATAGCAAGAGAGAAATGTCACTATTTCCTGGGGACTTCTTGTAATCTTTTGTTTTTTTCTTGCTAACTTTCTAAAGGGAGAAACATTTCATTAGTTAAGCATTAGAAACCCTTTGGAGGTACACTCTGCACAAAAGCCATTATTATCACCCACATTTGGTGAAGTCTGTGGGGACTAGACGCGTTATGTATATGTTTACACGTCATGACGCTAGGTAATAATGATGCGTATACCACGTATAATGTTCTGTAGAATCATACAGCCCAGGAAGAAGCATGAAGCCCCAAAGAGGCAATGATTTTGGTGAAAGATGTGGACTTTTTAATCTTAGCATAAAGGTAGTTGTACTTCGGAAGAGAGTCATTTACAGCCACTAAGGAACGTATATGCGACTATGGCACAAGAAGCTTATGTCAGCTGAGCGTCTGCTGAGTGTTTTAAGGATGGAGGCTTTGGGGAAAAGAGGGCCTGGGAATGGATTTAAAGTGCTGAGAGGAGGGGCACCTGGACAGCTCAGTCCTTTAAGCGTCTGACTGGTTCAGGGCCTGATCTCACAGTCTGTGGGTTCGAGCCCCACGTCAGGCTCTGTGCCGACCGCTCAGAGCCTGGAGCCTGCTTCGGATTCCGTGTCTCCCTCTGTCTCTCTGCCCCTCCCCCACTTGCTCTCTGTCTCTCTCAAAATAAAAAATAATAAAGACATAAAAAGTTTTTAAGTAAAGTGCTGAGAGGAACATCTGGGGTTGAGGAGAAGAACTCCCCGTCTAGACAAGCAGCCTGCTTCTAAGAGCTGTCTCCACCACCTTTCCTTATGGAGACTCAGGGAAGAATAGAGACCTTCATTTTCTTGATTAGGCTCCGCCTCAAGACAAGTCACTGGACTGGAAACCTTCCTCTTGGCTGACGATCTTCGGAAGGAGGGTCATCACAAAAATATTGAATTGTACCGTGTTCTCTCTGAATCTTTATTTTTCCCTGGGGGCCAAGCCCCTGCTTGGTGTAAGTGTAGCCTCACCCCACTAACACTGGTTCAACTCTCTTTTCCACCCAGAGAAAGAAGACCCACATGAGGGCCTTTCGCTCTTTTACATGTCTGTGGGAAATTGTTTTATTAGACCAGTGAAGCTAATTTTCCATTTAGGGTAATGATCTTGAAACTTCCTTTTAAAACAAGTGTAAGAAAAAAGAGAAATCTGATCTAAAGAGAGAGACTATCAAGTAAAGCTCATGTGGCGTGCAGCTGCGAGGAAAATCTTGGTGACCAGAGAGACACCGTGCAGGATGACCTGAAGGTCTTCTAACTCCAACGACCTGTGAGGGCGCAGCAAGAGCTTCAGCTGCCGGGAAAGCAGAAAACCAGGCTTAAGAGGCAGTGCTCAGGGAAGGAAGGAATCCACAAGCTCACGGAGAATCTACCGCAGCATGGAGAGGAGGGCTCTGGAGAAGCCGGAGGAAAACAATCGTGTTCTTGATACACGAGTTGTTTTTAACATCTGCTACGCACGGTCTCCGATGATTAGTGAAAGGATGTTCAGCTTTAAATAAAGGACAAAAGATACACAACTTGCTGGAGAAAACCCCACACCCTTTCGCCTTCGCTCTGTCCCATAGCCTCCACTCCCTCCCCCTTCATGTTATTTACAAACACAAGAAAGGAGACGACGAAGAAGGGGAAAGGGGGAAGCAGTGTAGCAAACTCAGTGCCAGAATTTACATACAGTAAATTCTAGCTTGTTAGGCAGCCCGGTTCCAAATTATTAAAAAAAAAAAGACAAATCCTAACAGTCATGTAGTTACAGCCTCTGAGGGAAGCTCTAAGCCTGATGCTTAGTGTCCCAGAACCCAAGCCACCGAGAAAGGGGCTGGGGTGGGGGGAGAGAAAGCTAGGCAGTGCTGTGCCGGGAGTACGAGGGCACGAGTCTGCGGGGGCCCGAGGAGCGCCCCGAGGCCCAGGCTGCACGCAGCCCGCCCTAATCTGTAAATGATTGCTGCTAAAGTCTGGAGGCTTCAGGCTTGATCTGTGTTGGTTCCAAACGAAAGCCGAGGAGGACGGTGTTAATAAAGAGAGATTTACCGAGAGCTGTGCTTGGAATAAAGTGGGCTGCCAAAAGGTCAAATCCGGTCGGTGGGAGCGGACCGCGGGGCTCCCGGAGGGGCGAGCGGGGCCGGGCCGGCCCGGGCGGGGGGCGGCGG
>NC_043709.1:128118916-128120735 GCF_006229205.1 Suricata suricatta | reverse complement strand
TCTCCCCCTTCCTCCCCCTCCTCCCCCTCCTCCTCTTGCTCAGTTCTAACTTGGAAAAGCCAGTATTAAAAGCTCAATTGATCCTAATACTAAATGCAAACAAGTTATGAGCTGAGGTCTTCTCTGCCCCTCCTCACTCAGAGGCCCGGAGAAGTCAGAACCCACTGAGTGGAGGTAGGAGTGGCAGGGCTCCTGCACCCCCCTCCCTGCTACTGGGGTCTAAACTGACCGCTGGGTAGAGTCACAGTGAGTTTTAGATTTAGCTTGCGCCACACGCTATTTTCCAGCAAATAAAACCACTTTGGGTAGTTTTTATGATCTAAAAGTGTTAAATCGAGGGATTTTTATTAACCGTCATTCTGCATAATGTCATGTTGTCCCAAATACCTCCCCCCAAGCAGGGTTCCACTGGAGCCAAACTAAGACCCAAATAAGGGATAGCAATGTGTACCTCACTGGGACCTCTTTTACCTGACATTTATCTTGTATTAGCCATTACTTATTTCCCTCTTTTGAGTTCTACCTTCGTTTTTGTCTGTTTTATTATTTTGAAAAGGAACCACATAATAGAAAACAGCAAATAAAAGAAAATATGGCCAATTTTCTTTTCTCCCCCCTTCTTTATAATTCTTACATCTTGTTTTCTAGAACTTCGTGTGTCTACATGTTGTACATCATAGAGTATGTGCCGTTCAACAATCTGCTCTTGGTCAAGTTAGATGTCAAACTTCTTTCCATGCTTAGCCTTCATAACCATAACTTCAGTGTCTAGATAAGGCGTGGTGACGTTGATGTACCATATTTTACTGAATTACCCTGTTTGTTGGAAAATTTAGATCGTTCCCAGCCCTTCATTTGTGCAAACAACAACATAACGAACATCTTTGTGCTTATAGCTTTAAAATACATGCATGTACATACGTATCTTAACAACTCATTTATTTGGAAACATTGTTCTTGAACAAGTGAGCCTAGGCTGTTAGTGATGTGTTGGTAGCATTTACCTTTTTTTGAGGAGTAAGAAAAGGGGAGAGAGTTTTCGTATTTTCCCACTGCAGGACGGTGTTAACGGGTTGTCCGTGTAGTTGTCATGGTGTTAGCTCCATGATTTGTTTGGAGGAATTCTAAGGTGGAACTCCATCCTATGTAGGACTTTGGCTCGCATACCAAGCACCTGTCCCATAACTAACCCTCCCTCTGATAGAGATGCACCGCACTGGGTGCTTAGACAGATTGGAAAGGTACTTGTAGCGCAGATGGTGGCTGCAAGAAGTCAGTTGTTCGAAAGCAGATGAGACTCCATGAAAGGTGAACCGGGCCGGAGTGCTGCAGGGCAGGTGCAGGCAATTCCTGGGGTTCCAGAGGAAGCAGGGTGTCCACTTGGAGCTTCAGGAAAGGGTTCCTGAAGTGAGTGACATTTTGAGAAAGGTTACTGATGGATCTGTGCATATAGCTTTTTGCTTTCATCAAATAATTCCCAGGATTTCTAGACGAAAGGGCACGAACATTTTTATGGGTCTGTCCGTGGTATTTTCTTCTGTTTGTAGGTTTGAATTTGTTTTTAATCGAGATGGTAAAGTACTTCTGTAAATGTCCTTTGCTGCAGCCATTCAAATAAATTGCCTGCTCCTTTTTCTTTAGCTGGGTTAGTCACCGACTCTTGAAATATTTCTTAAGAGTGCTCTTAAAAACCTGTTTTGGGTGGTTAACTTAGTAACATCATTGCACAAGTGGATAAGGTGGGGCCTCGCTCTAGGAATGTGTGTGTTACAAATTTTGGCAATGTGGCCCTCCAAGGGCCCTTTTAGATAATGATCCA
>NC_043709.1:128015975-128118816 GCF_006229205.1 Suricata suricatta | reverse complement strand
ACAAATGAGGGAGTTGAGCCCAGAAGATGAAGTGATAAATGAGATCACAGAGCTCATCATCGGGACAAGCCGTCTCCCCTCCCCCGTCCTCTGTGCTGAGGGCTTTCTTCACCACCTTGGCTTCTATTTCCATCTCTTCTCCCCTGGTTGAAGATGCACAGCCCAGACCTGTCCTCAGAGCTCCCCGACACCTCGGCATAGCCAGTTCAGTGTCCCCCAAATGACTCGATGTATGATGTGCATCCGTCTCCCCCAAGACCGGCTCTCTTCTGTCGCTCACAGGCTTGTGAATCACATGGCTCTCCAGCCGGTATTCAAATCGAAAAGCTGTGCAGCCTTTGAGTCCCTCACTTCCCCCTCTTGATTACATCCTCCACCATCTCCCGCTCGGGGTGCTTTCAACTCCCAGGCACTCATGGACTCTCCACTTCGCTCCACTTTGCTTGCTATCCTTTTGTTTCGCTCAGAGCTCTGCCCTACTTCCAAACAGATTCCTCTGCTTCCATTCTTGCTCATCGAGTCTATTTTCCACACAAGAAGAAGAAGAAGAACACTTTGAAAGCCATAAATCCGATCAGGTGACTCTTCAAATAAAAGCCAGTGCCCTCATCTCAACCCACAGACCCCACCTGACCCAGCCCTCTGCTACCTCTCCAGCTCACCTTCCTCCAGCTCTGGTCTGCTTTCTCTTCCTCAACCGAGCCAGGCTTAGTTTGGCCTTGGGATATTTGCATAAATGAATCCCTCTCCCAGCCTGGAAATCTCCTTGGCACTTTGCAGGGCAGGGTGCTGCTTATCATTAGTCTTAGCTCAAATTTCATCTGCTCTCTGAAGCCTTCCCTGACCCCCTAATTTAAAGTCACCCAGGGGCACCTGGGTGGCTCAGCAAATTAAGCATCCGACTTCAGCTCAGGTCATGAGCTCGTGGTATGTGTGAGTTCGAGCCCTGTATCTGGCTCTGTGCTGACCGCTCAGAGCTGGGAGCCTGCTGCAGATTCTATGTCTTCCTCTCTCTCTCTCTGCCCCTCCCCCGCTCATGCTCTGTCTCCCTCTAAAAATAAACATTAAAAAAGTCACTCAAAAGTCTAGCATATCTCCCTGGTAGGCTGAACCATATAAATTTGCCAGTATCTAGCCATTTTTGGCTCATAAAAATCTTAGTTTCGTGTAATTCACTGATATTCTCCTGGTAGTGCTTACCAATACCTACTATTTTCATATGTATTTATTCTCTCTTTTTCCCATGAGAATGTATGGTTGTGTGATAATTGGTATAAATACAGTACCTAAGATATTTCTTGGTGCATAACAGATAACAAATGAGTGAATGAGGCAATCAGTATTTGTTTCCCGCTCGTCAGCTTTACAATCTGTGAGACCAAAGGCTGTGTCTTGTTCATGCTCAGATGCGGTGTTTGCCACAGTGGTGGTGGTGGGTTATGTGGAATGAATGAATGACCCCTAACTCTCAGCTGAGTGATCCTGTAGTCAGGTTCTCATTCCTGTTCTAATTAGCAATGTGTCTGGATTTGATAACGTGGAACATGTTTCAGTTCTCTGAGAATCTGATAGAGGCAGAATTTATTCTTTCTGTGTAAGAGAATGATCTAGATCAGGAGTTGCCAAAGATAGTAAATACTTAAGGTTTTGTTGGCCACGCAGCCTCTGTTGGAACCACAACTGCAATTGTAACATGGATGTGGCCAGAGGCAATATGTAAATGACTGAGCTTGGGGGTGGTGGAATAGAACTGGATATACAGAAACAGGCAGTGGGCTGGTTGTGGCCCGTTGGCCGTAGTCTACCTTCCATTTATTATTGAGGCTAATGATTTGACTAACAAGAAAATAGAAGTGGTTTTGACAGATGTTTCCAAATCTCTTATGATAAAGTGCATTTCATAAACTTGCCTCCTTATTGGGGGAAAAAAAGAAATCAAAGAAGACTTAGGGATATTTCAGAGGTCACAGATATTATAGGTCATGTGCCTGTGACCTCGCAAAGATATGATTCTAGTCTGGAGAAAATTTACGGGTTAGCATATCCCTTAAATGTTTGGATGAGTCTTGACACTATAACAAGATACACTTTTGCCTGTTCCCTTACAGAGTGTGTGTGAGAAACTCCCGTTAATGAGAGCAACACAGGTTGATGGAAAAAGTAGACCAGATCCTGACATGTTTTAAGTAACTGCTTGGCCTCATTTCTTTTTTTTTTCCTCATTGCTTTCTCTAGCTCATTTAGGAGACATTTCCCTTTCACATGCCTGATAAATCTCCCAAGATGAATTCCACATTCACAGAGGGAAACATGCTTTGTAACTTTGAATGAATGCCATGTGTAGATACTCTTTAGCTCACATTACGTGACATCGTGGAGATGTGTGGAGTGGGGAGAGGTTATCGGGAAGTTCTCTGGGTGTCCGCTGAGGACAGGCTGGCCCTCCGCAGATCAGGGATCAGCCTTCTTAGAGGGGGACATAAGAACCATTCATGCTTTCTGTGTGCTGGGTATTGTGCTAAGTGCTTTATATTCAATATCTCATTTAATCTTTGCAACAGCCCTACGAAGTAGGCGGTGTTATCGCTCCCATTTGCCATAAAGGGGGCTCAGGTTTTGCTATCTCAACTTCGAAGAGTCAGAGCACTTAAAAGATGATGTCATGTACTGTCCCGACATGGCGCCTTTCCTTGGCGCATCGGTGACTTGATGAAGCGTGTTGCCTTAACCTGACTGTGTCTCAGATGGGAAAAGTGTGCACCGCATCATTCTTCCTAGTCCCTCAGGGAAGTTTGAAGAATTGTGACCCAGTTACTGCTGGGTGCTGTAAAAAAAAAAAACAAAAAAAACCAAAAACAAAACCAAAAAGACGTGTGCAGAGCAGAGGGGGAAGTAGGCTATCAAAATAGAACATCCAGTAAGAATTCTCTAGGTAGAATGAATTATGTGTTTATGAAAAGTGAACACAAGACCTGGGGCTTTTAAATACTGGATTATATTGGAGAATAATCTAGGGTTTTTCACAAAGCATGACTAATGTAGCCCGTGACATAACTAGTAATGACAAAGGTTATTATAAAAATTACATAAAAATGTAAAGTAGAGAAATCCTGTTACCTTTGGTTAGATGCTACGGCGTGTGTTTTCACCTAATTCCAGTGTTGAAACAAAACAAAAAAAAAACCTCATGAGTTGTTTCCACTCCACTGACCCAGATAAGCAGTAGAGAAATACTCAGTTGACAAGTGTGCCCCCCGCCGTGGGTCCGTTTCACTCGTGGGCTGAACTGGCAGAGTATCAGGCAGATCTAAACCAGCAAATCCAGATCATTGGAATCCCGTTAGGAGAAACACAGGAAGGAACTCCTCATGTGGTCAGATAACATCTCCCAAAGGTCAGAGGCCACAGTAAAGCTATTTGCCCAAAGTGGAGAAGAATCACCTGCCACTTTGACCCCGTCCCTTGGGAACAGAAAGCAGAATGTACTCCGGACGTGCTGTCCTCCCACACGTGCTCAGGCTCCAAGTGCGGGATACTGGAATCACATGTTGTGAAGGATGCTTAAGGAGGATTGGGGTGCAGGTTTCCTCTCTGTCCTCATGCCCCTGTGCACCCCCCTTTCCACATTAGTGCAACGGAAGAGGGCACCTCGAGAGATCAACTAGTCACTCTCCTTTCTTCAAGTCTGTTAACGAGAATCTCCAACCCCCTCCCCGAACACCCTCCTATCCACAGACATGTGTCCCCAGTGGTCCCCAGTCCCGACCCTCAGTTTGATACTTCATTTCAGCTGAGAATTCTCACTAAAGCCCCTCCCATCCCTTCCCATCCCTTCCCACCCCTCCCCAGCCACCTCTCCACAGGAAGGAAGACTGTCTTCCCCTGAGTGATCTCAGCCCCGAAACCCTAGATCCCCAAGTACAAGTGCACATTTACTATTCTGTGACCTTCGTGCACATCTTAGTTTTATTAGGAGGCTAGAACTCTCTGAAAATGGGGAAGGTCCCTCTCCGATTCATCTTGGCGCCCACTTACATCCTTTATATCACCAGACGGTGCCTCTGGCCGAGCCAGTGTTTGCGCGGACACCCCCGTGCATTCCTCATTTGTAAAATGAGAGATTGAACCAGATTACACCTAAGGATCCCCATCTATAAAATTATCTGATCAATGGGAGGGAGAACAAAGAGTGCCCTCCCACAGGACCCACCTCCGAGGCGGCTAGGTATCCTTCTCAGACGCTGTCAAGTTTTTCTCGAGGCAAAGCAATTCTCTTTATATTGATCCTCATTTTCTTTCAAGGCTCTTCTATTCCCACTCCTTCTGTGGAGTTGATGGACTCAACTACAAGCCTGTTTTCAGATGTTCTGTCTCTGAAGCGGGGCTATAATGTAAATCAGCTGTTCCGGGGATGAGTTTCGCTGACACGTACTGACATTAGCAATCACATGACTGGTCCTGTGGGGCCAGATACTGCAATCTGTCCAGGTTGCAGGTGTTTTAGTGAACCACGGCTTTGGAACTCCATTTTGTTTTTCATTGCGCCGGTTTTTCATTCTTATAGAGACACACATGTCTAAGCCAGAAAGAATTGTCAGAGGCCCGTGGAAACGACGGTTTTATATATTTTATCATGTTTCCTGGTGGGTAAGTGGAAGGATTTTGTAACCTGCAAAAAACGTTGCCCTTGTTGACGTTTGGTACCTGTCTACACTCCCGCACATGTGTTCAGTCTCAAAGTGTCAGAATACGAGAATCACATGTTGTAAAGGGGCTTAAAGAGAGGGCTCAGGGTACAGGCTTCCCCTCTCTTCTCATGCCCCTGTGTAGCCTTCCCTCTTAATGCTTAATGCTTCTTCTGGGACTTGGCACACGACGTTTCTTTCCCTCTTTCATTAGCATCATTATTGACTATAACAACTGCTATCCAGTGTCCGAAAGCTGGAATGCACTTGCCTTCTTCCCCACGAAACACGGGTGTGTAAACGGTATGTTCTCACCTGGGCTCCTAACTGTACTTTGCCTGATAATCCTATTCGAGTTGGCCACTGGCCTCGAAAGAACTTCCTCAACATGTAGTTATCACTCTGCAGAGATGCAATTTATTTACTTCTAATTTTTTTAATGCTTATATTTTTGAGAAAAAGAGAACATGAATCAGGGAGGGACAGAGAGAGAGAGAGAGAGGGAGACACAGAATCCGAAGCAGGTTCCGGGCACTGAGCTGTCAGCACAGAGCCCGACGTGTGGCTCGAACCCTCGAAAGGTGAGATCATGGTCTGAGCCAAAGTCGGACGCTCAACTAGCTGAGCCACCCACGTGCCCACAGAGATGTAATTTAAAGGATCCTTTGAAGATGGGGGTTTCCCAGGTGTAATTACTACAGAACATTATCTTAGCCTCAGGTGTACAACACTCTTCGATATTTGCGCCTCATGTGAAATGATCACAGTAAATCCAGCTCATGTCTCTCCGTCAGCACACGTAGTTACAGGATCATTTTTTCTTGCGATGAGAACTTTGAAGATTTCTTTTAGCAACTGTCAAATGTGCAGTGTAGTATATTAACCATAGTCACAGGCCGAACATCACATCCCCCGGCCTTACTGGTTTTAGAACAGAAAGTTTGTACCTTTTGACCCCATCATGCACTTCACCAACTCCCCTCCCCCGCCCTCACCTCTGGCAACCACCTCTGTGTTCTCTGTATTTATGAGTTTGGTTTTGGTGGTTTTTTACCCTGATTTTGTTTTAGAATCTACATATAAGCAAGTATGGTATCTTTCTTTATTTCACTTAGCATAATGCCCTCAGGGGCCATCCGTTTTGTTACAGGCAGCAAGATATCATTGTTTGTTAGGGCTGAGGAGTAGTCCCTTCTGTGTCTGTGTGGATACACAGCACATCTTCTTTATCCATGCATCTATTGATGGACGTTTGCGTTGTTTCCACATTTGGGCTATTATAAACAAGGCTGCGGTGAACATGGGGGCACAGATAACTTTCCGAATTAGTGTTGTCATTCTCTTTGGATAAATCCCCAGGATTGCTGGGTCATATTTTGTTTTATTTTTCGATTTCTAATTTCAGTTTTGTTTTTAAGGAACCCCCATACTGTTTTCTGCTGTGGTTGCAACAATTTGCATTCCCACCAACTGTGCATAAGGCTTCCCTTTTCTCCACATCTTCGCCAACACTTTTTATTTCTTGTCCTTTTGATAATAGCCATTGGCAGGCATGAGGTGATATCTCATTTTGGTTTTGATTTACATTTCCCTGATGGTTCGTGGTGTTAAACACCTCTTCAGTGTGTCGTCTTTGGGAAAAGTTTCTATTCACATACTCTGCCCATTTTTAAATTGGGTTCTTTAGGGGGGTTTTGAGTTATAAGAGTTTTTTGTACATTTTGGATATTAACCCTTTGTCATATGTATTATTTGCAAATGTTTTCTCCCATTGGGTAGGTTGCCTTGTCATTTTGTCGATGGTTTCCTTTCCTGTGCAGAATGGAATGTGTTTTTAATTTATCTGTCTGTTCCTTTGGGTTACAGAGTAACTTCCACGAAAGTAGAAATCCTGTTTCTATCAGAAGGCCCGCTCTTCTGGTATTTATGAAATGTGCACATCTGAGTGACACAATAAATACAGTTCTTTTACACGCAGATGGGAAGTAGGATGGGGTGCTGTTCGATGGCAGGATGCTCAGGGAACCCAGGGATATTTGGGTCCTGATCTAGACTGTGGCTGCCCTTCACATACAAGTTTCCAGAAGGACTAAGGACACAGGCACCAAGATGGGGCCCATCAGTTTCTCAGCTGAGGATTCTGAAAACTGTTTGTTGAGGGGAGGAGGGAGGCTGGCACATTGTCTGACACTGAGCCTCCTGCACTGCCAGTTCTGCCAGACCCAGACCCTCATGGCCCGAGAGAAACAGTGACAAGTTGAAGCAAAGTAATAGTTTATAATGCAAGGAAGCCTTGCCTCAAAACCCCAATATATATAAACCTAATGAGTTGGGCTGAACTGTGTAGAGTATTCATTTTAACCCCCAAGTCTAATCTAGATGGTCCCAGATAACTTCTGTGTCACATTGAAAAAGCCTCAGTCTGTTGTTAGTTAAGATTGTTTCCACCACAGGTAACCAAATACCGAGTATTTTGACTCCATTTTACAATGGTCTAAACCAACGGTTGGCAAACTCTTTCCATAAAGGGCCAGTTAATAAATATTTCTGGCAGCCCGGGACCATATATAAATCAGTGGGCCTGGCACCGCTCCAGTAAAACTCCACAAAACCCAGCTGTGGGCTGGATTTGACACCTGGGCTGCAGTTTGCCGACTCCTGCGTTAGCCAATGGACTATGTGTGCTCCACCGAGTTTCAGACCAAAGCAGCCCGGGTAGCAGTAGGGAACTTGAACCAGAGAAAAGCAGCAAGAGAGAATATGTTTCTCCAGATGTTATTCGCTAAGTTGGCTTGAGCTATATTGGAAAGAAGAGAGAGTAAATAAGGAGTGAGACAGGGGGAGTTGGACTTTCTCAGCCCAGGATCACCATTCACTTGGGCCATACTGAGGCAAGAAATAGGGCACACTTTATCTTCTAAGGAAGAGCCAGCACTTCTACCCGTCTGTCCTTTATAGTGACTTGGGATCTCATCAGCCCATAATAGGAACTCATCCCTTTGGGGTAGGGGACGCAGGTCATGAAATGAGACCAAGGAAGGGAAGAGAAGAAAAGAGGATCTTTGCAAAACCTGCCCTACAAGGATTATAGGAACCTGTGGACAGAAGGCAGATGGGATAATTTACCGCTGGATGCCTAAGAGAGAGAGAAAATGACTTCTGAAGAAATAGAACTTGATTCTCGGTGCCTTCGCTCTGTACCCACTGTTGCCTTCTTCATCACCACAAAACTGGCCTGTTCTTCAGGGTGTGGTTATGCGTTTTAGTACTAAACAAAAATAAAGCTCATTTGTGGAGTGAATGCTAAATCGGATACTTGCATGATCATAGCAAGCAGAGAGATGTCGCCTCTCATGGAGGCCCACATTTCCTGCTTACAACAGGTGACTGCCCCCATCGTGATGGGCTGTTCATCACAGTCTCGACGTGGCCCCAGGGCCAATTCCAGCCTCCTCTTGTGTAGCTCTTCAGAGAAACCAGTCAGTGATAACTTACAATGAAGGCGAATCAACATCATATGACCTTAGGGAATTTACATTTTAAGCCTTCCAATTATGCTGCGTGGAGTGGGGCAGAAGAATTCAGGAATTAGAAGAAGTTTAGTGAGGCTTGCTATATAGCTGAAATCAAGCCGCATAGGCTCTGTCTAGAAAGCTCTGAGTCAGGAACAGTCCGTGGCTTGGAGAGCTCTCTCCACTCTTAACTCTTACTTAATAAATTACCACTTCACAATAAATTGCCATCAAATTACCAGATCAAAAGTGTCGGTTTCCCTTGTCAAAGAACTAGAATTACACAAAAACGGGGCTTCAAGAAGACCAGTGGAGAGGAAAGTGGTTGGAAGCAGAATCTCTTAAAGACTTTAATTTCACTTAGACTTGTTCCCTACGGGCACCTGCCCCACCCCGATTCTAATCAGGTCCCCTCCTGGCTGGCCGCCTGTGTCCCCTCCTTCCCCTGCGGCCCCCCTTGGATCAGGGGGCAGATTTCGTCTCTGGGCACGTGGCGTTGCTGATGACAGACAGAAAGTGGCAGGAAGAAACAGCATCATTTGCTCAATTCGTATTTCTGTAGAAAAAGAAGGAAAAGGCCCTTGTTTTCGTCTCTGAAAGAGGGGTGACTTGTGTTTGAGGCCAACAGCTCCTGAGAACTTGGATTTTGTTTCCTTTTACACCAGAACCCGAGCCGGAGGGGAAAACCCATTTCCCTGGCTCGCAGGCTGGTGGTCGCCTTCCTGTCCCCTCTCATTATGGAAGGCAGGCGGCAGAGGTGGTTTTCCATTTCCTGAGCATTTCTCGGGCAGAGCTGCCATCAGGGCACCAGCGTTTTGGGCTTCCGAATCCTGGTTTTAAGCTTTGTCTGCAATCAGCCAGAGCTCTCTAGAGGATAAAGCTATATTAAGCTTTAATTTTCTAGTTAATGTTTTTTTTTTGTTTCCATAAAATTGGTTTCCTTGTCTTT
The DNA here is from genome assembly GCF_006229205.1 of Suricata suricatta. Lineage (NCBI taxonomy): Eukaryota > Metazoa > Chordata > Mammalia > Carnivora > Herpestidae > Suricata > Suricata suricatta. Next base: position 128,109,670 of record NC_043709.1, on the reverse strand, counting down.
TACTTATTCTCTGCAGGTCACCATTCAGCAAATCAGCAGAATCACCCGCACAGCCCGTTAGTTAGATGGGGATCAGAGAGAAATACTTTGCATATGAACCATAGCACAGAAAAAGAGAGACTAAGAGGATTTGCAGTCCTTGACTCTTATTTCATAGCTTGGGTGTTTCGCCCCCGTAATTGGCTTAAATCCCTTTTGATCATCATTTCATATTTTTTGGCAGACAGTGTTTTTTCTTTATAAAAACAGTGAAATGTCTTTCAACTTGTGGTAACACCATTCTCTCACATAGATCTCTTCCTCTCGTTGACCCCTGCGACCATATCTGCTCTGAACTTTAATCTCCAAACTGAGAAATAAAAGTGTAAATCACTTTTTGAGGGAGTAAGTTTCTGCATTTGCCATTGCACCACACAGAGAGTTCTGTTGATGTGAGTTCAGCTGAGGGGAAAATAAACCTGTTCTAGAAGGCCGTGGAAACTGCCCGGATGCTTCACAGATCCATTGGTTTACATTTTGATTTCTCTTTATGTCTGATTTTAAGAAAATAATTGGAGGCAAATTTAGTTAATTTTGTGTTATAAGGTGATTCTGAGAGCTGCCTCTCTGCTTCTGACTTTAGATAAACCTCTGTTTAAAAAAGTATTTGCTGAAAACCTAATCTCCCTGATTATAGCAATCAAGGTGTTTCAGGTATACTGAATGTATTTCGCAAATGCACGGTTTAATTATGACATTCTCTGTGTCCCTCTTCCTATAATTATTTTTCTCTGCATTATGCACATACTGAATAGCCAGAGAGCTGTCTGTGAGGAGGAAAATGAATATGTGGAAAATTAAACGTCCAGCGAAGTAGCGACAGGCCTCTCTGCAGATATGGAAAATGAGTCTTGTCTTAAAAATACAGGCCACTCGTCTGGGGGGCCTTGGGTAAACAAACTTAGTATTATTCAAGCTAATCATATGGCACTAATTTGCTGCCTTCCTTTTCCATTAAACTCTCCACAGGTGACTCCATGTAACAACTGGGTGTAGCATATTCTAGATCCAGGTAATGGATTAAAGTTAAGCAGATATTCTTTTAAAAAGACAGCATGTAACCAGAGACCGTAACTAGAGTTTTCAACATGAAAACCTCTAGTACAGGAAAGATAAAATATGTTCACACGCACTATTCTGACTCTTCCTTAAGAATGAAAATTGGGAGTTGGAAAAGGAAACTGGAAATTCGTAGCTTAGAGTTGTGTGGTGTCAGCAGTTCAGACAGGTGACGGGGAACTGGTTCCAGAAGGTTCCGATGGTACATGGCAAACAGGACAGGCAATGGACAGAGAAATATTGTCTGAAGAGAGTTCACGTTTCACATGAGTCAGAGGTAGAAGACAGGGAATGAGTACATCTGTCGATATCAAACTCTTTGTCCTGAATTTGGGGCAATAATGCTATTGTGTGGTCAGATAATGTGAGCGAACCTGTTTCCTTCCTCAGAATTCCTCGTTCCATAGTTCTTACTCACCCAGCAAGCTCCCGTTGCTACTAATATCTTTTGTACATAAAACCAAACCCTTCTGATGTTACTGAGATTTACTTTGAGGTAAATAAAATTGTTTTGGCAGCATCTGTTCAGAATTGACATTTTGATTGGAGGCTTTCAAGCAGAATTATACAAGGGAATCCTATGCTGTTAGTTTGGTGTTGGTAAGCATTCCTGAGACCTACAGGAGCACCTTCAGGGACCTTCCCATCTCTTCAGCCAGCACGAGACGGCCCCGTCATGGGCATGGGCATATCAATGACACGTACAGGTGCCAAGAGCAGAGGGCTTCAGCGGATCTGGCCTCCCGCCACTGCCGTTGTACATCCGGGAGAAATGGCTTCTCTCTAGAGATGAGGGTTAGCCTGCCTCGAAGACTCGAAGACGCGATCACAGAGGCGACTTACATACAGGGCAGAGGAGAGTAAAGCAGGGAGCCTATTTCCTGGGGTCTGAAGAAGGTCCCAGGCTCCATAGTTCTAGCAACATGGCGTCTTCCATGTGGAAAGTTGAACCTCTGAAGCACGGTCAGCTTGGCTTGCCGTGTGTGTGTGTGTGTGTGTGTGTGTGTGTGTGTGCACATGCGCATCGACTGGTACTCTCAGTAGCACATCACCAAGTGGACCAACTGGGAAATATCCAGTGTGATGACTTGGAGGAGCCCAGATTTGGACTAACACTGACTGGCGCATACCATTGGTTGTGTGGCCCCTGAGAAGTCCTAGGTTACCCTGAGCTTCTGTATTCTTGTCTAGAAAACGGGGATAATTCCTGTCCCATATGCTTCTCCAGGTTGTGGAGTATTCAAATACGAGACCATGAACCATTTTCACAGTTAGTCTTGCTTTGGTTTTGTTTCTGTTATAGTTTAAATTTTATTTGGAATTTCAAAATAACACTGAAAGAGAATGTGAGAGATTTTGGTTTAGCAAAAGAGAGCCCGAATTAACTAAGGGCAGAAGCCATGTTGTGTGCTAACCCCTGCTTATAGAAAGAATGCTGAAATCAGCCTGGCTCCCAAGCTGGAAACCATGAACTTTAGCCTCAGTTTCTCATGAAATGGCCCCTGCCCAGGTGACTGATGCCAGGTCCAGTGACCTACCTATAGTCCTTGTACTTGAACTCTCAGAAGTGTTAATGGTGTTGGTTTGCCCTTTCTCTTTGAGAAGTGTCCTCTTGGCTTCCGACAGACCACACTCTCCTGGTATGACCACTGTGACCCTTACTTCTTCTTCTCCTTCACCGGCGTCTCCCTACCTAGGTCTTTTTTCCCCTCTACTCTCCAAGATACCCACCAGCCCTCTGAAAGGGCTGGGTGGAATTCGCAGAAGTGTTTTGTCTTGCGGCAAAGAGGTTATGTTTTGATCTGGTTGTGCATGCCTTACACCAGAGCATCCATCCTCCAGCTCGTCTCCGGCTCTACCGCCTCACACGCACGCCTCTTGGGGTGGGGGGTCCCTGGAGGAATCGGAGCGTGCAGCCCTTCTCTGTGTCTGCACCCTCAGCACTGCCGAGTTTCAAGTACTGATGCGTGATGACTCCTCAGTTTCTCTCAAAACTCCTCTCAAAAGTATTTCGTATATTCCCCCACCTGCCTGGGTATTCCATGGAGGTCTACAACTTGTCCCAGACTGAATTCATCTGCCCAACTCCTCACGGCCCAGCTCTGTTCTCAACTCTGAGCTGCGACTTCATCCATCTCCCTGCTCCTCCTTCCTTACACACCAGGGACTTGTTCACGTAGTCTGTTTTCATGCAGATGTTGTTGAGTACCTAATGTGTGCCAGCTTCGGGCCAAAGAATCCAGCAGCGAGCAGAAAGAGACCTGGCCCCTGCCTCACGGGGTTTACTGTCTAGTCAGAGAGAAACACATTGAGGAGATAATACAAAAATAAATACAAAAGAGCACCTGTACTGAGGGGTAAATAGATATATCACGTCACGAGAATTACCTGTGGGTTTCTGACCTACTTATGGATGTCCAGAAGGGCACTCCCGTGGGGTAGTTAAGCCGACGTCAGAATGTACATAGGGCTTAACCAGCACAAAGGACAGGAAGAGATACAAAAGGCACCGTCTCGGCCACAGTGAGGATGTAGTTCATTCATCCTCAGAGCACTGGAAACCGCTCACGTGCTTCAGCAGAAAGAGTACCGCCGTGAAGAGATGAACATGGTTGAAAGTAGTCAGACAACGGTAGGGAGAACAGGGGGGAGAGCATTTTGGAGGCCATTGTGGATGTCCAGGCCAGAGGTCGTAGTTGGAGGGGACGGTGGCCTTGTTCCCACAGGTAAGAGTGCACATTCCAGGGACATTCAGGAAGTAAGATCTAAGGATTTGGAGGGGTGGGGGTGGGAGGGGGGCAAAGGAAGAGAAAGCCTCAAGGATGACTCGTGAGTTTCTGGCACAATGGGGATGTCCCTTGCCAAGATTAAATCCTCTGGGGGAACCAGATTTTGGACATCTTGAGTCCCAGGTGCCTCCAGTGGGATGTCCACAGGACGGCTCAAGCTGTGCGTTGACCCTGTGCATCTGGAATTCCAAGAAAATAGCTGGAGAAATCTGTGATTCATTTGTGCAGGGGAGAGAACTGGTTGTGTGTGCGCCTGTTGAATGCCTCTCTGTGACGTTCGCACAGACAGGGAACAAGACCTAGGATGAAAGCTGGAAAACGGCTGACGACTTGGCTCCTGCCCCTCCCACACATGGTTAGTCATCATTAACTACTTCCGTGTCCCCTTGGCAGCGGGTCGTGAGTGAAGGTCCTTCTCGTCTTCCTTCCTGCTTCTGCCATGAGGGCCGCCCCCATTGTTTATTTCAGATGCTCTTAGGTTGTAACACGGCTTCCAGCCACTTTCATTCACAACACCAGGGCCTCCCACTACACTGCTGTCATTATCGTCTTACAAGAGAAGTGCGTGCTCGGTTCTCTCCTACTTGAAAGCCCGCGTGGCTTCCTGTTCTCTTGCGGCACCTGTCTGTGTGTCTGCCTGGCCAGAGTCCCATGTGCTGTGGCTGTTGATTGAGGAGCGTTTCCTCCCCGGCTGGCGTGCAGTAAGCGCCCAGATAGGGGGCGCTAGACCTCGCCCACCGTTGAGTCTCCAAAACTTGCATGGCATTTGGCATCTGGGCGCGTGCCCTGATGTGAACCCTGCGCTCAGCGGACCTTCGCTTCCCTCTGTGCAAACACAGACACAGCGCTGTGCCCCTTGCCGACCTCAGAGGCCTTTGGCGGCCAGTGGGGGGAGTCTCCCTGCCTCAAGGAGAGGAATTCTACAAATCATGCTTAAAAGTAATAATAGTAACACATATGCGGTCGTGTGTGTTTAAGTCGATAGTCAAAGCCACTTTACTGGTTTAGGCATGACATTATTTCTACTCAAAATGCCCTCAAAACCCCATTGGATTAAGTTCCACAGATTAATTATATGTGCTCAGTGAGAAAAAGTTCAGACTTCAATTGGAAGAACCTCAGGGGAAAAGGTGTCTTTTTAAGCAATTAACTATCTGTACGTCTTGCATGTAGACCTGACTTACTATTTTTCTCTAATTTCCTTTTTTTTTTTTTTTTTTGCCTACTGTCTTTTCACATGGAAGAGGGACAAGGAGGGAAAGAGAGAAGGAGAATGTGTATTTAAATGAGTTTTGAAACCAAATCATTTGAAGTAAGGAAAATTAAACTATTTATTACCAATTTTTATTTTTTGTCTTGATTAGAAAGCAGCTGGCTGGCCTGAATGAGGTGCCTGAAATGGATACATTTCAATGAATCCACTTCTAAGAAAATTTCTCTACATTTCTAGGACTCTCACTTGTGAGGCTGTGATAGGTGCAGATAAATCCAAAATGGAAGTTTTAGAAATTATTTACTTATATTGATAAGAGCCTGCATATATGTGGGCTCTTGAAATGGAGCACAAAGGCTCTTAACAATTCTATTCTTCTCTTGTTTCCTTGGGCGGGGGGGAATCACAATCAGGGACACTTTTCCAAGCATATTTTTGGTACCTAGAAACAGAAAAATATATATAGGATGGTCTATATTCTCTTGAGTTTTAGTTAAAAATAAATGTACAATGAGCCTGTGGTTGAAATTACATACTGTTAACTCACAAGCCGATATTTGAGCACTGTCTCAAAGCATTTTAGTCTCAGGAATTCTGCATTTACAGACCTTTCCAGCACAGTCTGACAGGACGAAAGGGGAGGTGTAGGGGTCAGACCACTTGGAGGGATGGACACTGGCTCTCTGTCACCCCATCTGGTTGGGGACGGAGGGGTCCAGATTCATCTCGCGCTACAACCTGTCAGATGTAGATCTCCATGTGCCCAGAATGCTTTCAAACTGCGGACAGGAGAAATAAAGTCAGGGACTTGGCGACGTGAGCCGTGTGTGTGTTCATGTGTATGTGTGTAGATATGCTTTTTGTTTTGAGAAACCAAGTGTTTGTGTGCGTGTGTGCATGTGTGTGTCTTCCTACAAATGAGAAGGCAGAGTGACCGAGTTGTGTCAAATGTATGTAAAAACCATCAAAAGAATTTTAGTCATTCAAAAGTACTAACTAAATGCGGGGGGGGGGGGGAATCATAGTACCCATAGCAAATCCCTTGTTAGTACAGTGTCAGCTGCTATCTGAATAACGATCATGTGCCGTATAAGGCATTTATTTCCATACATCATCTCACCCTTGCAACAACCCTGTGAAGCAGGCACCATTATCACATTATCATCCGTGTTACACGGATGAGAAAAACAAGACACAAAATTTGCCCAAACTCTTGCCGTTAGCTTATTTACCCCTTTCAGATCCTTTCACAAACGAACAAGAACTACATTAAACCACAAAATATATGTACATATTTATTTTACATGTAAATTTTATGTTATGCTTTATAAAAGGTATATAATTTATTTAAAATATATACACATACATTTTATACATACATGGACAGAGAAGGAGAGTTTTATGGCTGACAGAACTGAATTTTTTCCACAACCGAGAGATCCAAGTTCATTTTCCCTTTAAAGACCATTTAGAATTTGTTCCTATTATACAAATAGTTGTGAAAACTCAAAAGTAGAAAGCCTAGCATATTAAAATCTATGGAAGAACTTGGTGAAAACCCTTTGTTTTATCATCTAAATAACGAGCTGTGCTACATGGGTCAGATGCACTAAGGAATGCTATTCGCTGTGATCGCTATTTATCCGGCTAGCAGAGACTGTTTCCTAGAATTTTCCATTGGTTTCATCTCACGATATTTCTCACCTCCCGGTTTTCTCCACCAAACCCCAGAAGTTCAAATGTGTATCTGGAACCTGAGGCGTTCCACCAAAACTCTGAAAAGAATAAAAGGGAGCTAAGCCTGAGGGTCAGTGGGGCGACCCCCTCCCCCCGGTCCGGCCAGCCTTCAGCACACATGCCAGGCACCCCTGTCTCCTTCTCCAGTGACTTCGGGGTAGTAATTACAGCCTCTATCTGCGCATTTACTGCTCTTCCTGTTAAGCCGTGCTTTCGGGAAGAATGCCACGTGTAAACCCACTTAACATGACTACTTTCTTAAGCAGCGTCAGGAATATTTAGTCTCTGTTGCTGAGCAGACTGCGAGGGAACCTCAGCCAAAGGAGGTCAGCTCAGATATGTGCCTGCACGTTCACGCTGCCAAACAACATAAGAAAATGTTTAGAACAATGAATCGTAAGCTGAAGGCTTCAGTTCTCAGGGAAAGTTGAGTCGGGCGCTCACTCACACCTCCTTAGCCTCTGATTAAGAGAAAATCAGGGGAAGAGTGTGGCGTGGGGCTGCCTAATGGAAATATTTCATCAGGCGGTGACCTTTCTATGTGTCATTGTTTGTCCGCTCTGCTTTCTTGGGCATGCTGTTTTAATAAGCGTTTGTAATTGTAATCTGCACAAGCATCTTAATCGTTTCCAAAGAGGCTTGGATACTCATCCGAGCTGTTTCACAATTGGAAGTTGGCATTTGTTTGGAGATGGCTCTACTGGGATCGTTAGCTTCAACCTCCCTGGTGCTCCCCAGTATCGTTTCAGTGGGTCTTTCTTGGGAAGGATGCCAAGGTTTAAGCTTCCAACGGTGATAGTGAAATCTCTGTGTTCCTATAAACTTTTGTAACAGTACAGCTAATTTTTGCACGTCAGTTTAAATGTGCCACTTATTTTTGCGCTGTAGGGGTAGAATGATTTCGGCTGCCTACCACCTAGATATGTAGAGTGTCAGTGTTCATCTCCACGAAGTCTTATCCTGAAACCAGGGAAGAACACCAACAACTCTAGGCTGTGCACCTTCCTGCCCAGGAGACTGAGTGAATCACTTAATCTCCCAAGGCCTCAGTCTCCTGACCTGTAAAAGGACAAGTTTACACCAGATCAGCTCTCAGATCTGAAGTTCTCATTCTAGAATGTTTATAGAGCCATCTCTAGGTTATGGGGTAGGTTATTCCTGCAGAGATATTTGAAGACTAGTAGTCTTGTGTACCTTGAACGAGCGCGGGACTCTATACCGGGACCTTTACTAGGAGCTTGAAGTGCCGTCTCCACTCTTCATCCTTACAGAGTCAGACGAGGGGGACGTATAACCAAAGAGATGCCAGAGTGATCAAGCCATAGGATGCTTAGTTTCTGATAAATTAAAACCTCTCCTGTGAGCGTTAGTTTATTCTTAAAAGAAAACAGCTTATTCTTACTCTTACTAAATAAATTCCATACAAGTATTTGATGAATATTCATTGCGTAGAGGGGAAGAATCATTAGTCTTTCCAAGGTTCCATTTTTCTTGAGTCGGCCCCCCCTTGAGGAAGATGATGATCATTTACGTTCAGTTAGTGAGGAAACCAAGGAGCTTGGAGGTTGTGTGACCCGCTCAGTTAATCCTCCACACGCGGCCAGAATGGGCTTCACACCCTACCGGACTCATGAGCTGAAGGTTGCAAGATTTTAGCAAAGAAAAATAGGGGCTCTCCCATGAAATTTGAATTTCAGACAAGTAGCCAACAGCTTTTTTTAGTAGAAATATGTCTCAAACATTGCGCTGGACATGCTTATACTAAAAACATTATCATTCATCTGAAGTTCAGATTTAACTGGGCCTCCTGTATTTTTATCAGGCAGCTCTATCCACAAGAGCAAGTTTGTATAGAATCTGGATCTCTGTGCTTTGGTGGGTATACTGAGGATAATCAGGAGGCCCTATCTCTGAGAAGTTTGAAATCCAAAGGCTGAAACTGAAACAGTAAGTAGAAAATGGAAACATCCACAAAAGCGCCTGAATACCCAGAGAAAATCAAGAACACTCATTTTGCTTAAGGAGCCCTGTTTCAGACATTTGACTTTGGGGTCCAAAATTTGCTCTAGGCACCTTGATAGTTTATGCAAAGTGATCAAGAGAGGTAGGATTATGGAGTTGCAGTGTTGGGAAGTGGATCGCCTTTGGAATCCATAGATTCAGATCCCTTGTTTTATAGATAAGGATACAAAGTATGTGCAGAGGAGACAAAGCTACTTGGATCTAAAATACAATGACTCACTGCCTTTCTCAAGGATCTTTTAGGGAGTGGAGGGCACGTGAAGGATGTTTCAAGTGGCATTGCACACTAATCACATGGAACTAAATCATCCTCTGGCTTCCGGGAAAGTTTACTGATCAAATTGTTTTTGTAGGTAGCTACGTAGGGAATTCTGTCCTGACCCGTATCCCCAGGGCCACCAAGAGGCATGTTCTCCTCCATTTTACAAATATTTTTATGTTCACATGAAGAGATGCTACTATTCACCCACACGTGTTCAAAGCTAAGCATGTAAACAAGGGTGATATGGGGACGCTCCCCTTCTTCCTTCACTTTACTAACCGGCTAAGAATTATTTCATAACTAACACCCTGCCCTCTCGATGTCTCCTGAAGATGTACAACGGAAAAAGAATAACAAAATACAAATCATTTATCTTTGCAACAAGCCACTCTGGAAAAGCATCAGGGAAGAAAAAATGGCTGAAGAAATAGCTAAATAGGGTTTATCCATAAATTTCACTAATTCATCATGTCCTTGACCCCAGTTACTGAGGGTGATGGGGGTCGACTGTGGATGTGGTTGCCGTTCCTCCGGACATGGAAATTATTCATGTTTCCACGTGTATCACAGTGGACGTATGTTGGGCTTGGGAATCCTAGTCACTCCTCAAAATACCTCTTTTGTGTCATATTTGGCATTGATTTTGTATCCCAGTATGCAGGAAATATTATACGAAAGGGTGTACGTGTGCATGTTCAGTCATACGTGTGCGTGAGGGCTTGTTTCTATTTATTACAAAGAGGAAGACAGTGCAGATCATGAGTGGAAAAGTATGTGTTACGGATCTCGTTTTCCACACTTTAAAAATATAAAACCAATTTGGATTAGGAACACAAAACCCCACGGTAACGCATCACCTCCCTAGGATGGCACTATGAAAGGAAAGTACGTAACAAGTGGCCAGGACGTGGACAAATTGGAACCCCGGTGCACTGTTCACGGGAATGTGAAAAGGTAGAGCCACTATGGAAACCAGTACGGTGGTTCAAGAAATTAAAAATAGAATACCGTACCATGTGATCCAGGAACTGCACTTCTGGTCGAATAGCCAAACGAACTAAGAGCAGGTAAGAAGGGTGGATTTCTATCCATGTTCACAGCAGCACTGTTCGTAACAACCAAGGGTTGAAAGCAACCCAAGTGTCCATCGGCCCCTGAGTGGATGAACAGAATACAGTGTTGGGGAAGTCTGCACGTTAGAATATTACTCAGCCTTAAAAAGGAAGGAAATTCTGACGTGCTACCATGTGGATGAACACTGAAAGCACTATGCTCAGTGAAATAAGCCAGTCACAAAAAGACAAATACAGTTTGATTCCACTTATACAGACTATTTATAGTGGCCACATTCATGCAGACAGAAGGTAGAGTGGTGATTTCCAAGAGCTGCAGGGAAGGGAGAACGGGGGAGGGGGGCCTGTAGTTTAATGGGTGTAGAGTTCCAGTTTTGCAAGATGGGCGAGTTCTGGAGATGGGTCGCACAGCAGTATGGGTGCATTTAATGCTGCTGAACTAACACTTAAAAGCGGTTAAGATGGGGGCACCTGGGTGGCTCAGTCAGCTAAGTGCTCGACTCTTGATTTTGGCTCAGGTCATGACCTCATGGTTCATGGGTTCAAGCCCCGCATTGGGCTCCATGCTGACGGTGTGGAGCCTGCTTGGGATTCTATGTCCCTCTCTCTCTGCTTCTCCCCTGCTTGCTCTCTCTTTCCCTCTCAAGATAAATAAATAAACATTAACAATTTTTTTTAAAAAGTGGTTAAGATGGTCGATTTTATGTTAGGTATATTTTACCATAACTAAAAATAAGTAAGTAAATATATGACAAATTTTTCCATTTGCTTATTTATTAAAGTAATATTTATTGAACATCTGTTGTATTCTGAACGACATGCTAGACCAAGAATATCCAGGGCTAACCCTGATACTGTGAGGCACTCTAGACTAGACTCCTTAGAAATAATGTGGAGTAGTATTTATGGTGGGTGTGAGAAGGGGAGGTTGAGGAGGTAATGGCACTTGACCACTTATCTCCCACCTGTCACTGTCCACTGAGTCACAAAATGAGAGATGCTGTATCTCTTTAAGAAACTCAAAGTCTAGAAAGGAACTCAAAGTCTAGAAATGGAGTAAACATGGAAAGAAAACAATTCTAATGTGAATTTACAGGTAACAATACACAGAATAACCCCGTAAAGGTGATCTCCTGTGTTGAGGGATGGCTAGTTATGACCCGTCTCACCTCCACATATGCTGTTTTATCAGTGTCGTATAGACCAGTGTTTATCTTGAATATTGACTTCCAAACCTACCCATGCTGTTCACTTGTGATTCATTTTTTGATGAAAGCTGAGTAAGTAGGCGGAGAAAGACATGTTATACAGTGATAATCATAATTACTTGCTTACTAAATGCAGAATTGTTTAAAAATATTTTTAATTGGAAATCAATGCCCAATCCAGCAGTGAGAAAACCTGTGTCTTTGTCTCTATCTAATTATACTATAGACTTTGATTGGATAGATCATATTCTCTTTGAGACTCTCTTTAAGATCTGTAACATGTCTAAACTTCTGCAGAAGTTTCTTTCCAGAGATAACTTTCTTTAAAATTTTTTTAATGTTTATTTTTTAGAGAGAGAGAGAGAGAGAGAGAGAGAGAGAGGGAGAGTGTGTGTGTGTGTGTGTGTGTGTGTGTGTGTGTGTTTGTGTGTGTGAGCGAGCAGACAGTGGGTAGAGAGAGAGGGAGACACAGAATCCAAAGCAGGCTCCAGGCACAGAGCCCAATGCGGGACTCGAATTCATGAACTGTGAGATCATGACCTGAGCTGAAATTGGACGCTTAACCGACTGAGCCACCCAGGCGCCCCAAGAGATAAGTTTCTGTGAATTTATGGATGTGAAATTTTGATTGATTCTGATCATTTGTCTATAATATATAGTTTTTAAAAAATCTTAGTCGTTTCGTGTCATTTGGATTTAGATGTCTTCATTTCTCACTGGCAGTTGATCTAGGAGAATTTCTCTTGTTAGACTTGTAGGTACAGCAGGCTTTGGAATGTATGGGATGTGGATTTTTTCCGGGAACCTTTCTATTAAAAGCTTTTAAACTACACTCTGCCTCTAGGCCTTTGGGCAGCCAGCCTCCAGAGGGATAAGAAGCAAAGGCGGGGGGTGACTGAGGTGCTTGGGACACAGGGTTACCGTGCGGAACTGAAATGGTGGACTGCCCAGTCTGCAGAGACTGAGTTCTGTGAACGTGATACATGTGTTCAAATGGCGTCCCTCAACATTTTGGGTCGCTAGTCAATCTTTGGAACTTATGTAATATTTTCAACGAAAAACTGCATTTCCTAGAATCCAACAGGAGCAACCTGTCACCGTTTGTCAGTTCTGTTTTATTTTTTTTTCTTCCTACTATGTATTTGGTATTCTATTGGACTTACTGTTTTGCCTGCCTGGCACCAGTATGGAAAGGCTATTGAACTAAGCAGCTAGTTTGAGGGTCAAGATACAACAATTTCTATTGAGGGGTTTTATAAGACTCTTTTCTTTAAAATGCATGGGTGATATCCCCGAATAGAGGGCCCTCCACTTAGATACATAAAAGAAATTATGTAGCCTAGGCTATGAAAAGATTTCCATAGGGCGGTACAAATTGTGGGCTACTAAATGCCACAGATTGAAAAACAGGATCAACAGGAAGATACTGTAGAATTACAGTAACAATACAAACAGTACTTGTGACAGATTGCTGGAGTCTGAATCACAATGTAATCAGAGCTGTTTTATAGCAGTAATTTTTACTTCTACACCAATCTATTTCCTGAAAGCTTAAAAAATATATAACATAGTTCATATAATATGTCACTCCATAATGAAGCTAAGATTGACTCTTCCTTTGGTGATATTCTTCCTTGGATCCTTGAAGGATATTTTTCTTTAAAAAATTAATAGCTTATGATCCACTCCCTTCCTTTCTTTTTTACAGAACTTCCCACTCCTGATACCCTGTGGGAAGGACTCACTAAGGCAAGAAAATAAAGAGACTGTGGGAGAGAAGTCAGTCCAAAACAAGCCCTCTAAACCCAAGGGGCTTTATTTCTTTTATTTATCGATTTCTTTCTTTATGTTACATAGAGAATATTCACGTAAGGAACACAAGAGATTTGTAATTCTCATAATTTGGCTGGAAAAAGTATACAAGCACATACTTCCTGTGTGTTAGTCATTTTTTGTTGCCTAGCTACAAAACACAAATATATTGCAAAACTATTTTTTTATCACAATTGTACACATCTGTCAATGAGGCTGCTCTCCTAACTTGTTTTGTAATGTGTGAAAAACAAAAGACGTCACCATCTCAAATTCCAAATGTCTGATTACTCCAGCATCGCTTAACTCTATGTTCGAACCCTGATCCAGCTTAAGTGTCGGGCTGTCTGAGGCGGCATGAGAGAGAATTGCCTAAAATAAATCCACAGCTCTGGAAATGGGTAGTGGTGGTATCCTGGATTTTTTTTTCTTTTTCTGAAGCCAGCAGAACAAAGAAAGAAATGTTCTTGTATGCTGGGGTGAATTAAATTCCTAATTGCAAATCTCCAGCATGTTAGCATTATTCTAGAACAAACTGCTGCAGTGTTGACCTCTTAGGGTGCATTGCGTATTCTGAGATACTTGAACAGGAGCCCAGATTCCCTGGTGTTTACCTCCTCAGGGTTGGAGGAGGGTCGTGGCTGATACAAAGGGGAGCAGAGGCTCTTCTGGAACAGGGCTCCCTGAGGCACTTCTGTCTCCGCTGTGCCACGCCGTTGGCACAGGCTGGTGTGTGCCCGCTCCCTCAAGGCCCTCAGCCCAAAGAGGTGATTCAGTAGGAACTAAAGGAAGGCGTTGAAGGAAGCATGAGAATGTGGTAGCGAGCTTTTCTTGGGCTTACCCTGTCCAGAAGGTGGGGTCCAAGGCAGCTCTTTAGTCCACCATATACGGACGGGATCCCTGACTCTCCAAGGCACCTTCGAGCCCGCGATGGTGTTCTGGAAGCCTGCCTTCCACCCAGGCAACCTGTCCCGTGTCGGCGTCCCCTCAGAGAAAATCAGATCGGTGCCTGGCGCATGGTGGGCATTTGATAAATACTTGCTGAGTGAACGACACTCGAGGGAACTTTGTGAAATGGGCTCGGCTCAGGACTTCCGGAGCCACAGATACAGTCCGGGGTGCCTGGGTCCGCTTCTCAGATCCTAGATGTGGGAGCAAATAGGATCAGCCGTGGTCCAAGCAGGCATTTTCTTCTGACGCAGTTTCACGTTGGAGCTCAGCGTCTGACAGCTGCCCTTCTAAGGCTACAACGAGGGGAAGAGTTTCCCCTTCTAGGAGCAGTTAGTCTCCGTAGTGAGTGTGCGGGTGAGTGGTTTCCAGAAACGTGGGAGAGGAATCCGTAGACAACACGGTCCACGATTCAGAGTGGAGGACCCATCCCGACTGCAAGATCTCCCAGGCTCCTTGAGAATAGTCTCAAACTTCCTTCCCCACTCCCAGTGCCTTGTTCTTAAAGTGGAAATACCAATAATAATAATAATAATAATAATAATAATAATAAGCAAAAAACAAAACCCAGAAACCAACCTCTGGGAACATGCATTCATTGCACTGGAGTTGGAGGAGAGAGGAATCATTGTGGATTCAACCCATTACTACGAACAGCATGAGTGCGATGCCTCTCTGAGCGCTGTCCCCTTCCTCGGCCACCAAGGAGCGACCCTAGGACACCACCACAGAGTTCCGCTGCCAGGTGCGTCAGCTGCCGATGTTGGAGGTTTCTGAGATGAACACACACAGAAGGTGTCTTGGGTATTTTTAAAATGTGAGTTCTGGGAAGCAAAAATTTTAGCAAAGAGAAAAAAGTGTCGCCGCTTTTTACTCTTCATATTTTTGAGGATCATTCCTCATGTGTAAAACTTTTGTGATACTGCCGTGTGTTTATGGTTTGTCCCCTCTCCAAGAAGCATTAAGTCTTTTCAGAAATATGGCATGTAGCCCATTCTCATCAACCTGGTTAATGTAAATGAAGCAATTCCAGACATAATTCAAAGCCACAAATAATCTTAAAAGCCATTTATGTTTGATTTTGGAAGGTACATGGTATTTTTTCTTAGCAACTGTGTTTATTAGACTGATATTCAATTCAAGCTTCCTTTCCATAGCACGCAGCCACTGAGGGTATAAAGAACCTGCCAAAATATCTCCTAAGGCTAGGATGAGGCTAAACCAAGAGTAAGAACTTGCTGTAAATAAGCTACAAAGTGGATAATGAGGAACAAACCGTATTAACTCATTTATTCTCACACTGTCCCTGAAAACTAGATAGGAATATAATCAGGGGGTTTGCATGGAGAATATCAAGAAGATGGGAACGGACCTACCTTGGAAAGGACGAGGGATGGGCTGGGAATCGCAAGACCACACCGCAGGTGCCATGCCCATCCAAGGCCATGGGCATTACCTAATTTTAATTGTCTGGACAACATGAAGTTGCTATTCTCATTTTACAGAAGATTCCAAGAATTGGAGAGGTTCATTAACATGCTAAGGACACATGCCAGGGAGTGGCAGCCTGGGAGTAATACTCAATTTTTTACTTGATCTCCAAGCCTTCCGTCCCCCCAGAAGAGCTGGAAAGCGCACTGGGAATCTTCAATATCCCACTTAAGACAGGAATTTGGTTTCATGTGATACATAGTGAAATGACAGAATTCATTAATAGCACGGAAGGAAACCTGATTTACTTAAGGTGCAGACTGCTATGAGGAAGGCAGTTCAAGGTTCCTTTGTCCGACTTCCTCTCCAGAGGACAGGCGCCTGTGATTAGCCAGTGTATCTGCTCAGGCTCCACCTCGTAGGACCATCTCTGTTCCTTTCTTCTCCTCTTTCCAACGGTGTCAAATTTGTAACACAGTGCTGACCATCTTAACCTTCTTAATGCCTCTCTCGCATTTGTGCCACCCCCTTCTACCTGTTTTGTCTGACTGATATAGGAGGCTGGGGTATCATTCAGGGATGCGAAGCCTGGACTGTTGCATTTTCTCTTGACTGTGCTTTGAATCATGAAACTATCTATGCCTTGTGATCAGATTAGTTTTTAAACGTTTGCCTCCTTACCATGCATCAGACCCTATCTTTTTGGACCTTCCGATCTCGTGGAGGAAATAGACCAAGACATGTGAGCAAATTATAAGACCACAGAACTCTGAAGAATGTAAACAGGGTATTGAGGTAGTGGACAGTGAGGACCTTAAATAGGTGGCCAGGGAAGGCGTCTGTTCAGAGGGGCTATTTAGGCTGAGATAGAACTCCTAAGGGTGAGATTGTCAGGCAAAAGGGCAGCAGCAGGTGGAAAGCGCCAGGGCACAAAGGAGTTGGTCTGGCTGGGTAATGACGTGTGAGGAGGGGGCTGTATCCTGACCTGAGACAGGAGAAGCGACCACGGGTCTAATCACAAGGCCTTGTGGTTCACATCAGAGAGTTGGGTTTTGTTCCATGTGAGACGGGTTCATGGACTGTAAGCGTTGTTGTGTGATGAGGTACGTATTTGCATTTTGAGCTGAAGCTGGTGTGGTCGAGGTGGAAAGAGCCAGGGAATGTGAAGCTAGGCGAGGCCAGAGGTGGAGACGGGGCGAGACCAAGCAGGGCACATTAAATATTTTTACTTTTATCCTAAGAGCCATGAGAAGCCACATAAATATTTGAAATAGAGAGCGATGGGATGGCCTTCGTTAGGGCAGAGATGAAGGATTGAAGTGAATAAGAGAGGAAGCAGGAAAACCAGTTAAGGGGCTGCTTCAGGACCTCATGCCCGAGAGAACAGTGGCTTGGCGGGCACCTGGGGGGCTCCGTCGGTTAAGCATCCGACTCTTGATTTCTGCTCAAGCCATGATTTCATAGTTGGTGAGTTCAAGCCCCACATTGTGCTCTACACTGACAGCGCAGAGCCTGCTTGGGATTCTCTCTCTCTGCCCCTCTCTGTCTCTTTCTCTCTCAAAAAATAAAAATTAAAACCTTTGAAAAAAAAAAAGCCCACAATGACTTGGACTAAGGAATGGAGAAAATGGACACATTTAAGGCAATTAAAATTATTGTTGCCTTATTTTTAATGTTTTTACCTTTTTAATAACACTTAGGATAATATCTACCCTCTTAGCAAATTTTTAAGTCTATAACACAGTATAAGTATAGATCCTGCATTGTGTAGTAGATGTCCAAAAATGATTCATCTTGCAAAAGTGAACCTTTGTGCCTTTTGAATGACAGCTCCCCATCCCCCAACCACAGCCCCCCTCCAATCCCCCCGCACCAGCTGACCACCATTCTTCTCTCTGGTTCTGAGTTTGACTATTTTAGATTCCTCTTATAAGGGGGGGGGGGTCATACAGTATGTGTCTTTCTGTGACGCTTATTTCATTTAGGATAATGCCCTTTATGTCCATCCACATTGTCACAAATGCCGTATTTCATTCTGTTTTAAAGCTGAATAATGCTCCATTGCGTGTATAGACCGCGTAATTTTTTAAGCGCTAAACTGACAGTATTGGCTAATGGATTGGATGGGCAGGGGCAGTGAGGCCAAGGTCAGAATCAACATCTCCCATGCCTCTGTAGAACTAGGAGGAGGGCAATACTACTGAGGAAATGTGAAATATGGGGACACAGTTTCAGAAGGAGGAAGGGGAGACCAAGAGAATAATTATGGGTAAATTACATTTGACACAGCTCTCATATAACTCTGCTGGAAAAGGTGTCCCAGACAGCTCTATCTGTAAGAGTGGAGCTCAGAGAATTCTGAGGGACAGATGCAAACTGTGAAACACAGATCAAACAGATGGAAATGAACCAAGCCATGAGCATGAATGAGGTCAAGAGTGTAGAGAAAGAAGAAAAGGGAGCAGGTGGACTGGAAAACACCATCACTTGGAGGTTGGGTAGAGAAAGAAGAACCAGCAAAGAACAGGAGCCAGGGAGATAGGGAGGCAATCAGCGGGGTGGTATTCCAGAGGCTCAGTTCGGGGCGGAGCGATCCGTGCCACTAATGCCGACGTGGGTGACGCCCACTGGAGCAGTCGGTGCCAGAGCCGTCTGGAGTGGACTGAACTGGGAGAGAAGGAAGGGGAGACCATGCATGCAGGTGAACCACCACCTAAAATCCTTATCTGATTCCGTTACGTCTTTAGTGAGAGACCGTAGGTGGCTTTCGGTATACTGCCCCGCTCCCGTTATTTCAGAATGCCTTGTTGACTTCTTTGTTTCCCATCTCCTGGATGATTAGCCTGAATTTAACACGCTTTGAATTTTTATTGCACACTCTGATTCTATCGTGACATTTATCATGTATTGCTTTCATTCATGTTATCTCTCTTTTTTAAAGTTTATTTACTTATTTTGAGAGAGAGCACGAGCAACAGGGCAGAGAGGGGGAGAGAGAGAGAGAATCCCAAACAGTTTCCACACTGTCAACACAGAGCCTGGTGCAGGGCTCGAACTCAGGAATGGTGAGATCATGACCTGAGCAGAAATCCAGAGTTGAACGCTTCGCGATGGGGGTTACATTTAGCATTTTCCCAGCACATAACTTTACACATATTATTAGACTGGATTAATTGCCTGACCAGTGGTGACATTCTCCACTCATTTATTCCTAGTTTTGGGTTCAGTGTCAAGGAGAACAGACCTACTCACACACCCCCTTCATTGAGGGAAAAATTCTAGCAGAATCACAAGATCCTAATCCAGTAACCATGTTTTGTTTGCTTCTAATATCTTTTTAAGAAGATTATGAATAGTTTTAGATTAACAGAAAAACTAAAAAGATGGTACAGTTTCCATATACCTCACATTCAATTTCTATAATTATTAACATTCAAAAAATTTGTTTTAAATTTATTTATTTTGAGAGAGAATGAATAGGGGAGGGGGAGAGAGTGGATCCCAAGCAGGCTCCACGCTGTCGGTACAGAGCCCAGCTCAGGGCTGGATCTCACAAATGATGAGATCACAACCTGAGCCAAAACCAAAAGCTGATGCTTAACAGACTGAGCCACCCAGACGCCCCCATGATTATTAACATCTTATAGTAATATGGTACATAGGTCACAATTAATGATCCAGTATTGATACATAATAATTATTACTTAATCTCCATACTTTGTTTAGATTCCTTAGCTTTTCCTTAATGTCCTTTTCCTCTTCCATGACCCCATGTAGGGGTATCATATTATATTTAGTCATCGTATGTCCTTAGTCTTCTCTTGACTGTGAAAGTTTCCTAGATTTCCTTTTTTTGATGACCTTGACAGTTTTGGGATGTGCTGGCCAGGCATTGTGTAGAATGTCTCTCCATTTTGGATCTGTCTGATGTTTGTCTCATGATTACACGGTGTGATGGGTGTTTGGAAGAAGGCCACACAGTTAGCTAAGTGCCGCTGTTCTCTTTACAAGAGTGCATTCTCTCAACATGGCCAGTCACTGTTGATGCTGATTTGGTCACCTGGGGTCTGCCACGTGTCTCCACTATAAAGTTGTTGGTTTTCCTCTCCTTTCCATGCCATACTCTTTGGAAGAAAGTGATAACACAAAACCCTCATGTAAGAAGTAGGAAGTTGTGCTCTACCTACTTGAAGGCGGACTAGCTACAAAAATTATTTGGAATTCTTCTCCATTGGAGATTTGTCTCTTACTCTCCATTTAATTAGTTATTGGACCACTTATTTATATCAGGATGAGTTGGCGGATAGTTACTCTATTTTTGGGGTTATAATCAAATGCTACTTTATTCACTTTGTTGCTCAAATAGTTCCAGCTTTGGCCATCAAGAGCTCTTTCAGTTGTCTCTTTAGTTGACTTGAAATAACCCTGTCCTTGTGGGATTTTTGTTTATCTTGGGTACTTCATTGCTCAAAGACAAGATGCTCCATGTGCATCTTGAATTTTTCCCACCCTAGTCTTAGTCTCAGCCATTTCTCTAAGGGGCCCTGGTTCCATTTATCTGAAGATGGTTTTAGAACCAAGTTGCGACAGAGTAGGTGTGCTCATTGCTACTGGGTTGTCATTGCATATAGTCCCTTGCCCCTGACAGGGCTATGAAATATGGACATGTGTAATACCACATACATAATACAAATATCTTTAAATATTTGTGCGTATAAGATTCCATATCAATATTAAGCTAAAGATAAGTTCATACCGATGTCCCCACATCTAGTCCAGTACCTTACCCCCTTTTACCTGCCACAGGCACTCTCACACTGAGACACCTGGTTTTCAGCAATGTCATTCATTTGCTGAGCTGTTCAATGTCACTTGTGTAGGTAGCACTTTCAGAATGTTAACCCAGACTTCCACTCCATTGGGAAACAACTCTATCAGCTAGAGTACAGAGCTTATGTGTGCAGCGCTTTGTGTAGCTCCTTTTGTCTTTCATCTTACAGACTCCACTCATTTCCAAAGTCACTTAGGTCAGAATTTTCCCCCTTTTGTGAGGTTGTTTCATATGTGAGAATACAGTTAGATTCTTTTTGTCCCATTCTGAACTGTATGCTGAGATCCCTTGAACTCTTAAGTCATTTTTTAAAATTGTAGAAATTAAAGTTCACTCTTTGTGCTATAAGGTTCTAAAGGTTTTGGCAAACGCAATTTCATGTATCTTCCATTAGACTATCACAGAGAATAGGTTCGCCACCCAGACTTTCCCCTGTGCTACACCTCTTCAAGCTCCCACCTCGACCCCTGGACAACTACCCGGATGTTTATTATCTCTACAACTACCCAGATATTTATTATCTCTTTAGTTTTAGCTTTTCCAGAATGCCATATACTTGTACAGTATGTAGCCTTTTTAGACTGGCTTCTTTAACTTTCCATTATGCGTTTGAGATACGTCCATGTTTTAGCTTGGCAGCTTGTTCCTATCACTAAGTGGTATTCCAGTAAATAGATGTACCACAGTTTACTTATCCATTCATCTATTAAAGGACATCTTGGTTGCTTCCATTATTTGGCAATTCTGAACAAGCATTCGTGTGCAGGTGTATATATGGGCATAAGTTTTGGAATCAGTTGAGTAAATACTTGGGAAGATGAGCTAAGATAATGTGTAGCTTTATAAGAAACTGCCGAACTGTCTTCCAACATGGCTATACCAGTTTGCGTTCCCACCAGCAATGAATGAGAGTTCAGTTACATCACATCCTCCCCAGCAATTGGATTGTCAGTTTGTTGGATTTGGGTCATTCTACAACATGTGTCGTGCCATTTCATGTTATTTTAATTGACATTTCCCAAATGATAGATGATACAGGGCATCTTTTCATACACTTATGTACCATGTGTATATATTATTTGATGAGGTATCTATTCATACCTTTTGCCTATTTTTTAATCAGATCGCTTGCTTTATTATAAAGATTCTTTGTATATTTTACATTTAAGTCCTTTATCAGATATGTTTTACAGATATGTTTCCCAATCTCTGACTTGTCTTTTCATTCTCTCTACATTACCTTCCTCAAGATAGATTTAATTCTGATAGAGTCCAAATTATCATTTTTTAATTTCTGATTTTCATGTAGTATAAAAAAAATCAAATCCTCATCACCAAACCCAGAGTCATATATATTTTCTCCTAAAAGTTTCATAGTCTTGTATTTTAGTTAATTTTTGTGGAAGGCATAGATTTGTGTCTAGGTTTATTTTTGTATATGTAGATATCCATATCATGTTCCAGCACCATTTGTTGAGAAGACTATCCATTCTCCATTGAACCTTATACTTTAAAAACCAAAATCTGTTGACTATATTTTTGTGAATTCTGTGTCTGGTTTTCTATTATTTTTCTTTGATCTGTATGTCTCTTCCTTTCCCAATATCAAACTGTCTCGATTGCTGTAGCTTAATGATACATCTTAAAACTGGATAGTGTGAATCTTTGAGCTTTGTTTTTTTCTTCAATATTGTTTTGACTATTCTAGGTCCTTTGCCTTACTGTATAAATGTTAGAATCACTTCGTTAATGTTCTCAAAATAACTTGCAAGGATTCTGATTCCATTAAATCTATAGATCAAGTTGGGAACAACTGACATCTTAATAATACTGAGACTTTCAAAACACAGACTGCTTCTCCATTTATGTAAACTTTTGATATTTCTCATCAGTGTTCTTGACGTTTTCAGTATACAGGTCCTATATCTGCTTTGTCAGATTTATACTTAGTATTTCCTTTTCTTTGGTGCTGTTAAACGTGGGTTTTTTTAACTTTAAATTTGAACAGTTCATTGCTGGTATATGGGAAAATTGACTTTTGTATATTGATCTTGTATCCTGCAATCTTGCTTTACTTGTCAGTCAGTTCCAGGAGGTGTTTGTAGATGCTTTGCATTTTTCTACAGTCATGTCGTCGGAAATTAGAGACAGTTTTATTTATTCCTTCCCAATCTGTATACCTTTTCATTGCCTTTTCCATTAGCTAGGACTTCTAGTATGATGTTGAATTAGAACAATTGTTCCTGATCTTAGGAGAAAGATGTCCAGGATTTCAAAATTAAGAATGATGTTAACTGTAGGGGGTTTTTTTTGTAGATGTTCTTTATCAAATTAAGGAAGTTTCTCTATGTTCCTTTATTTTGAGAGATTTTTAAATCATGAAAGGGTATTATAATTTTAAAATGTTTTTTCTGCATTGATATCATAAAGGTTTTCTGCATTGGCCTCCTGGTATGGTAGAGTACAGTGATTGGTTGCTTAATGTTGAACTAACCTGGAAAAAAATCCACTTGGCCATGATGTACGATTTTTTTCTTTGTACAGATTGTTAGGTGTTCTTTGCTAATACATTGTTGAGAATTTCTGTATTTATATTCATGAGAGATATTGATCTGCAGTTTTCTTTCTTACAATGTGTATATCTGGCTTTGACATTAGACATGCTCATCTCTTAGAATGAGTTAGGAAGTGCACCCTTTGCTTCTGTTTTCCAGAAGATAATGTAGAGAATTGGTGTTTATTTCAAAATTTCTTGGTAGAATTCACCTGTGGAGCCACCTGGACCTGATGCTTTCTTTTGAAGATTATTAATTATTGATTACATTTCTTTAAGAGATAGAGGGCTCTTCCATTAGTTTTACAAGCGTGTGTCTTTCAAGGGATTGGTCCACTTCAGCTAAGGAATATGATTTGTGGCCATAGAGTTTTTTTTCAACTTTCCTTTATTATCCTTTTAATGTCCATGGGATCAGTGATGATGACCCACCTTATTTCTGGTAGCAGTGATTTGTGCCCTCTCTTTTATTTTTACGTGGCTAGAAGTTAATTAATTTTACTGATCTTATCAAAAAGTCAGCTTTTGGTTTCATTGATTTTCTGGTTTTCCTATTTTCAGTCATTGTTTCTAATTTTTAAATTATTTCTTTTCTACCCTTGGCTTTCAGTTTAAATTGCTCTTCTTTCATTAATTTCATAAAGTAGAAACCAGTTTTTGATTTTAGATCATTCTTCTTTTCTAATCTATGCATTTAATGCCATAAATCCCTGTGTTAGCACTGCTTTTTTTTTTTTTCCTGTGTTCTAAAGATTTTCTTAGGTTGTATTTTTGTTTTTTGTTTAGGTCAAATTAAAGTACTCTTGAGACTTCTTATTCAACACATGGCTCATTTATAAGGGTTTCTTTAGTTTCCAAATATTTGGGGGGGTTATGGCCATCTTGCAGTTTTTGATTTGGTTTAATTATATATTGTCAGTTGAGAACATACTTTGCATGGCTTGTATTCACTTAAGTTTGTTAAGGTATGTTTCGTAGCTCAGAAAGTGTTCTATCTTGGGGAATGTCCGTGAGAGCTTGAGAATCAAATGTATTGTGCTGTCGTTGGATGAAGTCTTCTATAAATGTCAGTTAGGTCACATTAGTTGCTAGTGCTATTCAGATCACCTGTATCCTTACTGACTTTCTACCTGCCTGATCTATCAGGTACTGAAAAGCAGTGTGAAGCATTAACCACATTTTGGTCTTTGAGACAGAATTACCTAGCACTGCAGATCTACTCAGCCCACTGCCGTTGTCTTTCCTTGAACAATGAAAATGTTCAAGGAAACATCGAAAAGCAATGATAGTGAATTCCTTGGCATTAGAGGAAAAAAAATAGGCTGAGCAAAACAGGAGGATATTTTGGAAAAGATTCATGAATCAGGACAAAATTAAGAGACTCTTAAATCCAGAGAACAAACTGAGGGTTGATGGGGATGGGGGAGAAGTAAATTTCATGGGTGACGGGCATTGAGGGGGCACTTGTTGGGATGAGGACTGGGCATTGTCTGGAAGCCAATTTGACAATAAGTTATATTAAAAGTAAAGAAAAATATAAAAAATTGATGATTTCTAAGGGCCTTTCAACTCTGGAATCTTGGATGCTCTTAGGGATACTCTTTATTTTTAATTTTTTTTTAGGGAGAGAAAGAGCACAAGTAGGGGGGAGGGGCGGGGGGAGAGAGAGAGAGGAAGAGAGAGAGAGAATCCCAAGCAGGCTCCATCCTCAGCATGGAGCCCAGTGTGGGGCTTGATCCCACGACCCTGGGATCATGACCTGAGCTGAAATCAGTAGTTGGACATTCAACCGACTGAGCCCCCTACGTGCCCCAGTGATAATTTTTACTCAACTTTTCTCCTTCTTTGCTCCTGCTCTGTTTTCTGCCTCACAGTCCTGCTAATTTTGTCCTCCATAATAGAAGTTATCTGTTAGGTGGAACCTAATCTCTGACCTCTGCCCAGTGTGTATCGGAGTATATTTATTGGGAGACCCAGGGGGTCACATATCTTCTGAGCTTTTCCCTGGATCATTCTCTAATATAAAGTACTGGTCGTAAAACATTCAAACCCAGGGGAATGCAGTCCATACCTCACTGTGAGCCAAAGGGACGAGTCTGAAAGGTTGGAGAAAATGAGTCTTTATCAATACTTGTGGTCAAAACACTGCTTCTCTTGCTGCCTTCCCCTGGAATAAAATTGTAAAAAAGAGAGAGACAGAGACAGGAGTGAAGAGAGAGGCCGAGAAAGAACTCTGCATGGAAGACATCTGAACTTGGATAGCACAGGAGGTTCTACGAAGTAGAAACAGTCCACAGAGGACTTCCTCTACCGCTGTTTGTATTTTTATCCCCAGAAAAACGAGAAGCCTGTAGCAACGCTGGTGAGAGACTCTTTGATGATGTCTATAAATCTGTCACGCAAATCAGCTTGTGTCTCATGCCTAATGCTAAAGAGGCGTCCTAATCCGTTCTCCTCTAGGTGTTCTTTGTGGACTTCTCTTGGGATTCTCTTCCTTTAGGAAAGGGTAGCTATGTGTTAGGTCCACAAGGAAGGGGAGTTCCATTAAGGTTAGGAGAAAACACTGGCCCAGAGCCCGACATATCACCTGACAAAGGGAGAGAAAATTTGCAACCGGAATTGTCCTGGCCACTAGGGAAAGTACTGCTACTTGCTGCCGTCCTCTCCTACTAGGACTTGCTCAAGAGCCTTGTAACTGGTCATCAGTTCTCCGAGCTTCACGTTAGATGGATGAATGACCAGAATTTTCATTCCGTCTTCGTAGACAAGGGCGAGAAACAGGCTTTAATTCTTTGCTCAAGGACCGGACTGGTCTTCTCGGTCGGGTCCCCGGCCACGACTTGAGCAGATTCGTTGCCTGTAATGTGTAATTGGCTGCTTAAATGTTTTATTTAATGACGAGTGGCTTTTGCCATCACTGATGGGAAGTCTGTTTGGCCGCTTTTCTTGCTTGAATAACCGGAGTCTCTGAGAGGGTAGACTTATTCTTTGAGGCCCTCAGAAGAGAAATGTGTTTTAAACATGTTTCCATACACAACATAGCTTTCTTAAAGGGAAAAAAAAAAAAAAAAAGGAAGAGAATAGTCCCAGTTTTCCATCCATTAGCCTTTGCTCCAAAGAAAATGGGAGTTGTTTTTGTAAAGAGCCCTCTGGTGTTGTGATGATACCTGTGGAAACTCCCTAAAACTTGAAAACAAAATAATACGCCCCCCCCCCCCCAGAGTTAAAGTAAGTCTTGCCATCTCTCTCTTAGCTATTTCTTCAAAGAGAAAGTGCCTTAGGAAGAGGTATCAAAGATCAATTCTAAAAGCAGAAGTTGAAACTGAATATTATGTAACCATTTGGTTCAGTGATAAGCGAACCTTTAATTCAGTAGAGTAAGTCAATCCATAAGCGTAGCTACATGTCTCAGTTTCCCCGTCTGTAAAATGGTTCATTAACATTTCCTTCTACAGCCTTTGGGACTATTTACAGCCACACATCTGTCCCCTCCTCTTCTGCTCAGACCCAGCCTTCCCTTGCTTGGTTTCAAGGCTCTCTCGTGTCTCAGACTTTCAGTGCTGTTTCCCAGTGTCCTTGTGCTTTCCAGGACCTGGTGGCTCCTAGGGCTTTTTTGCTGACAACGAAATCTCTCTACTCATGGCCCAGAATCCTTCACAGATGTTCCCTGTGTCAGCACAGCAGCTGCTGCCTGGTCAGGGCAATTCCAGTGGAATCTGCTGGTGCCTTTTCATCTTGGCAAATATCGTTCAGAGAAGCAAATAACTTCCCCCAATCCCGGGAGAATCTATGTATGTGATAGTTGCCCTGTCACTTTCTTTTCAGGAAGTTGTCTTCATTTTGATGTTTTTATCACCAGGGCTAAAGATGTAGAAGGGATCCAGAAATTGCGGGAGAAGGCAGTAATTGCCCTCTGAGTGGAGTGCAACATGCAAAGCCAGTATGAATCCCTGACTGGCCCAGATCTGCAAACGATGCTTTATACCCTGAGTTTGCGTTTAACACAGAGCAGAAAGACGCCCTCATAGGTCTGCCTGCAAGCGGAGTGCGGCACATGCAGATCTTGAGATAAAGCTCCCTTTTGCCGAAATGAGGTTTGAAAACAATCCAAAGAGGAGTTATGTTTTCCTAAAATAAAAATTGAGTTCAGGCACCAGATTTTGTACATGCTGTTTAAATAAGATTTGAGCACTTTCAAGTGATTGCAGGCTTTGGTTTTCTGTTTATAATTCCCTCTTGCAATTTCCTCGTATCTGCTTGCCTAAGGTTAAGAAAGGTAGATCTGATGTGATTTCTTTTATTACTTATATATTTGATGTACAATTGTGATAGCCAGGTCTGTTATTTACTTTGAAGAAGGCAGTTAAAAAAAACTAAGCAGCACGTTAATATTTTTACTTATAGGAGATGTATATATATATGTTAAGTATGTTAAATATATGTGTAAACAAAAGTGAAAGATAGTAATATGCAATAATGTACGTAAATACAATGACACGTTATTATTGAGAAGTATATATTATATAAAAGTAACTCATGTAACAACTTCTATATGGGGGGGAACACTGCATCCGGTGTAAAGAAAACTTAGTCCTGTCAGAAAGATAATTCAAAAATGTCACTTCAGTTCTTTCTGATTCCCTATTAATCTGTAACGCCGTAATGCTGCTCTTTGACCTCCTTGCTTTCTAGGCACAACTGAGAAAATGTTCCAGGGAAACAGTGTAAATGTGGGGTCCGCGCGGCTTTCCCAGATGCGCATGTTGAAGAAACGCACATTCATTCTGCTACAGACACCTCTCTCTGTAAACACTCGCACGATTTGCAGCAAATAGAATGTAAAAAAAAAAAAAATTCAGATTCAGGTTTCTGAAAGAGAGGCGTTGAAACAGCATCCTTACAGAAGCCCTTTCAGTATCAAGTTGTAGTGCGTTGTAAAAAGGTTTCCACCTGCAGGAGCATGTTTATTGTAGAAAGCAGAGGGCATATGGTTCTCATTGTTCCCCAGAATCCCCTGGGCCCCACCCCCACACACTCCCAGTCACAGGGTCTCAGCTGGGACTCTGGCACGGACAGTGTTAAGTTCCTCCAGGATGGTAGTGGGCAGCCATATCTTATGCCGTTCTCTCTGGATTTGAAAATCCAGTATTTAATACACATCCAGTAGAATGATTGCGGTACCGTGACTACATTAAAGTAAATATTGTAAGCATTGAGTTTTAACCAGGAGGCCATCTGAGCCCCTGTATAGAACCGTCTCCTCCCCCACTTTCTCTCTCTCTCTTCTCTTACCCTCCAGGTATACAAGTCTGTCAGAAAACTGGAGATTACAATTTCCGGCTATATTGTACATATCAGTTCAGATTAAATCCTTTAGAGGAAATTTCATTTCCTATTCCTATATGAAATTGCCCTTTTAAACAAGTGCATTTTAGGTAAAAAGCTTTTCTATTCGATGTGTTCAGTACTTTGTGGGAAAAGGGATAGTATGGATCTGAGTAGGTTTGAATGGTCTCCAGGGAGAGAGTGGGACCATTTTGTGTCCCTCATGTTCACGCCGACACCTCCCTCGTGGTGCCCTGTGAGCTTTCACATTGGCAGCAGTGCCTTGAATATCGACGTGGGATCCTTCGATGTAGCACGCTCTTTAGAAGCATGACGTGTGAGGCTGAAAAACTGCTGAAGGTTAGGAATGTTGCTTTTCACCGGAAGATGCTTCATGGGAAATTCAAGTTTACTTCAGGTTTATGAATGGGATTAAGACAGCAGTCTTTAATTAAAACAGTTCAGAGCCACACAAAACAGAAGACTCCCTGAGGCAAGAGTTCTGTTTTGTCTCCCTCTCTGGATGGCTCCCACGGTGGTGCAGGAGTTTCCGGTGTCTTCCCTTCAGAGTAGGAGGGGGGAGTGTTTACGTTGGCCTTCCTGTGGCCTCTGACATCCCCCCAGGTCAGGGGGGGACGGGGATGGGACACCGGAGAAGCAGCTTCTAGCACTGTCAACAGTGTAAATTGGTAACCCCATTCCATTTGTCTCTACTCGGTTTCTTCAGCCATCTAGGGAATGGAGGTTATAGCACAGGGCCATGGGGGAGGGGGGATTCTGAAAGGAGGAGACGCCACAGTGTTTTAGGCACCATCTGTTTACGGAATCCCTCTCTTCTCCGGTCCATGACTGTCAACTACCCTCACATGGTCTCAAGGAGAGGTTGTCCAGCCACGGGGGGGAGGTGAAGGGGGAGAATCATGAGGACAGCCCCCCTCTGCTGTGGACTGGATGTTTGTGTCCTCCCTCACCCCCCCACCCCCCACCAAATGCACACATTGAAGCGCTAATCTCCAATGTGATGGGACTTGGAGGTGGAGCCTTCGGGGCGTTGGTTAGGCATCAGTGAGGTCATGATGGTGGAGCCGCCATGATGGGATTAGTGTCTTTATAAGAAAAGGAAAAGACCTGAACTTACTCTCCCTCCCCCACCCCTGCTGGGTAAGGACACAGCAAAAAGGGAACTGTGAACTCTTTTCACCAGACAGGACACTGCCAGTGCCTTGACCTTGAGCTCCCAGGCTCCAGAGCTGTGAGGAGTCAATGTCTGTTGTCTCTAAGCTGCCCGCTCGGGTTTTGCAGCAAGCGCTGACAAAGACCATCTCAATCCTGGGCTCTCCATTACTCTTATGTATCAATAGAGTTCTTAATTACAAACAACAAAATCCACTTTGACTAATTTTTTTTACCCTTGAATGTTTAATTTTATTTAATTTTCATAATAACTTTAAACTTGCAGAAAAGTTGTAAAAATTGTACAAAGGATACCAAATACCCTCCTCCCACATTTCCTGTATCTTAACATTGTGTCCATTTGCTTCAGCACCTTTTGTACATGTGTTTTTCTGAATCATTGGAGAATAAGTTACAGATGATGCCCTTTGGGTATAAGTTCCTCAGTGTACATTTCCTAAAATCAAGAAAATTCTGTTACATAATCAAACTAAAATTATCAAAATCAGGAAATTAGTGCGATAGTAATGATACAGTCCCCCGTTCAGTTCTTTAGATGTCCTCCAAATGTCACATATATATGAATATATACTTTATATATGGCTAAAAATATTGTCTGTATTGTGCATATACGTATATGTCTAAAATTTTAAACCATACATACTACCTTTTTAAATTTTTTAAAAAATATTTAATTTTGAAGGAGAGAGAGACAAACAGAGCATGAGCGGGGCAGGGGCAGAGAGAGAGGGAAACACAGAATCTGAAGCAGGCTCCAGGCTCTGAGCGGTCAGCACAGAACCTAACACGGGGCTTGAACTCACAAGCCGTGAGATCGTGTGATCTGAGTCGAAGTCAAAGGCTTAACTGACTGAGCTACCCGGGCATCCCTACATACAAAATTGGCTAGTTTAAATGGCCATGTAAGATGCCAGACATTCTTTTAAGTACCTTTATTTTTTTTTTAATGTTTTATTTATTTTTGATACAGAGAGAGACACAGCATGAGAGGGGGAGGGGCAGAGAGAGAAGGAGACACAGAACCGGAAGCAGGCTCCAGGCTCTGAGCTAGCTGTCAGCACAGAGCCTGACGCGGGGCTCAAACCCACGGACGTGAGATCTGACCTGAGCTGAAATCGGAGGCTCAACCGACTGAGCCACCCAGGCGCCCCTAAGTACCTTTATTTTTAATCCATTGAATCCTCAAAGCAACCCAGTGAGGTGGGTATTCTTATTCTCCTGGTTACAAATAAGAAAACTAAGGCATAAAAATATTTAATAAATTGCTCAAAATTCCTAAGAAGGAGGAAGCTGAAGCCAGATTCTTAAAGTTTTTAACCCATGTTTTCCAAACACATACTTAAAAAATTGGCCGTTTTTACTAAAATTCAGCTATTGCATTCTTAGGCATCTGTTTCAGAGAAATAAAAACTTAGATTCACACAACAAATGTTCACGGCAGCTTTTTGGTACCAGACTTGCCCTCCCACCACAAATGACAAATGATGGTGGACGTCCATGTGCAAAGAATATATTTTGATCCTCGCAGCACATTCAAAAAATTAACTCAAAATTACCACAGACCTAAATATAAAACTTAAACCGGTAAAACTTCTAGGCAAGGCACTGGAGAAAACCTTGTGGCTTTGTGTAGGGAAGGGTTGCTAGATGTGACTCTAATGCTGTGATGCAACAGTTGGTAAATGGGACTTCGCTGAAATAAAACGTAACAAAACAAAGCCTTCATCTTGAAACACATCCTTAAGAGAATGAAAAGACAAGCCACAGACTGGGAGAAAATATTTACAAATCGTATCTTTGATAAATGGATTATATCTAGAATATATAAAGAACTCTCGAAACTCAACAGTAAGGAAACAAATAGCTCAAATTTTAAAAGAGGCAAAAGCTTTGAGCAGGCACGTTCCTAAGGAAGATCTGTGGATCGCCAGCAAGCACAGAGAAGATTCCAACATCATTAGTCAATTAACAAAATGCAAACTAAAACTATAATGAGCAGGGTGCCTGGGTGGGTCAGTCAGTTAAGCACCCAACTCTTGATTTTGGCTCAGGTCATGATCTCACGGTCATAAGATCAAGTCCCATGTTAGGCTCTGTGTTGAGCATGGAGCCTGCTTGGGATTTTCTCCCTCTCTCTCTCTCTCCCTCTCTCTCTCCCTCTCCCGCTCCCGCTCCCTCTCTCTCCCTCTACTTTCTCACTCTTTCCCTTTCTCTCCCTCTCTTCTTGTGTTTCTACTCGTGCACACCCATTAGAAGGGCTACAATGAAACAGGTGACTATATCAAGTGTTAGGACCAGAAGGAACATGAATGCTCTTATGCAGGCTGGTAGGAATGCAAAATGATACAATTACTTTAGAAACAGTTTGGCAGTTTTAGGGTGCTTCCTGGCCCAGTCGGTTAAGCGTTTGACTCCTGATTTCGGCTCAGGTCATGATCTCCTGGTTTGTGAGTTCAAGCCTCACATCGTGCTCTATGCTGACAGTGCAGAGCCTGCTTGGAATTCTCTGTCTCCCTTTCTCTCTGCCCCTCCTCCAGTCGCTTCAAGCACTCGTTCTTGAAAACAAATGAATAAACATAAGAAAAAAATTTTTAAGGAAAACAATTTGATAGGATTTTAACAAGTTAAATGTACGGCTCCCGCCAGATGCAGCTGTTCTACCCCTAAGTGTTTACTTGAGAAAACTCGTATTTCTGTATGCAACTATGCACGCAGTGCTCAGCGCTGCCTTGTCTGTGATCGCCCAAACTGGAGATCACCTGGGTGCCGTTCAACAGGTGACTGTTTAATGAACTATGGTACATCCATGCCAGCAGTCCTACTTAGGAACAAAAAGAAATGAACTTTTGATTTATATCATAGATTGGATGGATCTTTGAGAATTACACTGAGTGAAAAACTTTTTATTCCAAAAGATTACTTGCTTATATGATTCTAATAATATAAAATTCTTGAGATGACAAAACAATAGCAGTGGAGAACAGATTAGTGGTTCCCAGAGTTAGAGACGGAAGGGGGCCCAGGAGGGACGCGGGGTTATTAAGAGGGACAGCACGATGGATCTTCGCAGTGATGAATTGTTCTGTGTCTTGACTGTGGTGGTGGATGCACAGTCCGACACCTGTGAGAAAACTGCGTGAAGGAAACATACACGCAGAAACAAGTTCATAAAAATCCGAATAAGAGCCAAGGATTGTGTCGATAACAATATCATGCTGGTGATAGTATACTTATAAGTTTTACAAAATGTTAACATTATGGCTAAACAGTAAAGGATTTCTATATTTGTTCTTATATATGCATGTGAGTCTACAGTTATTTCAAAATGCAGAGTCTAAAAATATATCTATGTGCATAGATATCAAAACAATAGCATGAGATGAAATACCCTTATTCACATCTTTAATTTTTAAAAGCTGACATTGGAGGCAGGACAAGAAACATATAACTTATTTTTGGGTATCCTTTTTCAGAACACAGAATTAACATTTTAATTTCACTTGGGCATAGGATGGTTTGCGCATATATGATATAACTATTAATCATTATTTTTAACTTTGTATTTTTCAAGTTTATCGGGCCTAGATTCTTGGATGCGGTAATAAGAACAGGCTTAATTATCAGGCTACTGTGAACAACAATGAAATAGATATTTAGTAAAATGATCTGGGGAGCTCAGAGAATCCACTGGAAGGCCACAGAACCAGGTTCTGAAATGCACAGAATGCAAAGCAGCTCTGGAGGTCTAGGAAACAGAACCATATAAATAGAGCGGTCTCGTGGGAGTGACAGGTGGCTGGGTGGCTGGAAAGAATGTGCTCTAGCATTCTTCAGTCATAACATCACTTGCACCCGGCCCAAAGTCTAGCAAAGAAAAAAGTCCTCCCATTGCAAGAATGACATCATGTGCCTCCCCTCCTGCCCATAGGGAGACGATGGGAGCAAGAATCTGGCCTTCCTGGTGTCCCACGTGAGGGCCAGGCACCCAAAGTCAACATCACACTACGTTTTCCACAAGGTAAAAGCTGTGTTTCCCCTGGAGAAAATTGGGAAGCCATTGGAGAGGAGGAATGAATGCTGGCGGCCCAGGGGATGATGAGCATCTGTCTCCACAAGGATGTCAAAGGGAGAAAAAGATTTACAGATACACCCGAGTCACGGAGTGTGATATTTAAACCGTAGTAAGCAGGCCACTTTTCTACCCCCCACATTCCTTCTTTTACAGATTCTAAAATTCCATCCTTTGGGAATGTGTTTCTGTTAAGAATTAAGCCTCATTTGATAGTCCGTTTAAAAGAGGCATTCTCCAGGTACCGGCAAAATACCAAGTCATGAATACATAAATATTAACATCCAACTTGTCCGGGCGGATGGGGGTGGGGGGCATTAGGAGCCTCTGTGTCAACATGGGAACAGAACCTGGGCTGCGGAAGAACAAGACTGTGCCTGCTCTAGCTTTGTCCAGAGGTGGCCCAGCCCAAGGAATGATTTAGGGACACTGCTTATTTCGGATGTTGTCAGCCCAAGGCTATGAAAAACTGCAAAGCAAAGTAGAGCCAGGAGTCAAGTAATGTATGTGCTGTGACTACTCACAAGATGTTGTGCCAAACCTGCAAATGGCTCTTTCCAAATGGCCATTTACTCTAGAAATGACAACAGGAGTACCAGTCAGCAACAAGGCCACAGGAAAGAAATTGATTCTATTCAGACATAACCCAAGTAAACCCCTGGATCTGTGAGGCTTATTCCTGGCACAGCAACTCATTCCAAGGAACGCCACCCAGGAACCAAAAATAATTACCAGCAAAAAATGATCACATTTTTATCTTCATTTCCCCCAACAAGTATAAATGAGTTGTGTCCAATTTCTAATCCTGATTTCTCAATGGATGCCCTCTCTTTGTCTACTCTCTGCCTTACTACACAGCAGATGGAGGACTCTCTCTTCCCTTGACCTTCACCTCTCAGTCCAAACCCATTCTCACCCCTCATCTTTCTGTCGCCTGATAACTTCCCCTTTCATATATAAATATTACAACATCCGAATGCAAATCATAAAACCTCACTGTTCTCTTCTCCCCACCCCAGTCCCCCGATTGCCTTGATCTGCGTAAGGACGTAGAGTTCTTGAGGGACAAGAAGAATAAAGACCCTGGTCACTCATAATAACGCTGGGTCCTGTTTCACAAGGATGTAATCCTATGTGAATGGGCAGAAATGGATTCCAGGGGAGGAAAACTAAGGACAGAGCCCCCCGTCAGGCACCGATGATTAAGTTCACATCACCAACACCCCGAGAACAGACAGAACTGCGCCAAGCAGTCAGAAGTCCCTCAGAGTCTGTCTTTGCCTGCCAGCAATCTTCATCTTTGTAGGTGAATGTAGGTTTGCCTACCTCTCTCTGGCTCCTGAAGTGTCACCACCTTGTGCGTTGGATCCCAGTCCCAGTGAGAATCTGAGCCTGATGCGCAAACCTTCTGTGTTTCCACAGCACTCACCTCGAGGGTCTTCGGACCCCCCTGCATGTCAAGATGTCCATTTGGCATCTTTTCTCCCAGTCCCTTCCTCCGGCCTTGTAACTCAGAGGTGCGTTTGGCATTCCCATCCGCAAGTGTGATCAGGTGTAAAAGAGGATGTGATACGAAAGTGACACTGCTGTCGCCTAGGATGGACTTCCTGCAGTTGACACGTGTCCACACAACATTAACGCACAGCCTGCTCACCTAAATCCATTGGCACCAGGGTGAGAGCCAAGGACAGGGGCTTCGATAACAGAAAATATTGTGCCCTGTCACCAGAGATTAGCGGAGCATAGAAAGATTTAATCCTTTCAATGTCCCTGGCACGTAAATCCTACACAGATTGTGACTTTAAAAGGTTTAGCTGCCAGACACAGGGTATCGCCTCCCCCTGTCATGCACAACGAAATAAACCTTCCGTCCATTGTGCAACAGAAGGTTCAACACAGAGGGAAAGGATCAGGGTGGTTAACTGAATTATTCTCCATGGCAGCAGTTTCCAGTTTGTTCCATGGAATATTAAAGATCCTGGGGGTATTAACAGGTGCTAATATTCAGCATTAATTCCAACTTAATGGTTACTGACATCCTACTGTGTGCTACGCATGATTCTAGGACCCAGAGATCCATCAATGAGCAAAAGAGACAAAACTCAGACGGATAGTAAGGAGAAAACCTGGATCTAAGAATAATTCTAGTAAGAGTGTTTGGAGGAAAGAGAACTAAATTCATTAGATTTGTTTGGTGGATGGTATCAAGTATTGTCTTCCTAGTTAATCTTTCCAGAGAAGTTATCATTTCTAAATGGAACACAGAGCTATGTGAGCCGGAATTTCCTCTCCCTATGGAGGAGAAAAGGAAATTTATATTTCAGTGACAACTATGATTGGAGGAGAAAAGAAAATTTATATTTCAGTGACAAGTATGATTGGTACATTAATTATATTTTATTTTAATCCTAACACCAACCCTCTTATGTGCTTAATAATCCCAATACAAAATTACATTTCTTTTCCTAATTAGAAAACAATAGAGTGCTATTTTTTTAAACCAACCAACTGACAAACACCAAAACCCAGAAGTTATCTGTAATAATTTATGTGCGTGTAGAGATTTAAAAACCTTCTGTGGCACCTGGATGGCTCAGTAGGTTACGTGTTCAACTTTGGCTCAGGTCATAATCTCACAGTTTGTGGTTTTGAGCCCCGCATCAAGCTCTGTGCTGACAGCTCGGAGCCTGGAGGCTGCTTCAGATTCTGTGTCTCCCTCTTTCTCTGCCCCTACCCTGCTCACAGTCTGTCTCTTTCTCTCTCAAAAAATAAAAAAAAAATTTTTTTAATCTTTTATTTGGTCCTTCTAGATGTAGAGATACTCAAAAGAAAGTAGATGCATAGTGGAACGGAGAGACTAAATATTTAAGGGCTTATAATTTGGGAGGAAAAAATAACTCCATTTTCCCCAAAGATAAAGAACAAATATTTTATTATATTTGCTGTACTGCTAATTCAACTTATCTGATAGAAATATATATATAGTGGATATAGTATTTCTATGACAAAAGTCTTACTTTATTATTTTGACTTTGTTAGCATCTTAACTTTAACTGAGTTAATAAATAAAATTCCTACTTCCTTATTAAAGTCAACCCTTCTACTCAGGCACTAGTTTTACATCTATTCTCACTTCCTTAAACATCATCAGATTTCTCTTCTTAATTGGATCATTCCCACTGGCCTGTAACATTGCTATATCTTCCCTCTTCAAACAAATTATAGTCTCCTGACTTGCACTTCCATACTTGTTGAGAAAATTAGTATTGGACTTGCTCTTGCATCATAAAGAATTAGAAAATTGAATAAAATACATTGACCAAATTTGTTTCGATATTGGACAGCAGGCACCATAGGATTCTAATCCCTTAGAGAAGGGAAACAAGGGATGTAACCTCACGATCACCCCAGATTTTTGCCTGGAGCCACTTTCTGGACTGCAGCACAGGAAGGGTGAACCCAAGAAGGGAATAGTAGTCTCAGTGAATTGAGGAGACAAATATTTGAGTTCAGATGGGCTTAGGTGGATGGGATTTTTGGGAAGAGAACTAGAAAAGAACCTTTGCAGAGAAATGATTTAAAAATCCACAAAATCACCTTAAGTCTTTAGCTGAAATCTGTGTTCTTCATGCATTGGGTGAATCTCCACAGGGTTGAGTAAAGAAGTACCTGTAAACTACAAACGTTACAGAGGGCTGGAGATGTTTGAATTCCAATCAGATAGAGTGGAGAGATGTTGAACACCGAGATCATTCAGAGAAGACTCCAACGGTAGTACCTCTTAGTAGTAGGACTAAATTAGCCCTGGAGTAAAGGCCTCTGTAGACTTACCCTAATAAAGCTAAAAAAACAAATCTCAGAAAAATCAAGCTACCCCATAAATAACTTAACTACCTGCTAAAACATACTTTAAAGGAAGACAACCGTGTGATATTGTTGTCCGACAATATTGGATGTCCAACATCCTTTCAAAAAGTATTAGATGTACAAAGAGGCAAGAAAATACAATGCATAGGCAAAAGAAAATCAGTCAATACAAAAAGACTCAGGAATGACTGTGAGGATAAAATTAGCAGGAAAGGACTTGAATACAGCCATTATAAATGTGCTGAAAGATTTAAAGGAAACCATGAATGTAATGAGTCAAGAAATTGAATATATAAAACACAGCAAAGAGAATTTCTAGAATTAGAAAATAGAGTTTCTAAAAATTTTAGAAGTCACTAAATGGGCTTAATAGAAAATTAGAAAGTATAGAAGAAAATATCGAACTGAAGGACATAGCAGTAGAAATTATCTAAAGTTAAAAAGAAATTCAGAATCAATGCGGGGAAAAAATGGACAGATCTCTGTTGAGCCCTGATCTAATTTTAAGTGACCTTAAATGTAATTTGGAGTCACAGAAGGGAGTGAGAGGAGAATAAATAGTTGGTGAAATAATGACTGAAGTGTTTACAAAACATGATAAAACTTTAAACCCCCCAAACTCGAGAATTTCACAGATGCCATGCAGGGATGTCTCATTCAGTCGTCTGGCCCTGGCTTATTTGTAGTCGAAGGAGTAGCAAGAGAGGGAAAATCCCATCATGCCACTTCTTTTCAAGACCCTGCTTATATCCCATTGTCTTCTATCCAGTTGGCACAGCAAGTCATGTGACGTGGGCTAGATACAAAGGCTGGAGAAATAAACTCTATGTTTTGATGAGAGAAACAGCGAAGTCACATTTCAAAGAGACAGGTACATTGAGATAGAAAGAATGTGTGGCCATTTTCCATCTACACAGCCACTCCATCAGAGAAGCCTTTCTGACCAGAGATCCTATGTAAATATATCCCCTTCCACTTCCTATCACACTCTGTATTCTTGTTTTATTCTTCTGCCTATAAGTAATCAAAATTATATTAAATATTAATTTATCTACCCCATTAGAATATAAACTCCATGACGTTCATGCTTTTCCAGTGTCTTGTTTCCAGCAAAGGCATATAGTACTTGGTCAATAAATAGTTGTTGAGCAAACTGCAAAATGCAGAAATAGGTATGTTTTCTGAAAAGCACATATACAGTTTTTACTCCTCAATAGGACATTGAATAATATTATCCCTTTAACTCAACTAAAAGATTCAGAAAGCTAAAAGAGTTTATAAACTAAGAAGGAACATAGTTTTGTCTCCTAACTCTTATTATAATTCTAACTATACAGGTATAATTTAATATTAAGTTAGGATAATGTGGTCTCTTTGCCTTTTGTTTAATTTTTATATTTCCACAAGGTACTCAGTAACTAACAGATAATAAGTAAATATTTAATTTCTTTAAAGACTTTCAGAGCCAAATTCAAAATCATGAGTAGGCACTGTCACTAGACTTTTTAAGAAGACCTACATAAATTATATGAGTTTTGTTCCCCCCCGACCCTTTATTTTTGCCACACTTGGTCACTTTTTACTTGGTGTTAAATTAAAATGTTGTTTTAAAGACCTGAAAGCAAGTCATTAAAATTTAAAAAACAAACAAAAACAAAAAACCAAACTACACATTTTCTGAAAACTTAATAATCAGATTGAGGCTTGCTTGATGGCTTAGGATGGTCAGGGTGGTTAATTTTTATTATCCTAATTAGAATCTAATTTCAAGATTTCTTAATCAAAAGGATTCAGTATTTTCTTTTTACCGGTTAAGAGGCAAAAAGCTAAATGGAGTGAGTGTGAAGACTTTGGAGTAGGAGGATCTGACCATTTTGCATATTTTTCATACTACCTACTTTGCTAAGCAAACAAGGAAATGATGAATAGTCACAATGGCATGAATTTTATCTAGTCTGAGAGAGAAGAGGAGATGTAGAAGATAACCTAATCCTTCAATTAACAGTATTCACACTGAATACGTTTTGGTTTTGTTGTTGTTGTTTTTGTTTTTTGTTTTTTTGTCTGGTTTGGTTTTCTGCCATCCTATCACATAATCACACACACACACACACACACACACACACACACACACACACACCCCTTTTTACACTAGCTAGTATCTTTGGTTCAGAGAGCTCCAAGTAATCGTCAGCCTACCTAGGTCTACAAATTAGGCCATATATTATGCAATGATATTTCTTATTCTTACTAGCGTTTTTGAGATTTGCAGCAGAACACAGATTTAGAAGTTTAAGGTTTTATATTTACCCAGAAGTGTAGGTGTTATTATTTATTATCAGTAAAATAATGTGTATTTTTTCAGATAAATTCCTAAACTCCTAGGAGTTCTCAAATGTTTTGCTATCATTTCTTTTTTACATTTTGAAACAATTTTAAGGATTCTTAAAGAGTATCTCAAACATCTATTAATGTTTAACCTTAGAAATTCAAATTGGGAAAATTTTAAAATAATAAATCCATAACATTAAGTCATTTAAGCAAAGGCATTCATAACTAAAATAGTTATGTTTTACCAAAATTAATTGATGATGCAAACAGCATTGTGTAACATTTTTGCAAACCGTTTTAGTGTCTTACATAACGAGACAATCGGATTCTCACCTATAGTTCTGTGTTCTGTGGCGACATCACATGCCACACAGTCTCTAGAAGACGCCACAGCACACTAGAAGGAATCAGATCAAAACAGCAAATAGAGTCTTAACATTACATTAGGAAAATAATTGGACTTCACAGACCTCCTGAAATAGTTTCTGGAACCCACAAGTGTCCCCAGACCACACTTGGAGAATGTCTGTCCTGATGAGTTCAAAGAACTTCTCCCTCTGACCAGAGTCTCCTCTGTCAATTGCCAATTGATGGCAATTGAATGACTCATAAAAGAAGAATGACAAGGTATCAAAAATAAGAGAAAAAAAAACTTGATTTCTTTTGACTCCATGGCAGAACTCCACTTTAATTCGGCTGATGCATTATTATAAAAGAAAAATACATTCGCATGGTCTCGTAAAAGTCGATGATCCCCAGAACGTCTCTGAGCCTTGAAGAGTCGGTAGGGAAGTCTATGCAACAAATTAGCCTCCAGCCGCTTCCCAACCAATCAGCAGCTCTGTGCTTTCTCAATCTTCCTTCTTACCTGTGAATCCCAAATATCTTGCAAGAATTGGAAATTTCTACTTTAGAAATTATTTAAAAAATTATTTTCTTTTAAAGTGGAAAATAGTCAAATTTTCTCTGTTAAAAAAATTCCAATTTTCCTAGAAGACATGATCAAGGAAGATAAAAATGATACACTTGAGTTTGTGAAACTAAGATGGAAGGTAATTAATGTGCTCAAAGGGAGACAAAGGCCCTCCACTACCTAATCATTATATAATTAGAAATAATCTTTAAAACACAACAGGTCTAAGAAAAGGAGTTGGTAGAGTGAGCCAGTTTTTAAAAATTCTCATTGTGTCCAGTTCTCCAAAATGCTTACAGTCGAGGTTCTTGGGACATTTTAATGAAAATAAAGCCAGCTCTTTATATTAACATCAGGCTTCTATCTGTGGAGGTATACTTCTTTAGAAATATTAATATACAGTTTGCAAGGCTGTGAGTTAGACCAGATGGCAACAAATAGAGGACATTTAAGCATATAATAGTTCTAATATTCTTGCGTTCTTGTTACTAGCTATGAATAAATTATCACTGAGCTTAGCAGCTTAAAACAATCATTTTTTTTCCTAATTTAAAAAAAGTTTATTTTGAGAGAGAAAGAGAGCATGCAAGTGGGGGGAAGGGTAGAGAGAAAGGAGAGAGAGAGAATCCCAAGCAGGTTTTATGTCTGGCACAGAGCCCGGTGCAGGGCTTAATCCCAAGAACTATGAGATCATGACCTGAGCCAAAATCAAGAACCAGATGCACACCTGACTGAGCCACCCAGGTGCCCAGCTCAGTTTCATAGGTCAGGAATTCACGAAGGATGTGACTGTGTAGTTTTCCCCTTAGGTCTCTCATGTTGGCAGGGCTGCGACATGATCTGAAGGTTCAAGTGGGACATATATATCCAATTTGGCTCACTCACTGCCTGGCTGTTTTGTGCACGTTGTTAACTGGAATTCAGCTGGACCGTCCGTCAGACGCCTATATGTGGACTTTCCAGGGTAACAGTTACAAACTTCGTAGGAAGTTATAAATGTTTACTTCAGAACAAACATCTTTCAAGTATGAGGCAGAGGCTTCTCAGCCTTTTCTGATCCAACTTCAAAACTCACTTGGCATCATTTCCGTTGTATTCTATTGGTTACAATAAAATTATTAGGGTCAGTCCAGATTCAAGAGGAAGGGCACATGGACCCTACCTTTCAATGGAGGAGCATTCAGTAGTTTGCAGACATGGTTTAAAATCCACATGCCATGCAAGTTTGAGAGTCCCTGCTTTAATATTTTCAAATATGTCCTGCAGAGACCATGTTACATCAGTAAAATTCATTATATCTTCATTGTAATTAAAAATCTTCATAATTGTATGGAAATAGTTTATGCTCAGAATTCTCATTTTGACTCTGTCAAACGTGTTGTAGTTTATGTACAGGAAGCAACCCTTTTCAGAAAGCAAATTCTAAAGAATTGTTATATTTAAAGTTGATTTCTTAAAAGCTGCAGGTTGCTAAGCCATTGATAGACTAAGTAGTTAAAGCAAGTAGTACTGTATTAAAAATTGTTCAGGTAAGCTCCGAGTCCGAAAACTATTGAGAGAAGGATCGTTTCATTCTTCTTCTCATTGGTGAAAACATGAACATACTGGAAAGTTTTGTATATTCTCAACTAAGAGTTGACTAATATAACCTCGTTTTCTATATGGAAATAAAAATGGACAGAGAAGAAAAGTATAAAAGAAACCTTCTGTTAGGGCTCCTATCTGGCTCAGTCAGAAGAGCGCGTGTCTCTTGATCTCAGAGTGGTTGGTTCGAGCCCCATGTTGGGTATAGAGATTACTTAACAATAAATAATAAATACATCTTTTTTTCAAAAAGAAAGACATCCCTCTGCAGAATTATAAATACTTCATCAGTGGGCAATAAATGAAGGAAGCTCTAAGCCTGACTCCCAAAGCTAAAAATGTGCATCACCTACAAGCTGAAAGGAACTAAGAGCTCTGGACTCCAGGTTTGCTTAACGTTTAACAGCTGAGCCAGATCGAGGACAGATTAGCCACCAAGGCAGAATTTAGGGTACAGTCAAATAAAATGTTCTAATTTAGGACTGAGAATTACAACAAAGTTAAATTAAGTTGAAATTTGTAGTAAGTTATGGAGACAAATGATTCTTTTATTTTAGATGCAGAAATCTTATGATAAGTCTTAAGAAAAACTTTGAAAGCAAAACACCATATGA
This sequence comes from Suricata suricatta, assembly GCF_006229205.1. Classification (NCBI taxonomy): domain Eukaryota; kingdom Metazoa; phylum Chordata; class Mammalia; order Carnivora; family Herpestidae; genus Suricata; species Suricata suricatta. Next base: position 128,066,795 of record NC_043709.1, on the reverse strand, counting down.
ATTTTAGACGAAAGCACCCTTTACCTTTTGCCTGGATTATTGCTGTTATGTCCTAACTACCCTCCATGCTTTTACCCTTGGCAGCAAAGTTACTCTTTCAATGCCTAACGTCATCTCATAATTTTCCAGGCAAAAAGCAAAGGCCTTACAATGACCTATGAGGTTCTACATTATCTACTCCACCACTTGCCTCTTTGACCTATTCACTCACCTTCTCGCTCCTTCCCTCCACAGGCTCTGTCTTTCTTCCCCTTCTATTCTAGAATGCCATCACAGATTTGTTTAACCTGCAGATGAGAAGTTAGGTCTAGAAATCAAAGGAACATTCTTGTGTGGAGATCTAGAGTCGAAAGTTGTGAGGATTGCTTTCATGCAAGTAGAGATCCGTGGAGGGAGGGCATCATTAGAAGAAAATGTAAGGATGAAACTTAAAGGAGCTCTAGTAGAGAGAGGTAAACAGAAAAAAAATGAAAGAAAAAATAGAAGGGGAGTTCAGAAGAAATGAAGAGAGAAATGGCAGCCAAAGAAATGTAAAATTCTCGGACGTAGCGGTTACCAGCAACCATGTCTAGTTTTTCTGTGCTTAACTTGGAAAGGCTCATTTGACTTGGTAATTGAGCAACTGGAAATTTACATCCTCATATTTTGAGACAAGAATTTCAGTAGAGCCATCTGCAGAAACCGCCCAGTTGATGTGGTGTTATACAAATTATAATGATAATATGTGAGTTCATGTTATTTTCCCTCATTAGTTATCAACTGTTGAGATCCGACTCAGCTAAGGAGGGAGACTGATCTAGAGTTGGGATTTTACATTGTTACAGAACAAAACAAGTAGCAATAGGGCTTTAAAAAAAATACAAAGCCAATTTTATGAACCTTCCAGGCAAGAAAACCTATACCAGTTTGTAGTTAGCTGGAAGAAAAAGTCAGACATCAGTAAGTATTGGGAGATCCATAGTGATCATGCTACTTAAGGATTAAAACCTAGAACTGTAGATAGAATGAAATGAGTCCATAGGTCTGTACAGGATTAATCTTTTTAAATCTTTATTCACTTATTTTGAGAGAGAAGGGGAGGGTGGGCAGAGAGAGAGAATCCCAAGCAGGCTCCATGCTGTCAGTGCAGAGCGCCACTGGGAGCTCAGTCTCACGCACCCTGAGATCATGACCTGAGCTGAAATCAAGAGTCAGACGCTTAACCAACTGAGCCATCCAGGCGCCCCTGTACAAGGTTAATTGTTAAACATTTTATTGTTTATTAGTCAGGAAAGAGATTTCTAGAAGGTCCAGTAAAATCTGGTGTCCCAGGTCACTCAGGGTTTGTTATCAGCCTCAGCTGTTAGAACCCGTTGTGTGACAGCACAATATTCCGTTTTGATACCTCTAGTCAAGGGCTTTGGTGAGTAGGAAATGATCCCTTCACGCCACGCAGGGGAGAAGGAAGGAGGGAAAGACAAAGCGAACGAGGTGAGGCTGGCGTGGGGGTGGGGGTGGTGAATCGTGGAACCTGAACTGAGTCAGCCAGGATGTAACAGTCAGAGGGTCGAGCAAATGCATCCGCGTGTTGGGAAGCAGTTCCCCGTCCACTTGGAGGGCCACTCCAGTGGGGCCGTTTGAGCAGGTGAGCTGGAAGGAGAGGGGGCTGTGACGGGGCGTGAGGCGCGTGGGCTTGCGGTTGCAGATGTGATGGCAAAGCCAAGGGCAAGGGCGTGCCTCTGGGGTGGGGGGGTGGGGCAGCAGAGGAGGTAATCCGACAGGACGTGAGAGCCAGACGACCGCGTGTGTCACCTGCATAGGCTTCAGAGGTCCTTAAAATGTTGGCAGCGTTAAGGGCACTTAGGGATGCTGGCAGCCATTGTGGGGAGAGCCTCCTGCAGGCACTTGCTGTGAAGCTCAAGTAGCAGAAGTTTTGCGATGGTCTAGAAAGAATATGGGTCAGTGGGGAGGACCTCATCCCTGCTCCCAGCTAGGGTCACGTGCGCTAAGACAGAGAAACGTTCTCACTAGCAGCGTTCATCCTCACCTTACCCTCTGAGGAAGGCATTACCCCAATTTTAGATGAGAAAATTATGCAGCTGATGTACTTTCATGTGTGAACAGCGTGTATGCAGAGACGCTAGGGGTCTGCCCATCAGTGTTGGTTTATAATTTAATTTCCTTCCAGTCATTTTACGTGTCTTACCTTCCTAAAACATCGATGTTCAAGTATCTGGGTTCAAGGCCCAGCTCTGCTTGTACAAGCTGTGTGGCTTGGGGCCAGTTAGTCAATCTCTGTACATCTCAGTTTTCTCATCTGTCAAATGGAGCCAGGGTGGTTGTGAGGATAAAATTAGATATTCATATCAGTGCTTATGATAATAGTTAGCCTAGGGTAAGGGCTTCATAAAAATTTGAGTCAATGGGTTAAAAAAACACATTTCTATAAACACACACGCACACACGATACTTCGGAGAGTGTCTGGCTCTACCACCAACTATGTTTGACCGTGAGCGGATCACGTTCCCATGTGGGCCCAGTTCTCACCTGGTCACATAGTAGACCTCAGAGGCAAGGGAGTCTCAGCGCCTTCCTGCGTGGCACCTCACCAGTCCTTCCGCCACGGTACTTACTGAACTCAGGTGCATACCGTCCCTGGGCTGTTTGAAGGCAGAGAGACTGTGAAGGAATTAGCTCAGGCTGCCATACCAACATATAGACTGCAGGGCTGAAAGTAGACATGCTTGTTCTCTCACCGTCCACGAGGCTGGGACGTCCTGGACCCAGGTGTCGGTTCCTGGGGAGGACTCTCTTCCGGGCTTGGTGACAGCCGCTTCTCACTGCCTTCACAAGGAGGACAGAGGGGAGTGAGCAAGCCCTCCCCTGCTCCTTCTCAGAAGGGCACTAATCCCATCATGAGGACCCCACCCTCAGGACCTTATCCAACCCTGGCCACCTCCCAAGCCTCCACCTCCAAACACCATCACGTTGGGGTCAGAACATCAACATAAGGATTTGGGGAGGAAGCGAACATTCAGATCATCACACACTCGCTTTAATCTCCATGTCCACTTTCATATGTCATTTTTCCCTCAGGAAAGGATTGTTGACACGTTAAAGCTCCTTCTTGTCTCCATATTCCATTGTCTTGAAGTACACTAATGAAAGATATATATCCACAATATAGTAGTTTCCCCCTTACATAATAAAGGAATCTTGGGTATTTTCAAAATCTCATAGTGCATTGTTGTTTTGATATAGCAAGTTTAATTTGCTGTATCATTGCATATTCATTTAAGAAATCCATTTTAATAAGTGCCCTTGGAAGGAAAAATGAGGAAAATTATTTTTCCCTATTAGATAATTTTCATTCATGAAACAGAGTAACCATTAAACAGGATTTACCACGTACCTTACTTTTCGTCAGTTCTCAGTAGGAAGCGTGGTCTGTTTTCTACTATATTCAAGGGAAAATACGGATGGAACCTTTTCAGTGATTACCATTAACACTTGCAGATGCCTAATGGGCTTCTCATTGAAGCCACCTGGATAGAGAATGTCACAAGACAGAGTTCAAGTACAGAAGTTTTGTTAGTGCTTTTCTTCTGTCTCAAAAACATCACCCTACATTTCAACACCCATTATTACATATTCATCACTTCTAACCCTCCCCCCAAATAAAATACAGTAATGTGTTCCCATTTAATAGAAACAGAACAATCAAAATGCTTCTGATTTTAATGGATCCTTTCAAATCTGTATTGCAACTGAGAGTGAGTCACAAAGAGCTTTATTACCCTTATACTCACACCTAAGTCATTCTCAATAAGTTTTTATTGCATGAATGGAAAAAATAATATGGTTGCGTATACTAAGGGACAGCTCAAAATTCCCAGGTTTGCTTTGCCTAACAGATAACATTTTTGTATCTTCCTTCAAATTTACCAGGCTGAGATCCTCTGGGGATTATGCTTTCATTCATATTCCCCATCACCTTGCCTTTCTATTGTGCTAATTCATTAAGTTTTGTTACTATCCTAAAGCAAAATGAGGGGGAAAGGAAAATGCAGACAGTACTTGAAAACTGAACTGGAAAAAAAAAAAAGAACCGAAACAAGATGAAGCGAGAGAATGAATCCATTTTGCTGTGGCTTGTGAGGCACCAGCTACACTAGGGGGCAAGTTAGAGAGGCCAAACGTTTGTTTGAGTGCTCGGTTTATTGCTGTTCTTTTCAGTGCCAGTGTGATAGAGTTTGCAGACCAAACGTGGAAGGAACACAGACATTTTGGGGTGGCTTTCTGGTCCTGTGACTGTCAAGTAGTGTGGGTGGGTGTATTTGCACAGATCAAGGAGAATGCTTCTCCTGACTTCCCTTCCTCTTTGCCACAAGGTCACCGAGAAGAGAGAATGAAGTCCACTCGTTTTCCCCTCTTAATATAATCTTTTCAGAGTTAATCCGTTTTTCAATTCCATAGCCGTTACAGTACCTTCATCTTCACATGGCTGAACTTTGCTTACTTCAGCTTGTTCTGTTGACTTTTTCCTTCCGTCTTGGAGTGTTCTGGCACAGGAAAGGGCGAAGTGTGTCTTCACGTGTAATAAGTCACATATCTTGTATTCAACATTTGTGCTTCATGTAGCCAATAAAATACAGAGATGTAATCTTCCATTCACGTCCTTTGAAGAAGGTAGAAGTTGGGAGATACGCATTTTGTAAGAAATGTACAAAATTAAATTCTCTTTCCTGTGGTCAATAGGATGTATGGAGGGAATGAATAGTGGTGTGCTGATAAATGTTTCACAGCTCACTCTCTGGGAGACAAAAGCCCTGAACTGTCATGTCTGCAAATTTCTGTAATGTAAATATTCTGCACAGTCGGAAGTCACCAATGCGATGTCGTTGAGCACAAATCGAGAAAGGTGCATGGAGTGCGGGGTGTGGTCAGCTGCAGCGCACCACTGGTGTTGGCAAATAAAGCCACAGGCTAACCCTTCTCTGTGAGTCATCTTCCCACCCAGGGATGTTTACAGATTAATGACAGGTGGAAACAGGAACTGGTTTGAAGCTTTTTAAGTTTGTCTATTTATTTATTTTGAGAGAGAGTGCAAGTAGGGGAGGGAGAGAGGGGGAGGGAGACAGAGAATCCCAAGCAGGCTCTGCACCATTAGCTCAGAGCCTGATGTAGGGCTTGATCTCACAAAACCCATGAGATCGTGACCTGAGCCGAAACCCAGAGTCAGACACCTACCCAGCTGAGCTACCCAGGTGCCCCTAGAGTTTTTAATCTGTTAGTCTTTAAATATTTTGTAGGCAAAACTCATTTACTAGCAAGGTCATAAAAATTACAAATACATCAAAGAACTCAATAATATTCTATTTTTGCATCAAAACTTCTCTCTCCAGCTTCCTCACTCCCTGCTTCTCACATAGCGAATTCTTTATACCTCCACTTTTCTTTCCTTCTTTTCTTTCACTTCTGTAATCCTCCCAAGTTCATTTCTTTCCCTACACAGGTTAAAATCCATGATGCATGGTACCAGAACACACAGCCGTAGTGTTCTCCCTTCCTACTCACCTGCTCTTTAAAACTGCAGTCCGAGACCAATCCAGTCATATGATGTCTTCTCCTAACCTACACAGCCAAACACGGAGGGAGAAAATCCCAGCCCCACATGGATCTTCTTCAGAGAGATAGTTTACAACACCAGCACGGTCTTCACACGTTCAGTAACTGACTGGAATGCCTCTGGTGCATGTATATGATATTCCAAATATCTACTCCTTTCTGAAGCCTGATGCCCCGTCTTTTGCTTTCTTACCAAATGCTGTCACTTCCAGATTCTCACCTCATCTCTTACGTGTTCAATCTGTGAGTGTATCTCTCATCTTGCTTGTTTTTGTCTCTCTTCTGCTTCCGTCCTGTGAGAGTCAAATGTCTGTGTCTGTGTTTTGGTGCCTGTTCCGGTTATCTGTGTCTTGTTGATGCACTTCCCCCACAATTAGTGGGTTTAAAACCATTTGTTGTTATCTCCCGTGGGTCTGTGTGCTGACTGGGCTCAGCTGGACATTGCTCACTGGGCTCACTGGGCTCTCGCATGTCACCAAAGCCGGATGTTGGCTGGAGCCACAGTCACCTGAGGTCTTGACTGAGCGGGATACCCTGGATGGCACACGCAGGTGGCCAGCAGTTGATGCAGGCCGTTGGCTTGGACTTCAGCTGGAGCATGATGGGAGCACCTCCACACGACCCTTCCGTGTGGTTTGGGTGATTTTCAGCCCGAGGCTGGGTTCTGAGACAGAGCATGCCAAGAGCAGATTTTACAAATGGCGGAAGTCGAAGCTACCAAGAGTTAAAGGTTGTGCCCAGAAACAGCAGTGCCCTGCCTACTGTATCCTTTTAGTCACAGCGGTCACAGAGCCCACCCAGGTACGAGTGGAGAAATCAACTCTACCTCTTGAAGGAGGAGCAAGATAACATTGCTGTCAGGCATATGGGATGGGAGGTATTACTGTGGCCGCCTTTGGAACCTACCGATCTGCCACAGTACTGAAACTCTCCCGTTTCCGTCTGCTTTATTCCTAGAGGCTCCTCTCCTGCCTTAGCCTGTAAGTGAGCTCTTCTCTCTGTGTTGTTAAAAAAAAAAAAAAGTATGGAGATCGATGAATTCATCATTTGTGTATGCTTTTCTCGGTGTATTGTACCTCAATAAAAAGTTTAAACATAGCAGAAAAAGGGAGGAATTAAACATGTGGATCTTCATATAAGCATTTTTGGTACTAACTCCACTAGTCGGTATTACCCCAAACTCAGTATCTTTCTTCCTAGACTAGAGGACTAATTAATTTTTACCACACATATGGAAGTCAGAATGTTACAGTAACACATACTGATGTCAGGATAAATAAAACTACTACATATGCCTCTACTTCTGTATCTCTGTCACCCAACTATCCATCTACCTATCTTTCCACTTACTTAAGAAAGCAAAGTTTTTCAATTTCCCATGCTTATTTCCTTTAATAGCAAAATGAGGTAATTAACTGGCCTCTTAAGTCGGATATGGAAGGATTTGATATGGTGTGGGAAAAGTTTTGAGGTCTACGATGAAAGTAAGTTTATGTTAATATGACATATTTGATTTCTATTATAGTTCCAATGAAGTTAGGTAAAACGTATCCTTTACTGAATGAAATAAAGATGGTCTTGTGTATGCAGTTTGGGACAGAATCTCTCTCTAAGCAAGTAGGACAAAACATTTTCTAAGCTCTGGTGCTGGGAAAAGTTAGAAACGAGGCGGTGTTTGGCATCTTCCGTCTTTCCTCCTGTGTTGGGTCACTTTTGCTGCATGTCTCCTCCGTATCGTGTGCTTTCTCTCTGCCTCATCAGGTAATGCATCTCTGAAAATAATCAGCGATTAGTCATTGAGATAATTTTGCCCGGACCTGTAAATGTGTTACCACAGGAATATGCATTTAGATCTTCTCTATAATTATACAGCAGTTTGGGCTTTGTTTTCACGTGAAAGCAGTTGGAGATCAGGGCACGGGGAATAAATGTCCACAGGAAGGTCCTCCCTAATGGTAGCACTACTGAGGTTCTCCATGTGACTCTGTACTTCAGGAATTTCTAAAAAACTAGCAAATCTCTGAGAAGCTTTGAGAAACCCATCCTTTTGGGGCACGTGGGTGGCATAGTCGGTTAAGCGCCCAACTTTGGCCCAGGTCATGATCTCACGGTTCGTGGGTTCAAGCCCCGTGTTGGGTTTTGTGCTGACAGCTCAGAGCCGGGAGCCTGTTTTGGATTCTGTGCCTCCCTCTCTCTCTGCCCCTCCCCCACTCACCCTCTGTCTGTCTCTCTCTCAAATACAAATAAACATTTGGGAAAAAAAAAAAAAGAAGAAGAAGAAGAAATCCACCCCTGAACCAGCCCTGCGTAAACAGTCAGGTCTTCTATGTTCAACGTAAAGCTGTTTTGACACTCCACATATATACGAACTAAGATCAAAACTTGGAGGAGTTTCCGGATTAGTAAAATCCCTTCTCCAAATGCTTGAGCTGCTTCTTATTTCCATTTTAAAACGTCCCCCTTAAATGCATGGGGTCGTGCTCGCCCTTGCCCTGCGCAGCCTGCCCGGGCCCGGCATCCGGGCACGTCCTCCATGTCCCAGGCAGCTCCGGAGCACGGTGACAGCCCTGATGGCCCGAGAGCCGTCTCCACACAGTGAAAAGTGATTTACTGCCTCTTTTTTGTTAATATATCTCGGTTGCCTCCAGCCTTGTTATTTTTCTCTAGACATCACTGGACTCGGGGACGCAGTGGCCTGGAGTAGACAAGAGGCAGAATTCAGTCCACCCTGCCCCCACCGCGCGGAGAAGAGCAACTCCCTGCTATTGCACCATAAATAATTTAAAAATCTCTTCCAGGCAACACAGTCGAGATGCAGATTTAATTTATTCCCTGGGAGGACTAAAGGGGGCTATCTAGACCTGGTTCAGAGTCCGGCTGAGTTGGGGACGCCGGTTCCTTTCAAAACATGTCAGGCTTAACACAGCGCATGGCCGCGGGTTTGGCACAGAACACCACTGCAAAGAGTCGTTGGGGGCTTTTGCTTTGTTTTTCCCGAGGACTCGCCACCGGGGAAAGAAACTTTACTCCACGCTGGAAAGGGAAATAATCCTGATGGGATGGCGTGGCATTTCGTGTATCTCTGAGTCCCCAGAAAAATGTATGCTGCGGATCTAATGTTGATCGGTGACTGTTGCATCTCCTGGCATCGCCTGACTTTCTAGGGAAGGCTCCTTTCTCCAGCCCCCCGCGACCGGATATCTGGAGTAGTTGGCTCACATCACACACCCCGGAAAGGACACCTAGTAGGAGCTACAGGTATTCTGCTCGTGTTAGGCTGGTCCTGGAAGGAAAAGAAAGAAAGAAAGAAAGTCAGATTCACAAGGTTCGCAAGTCTTCTAATGCAGGGCTGCTGGGTGTGCGGCCCTCGGGGGGTGTGGAGGCCCAGAGACCTCAGGCAGAAGGAGGCCCCACGAGCGCGGACAGGGCATGGCTTCTCCTGAAGAGGCAGACGTGCCAGAAACTGATAACTCAGCCCAAAGTAAGGGGCAGCAGGGAAGAAATACTCACATCTCTCTCTTTCTCTCTCTCTCTCTCTCTCTCCGCCCTTATTTTTTATCTCCAGTTGCTCTCATTGGCCCAACCCAACAAGGGCCAGCTGTCAAGGGATGGGAGATGCAGTCTTTGGGCTCAGCCTCCCGGAGCCAGAGGGACCGTTGGGACTGGGGGTTGGGGGCAGACGAGAGGGGGCTACACAATGAGTAATCGGTCCACTGTGAAGCACCCAAGCGTACGAAGGTCACTCCTAACCACAAAACCGAATAAATTCCCTTCTACATACTACCTTCCATCAGTGTTTTACAAAAACATATTTTGCATTTCAAAAAAACATATATTTTAAAGATCTTCTGGTCTGCCTTGTAATTCCTTGCTTTTAGAAAATGCTTCATGTTTTTCATGTGAAGTCTTTCCCTTTGGAAAGCGTTCCTCCTATGCTGAGTCCCTCCCTCGCCTTTCTCTGGGAGGGCATTTGCAAACTACGTAGAGTACGGCTAGATTTTTTTTTTTTTAATAAGTCGTTAATAACACTCAAACTTTTGTTTTCAAGCCTGGGTTGCTATGATTGTATCCCTAAGGAAGTTTGTTAAGTTTTGGAAAGACTTGGATAACTCCGAGGCCTGACCTGTCCCTCTGACCTCTGAGGTGTTTTGAGGAAGTGACTTTCATTCCCGATTGTTTAAATGACTTTGAGATGCAGAGAGAAGAAATTTGCTGCAGAAGTTCCAAGTAGTGATGTTTGGCTAACATTTCACAAAATTGTAAGTAACAAGGTCCAAATAATGGAAAACACATCCCAAATAATGTGTCATCTGATTCACTTCACACAGCTGTCAGCTGACTCCAAACATTTACGGTTTCCATTGGGAGCGCGGGGGTGTGGGGGGGGGGGACAAGATAAGGGTTACTTCTGGTCTCTCCAGACTGCTGATAAAAGTCCAGAGCCCTGTGGACTCTACTGCAGACACGTAAAATAAACTGATGGAAACAACAACAAAACATTCTACCGAAACTGTAAAGGCTATTTCGTAGGCTGGTGAACTTTTTGGTTTTTTTGGGCCCCTTGGGGTGAGGAAAGAGGAGAATGTGTCCTTTCCTTGAAACCTCTTGTAATGTAAAATCACGTTGTTTCTGGAGTGACGTGTGTGCTTCTTATGACACGTAGAATGTGAGGTGAGAACACTCTTGGTTTTAGGGTTCTAGGTCCCACTTAACAGGGTGCTTTTTCCAGTAGTTTCTGGGCGACCTTTCTTGGCAATTAAAATAAAACGCAAACTTCAGCCATTCAAGTTCCTCCCTCGCTTCCGTTGAGTCAGCGCTCCTAACTGGGTGCATTTTTGGGTAAATGCACACACGTCCGCTCATTGGCTTATGTACACACATATATTGTACCAAGCTGGCCAATGCAATATTTATGTTTGTACTTTGAGCTGCCTAAGAGTTTGTCATAAAATCTAAGGCTGCTGTAGGGGAGAGAGCACATAAAACTTTCATGACTAGTATAAAAAATACAAAATGTTATCATTAATATTTAATAAAATTTGCAGCAGTCAATGAGCAAAATCAATGTTTTTTAATTAAGTTATTCATTTGTAATATGAGCTGTACCTTGTTGTGTGTTAGCACGGAATTTAGTGGGTTGAACTTAAAATAAATAAATAAACGTAATTTTAGCCCTTGGGGTAATGGTATTAGTAATAAAACTATTAATTGGTTGCCTTTTCTTTGATAAGCAAATAGGCTTTCTTTAGTGACAGCATCTTGTATTCCGAGGTGTTTGATGATTCTCGAGCTGGATGTTGTCCAAGGTGCTTAGTAAGATGAATTGCAGTTCAGACTGTTTATAGCAGGTACCCCCATGCTTCTGGCATATTGTTGGTCTCACCAGGTCTCTTTTAATAAAACTTGGGGCAGCTGAGGGCCATCAGTTTATACAATATGTGTAGGTTTTTCGACAAGGTTTAGAGTTGTCGTACGTTATAGAAATTAGCTGTAAGCCAAAGGCTTGTTAATCTCCACCTCAACCTCACTCTGGGATTCATCTTTCTGCCCTCGTGGTCTCTGTCCACTTCTCTTCTCTGAGTCCTTATGGTTGATTTTCAGAACCTCGCTCATGTCTAGCCCCCTTTCTGAGGGTGCAGAGGAAGTGGTTTGCTAGAAGTGAAGTTGACCTGTGGGGTGCATGCTTTTTCCTTATGCCCATTTTTGATTGGCATGATGTTAAACTAGCTTCTGTATATTCCCTAAACCTAGTCGATGTAAATTATACATTGAAAATATGTATTAAAAACCCTACCACCCTTTTTCAGTACACTTTGCCCAGATTGCAGAATAAAGAAAACACCTCACTGTGTTATACAACGGTGCTGATACTATTGAGCTGAAGAGTGTAAGCAGACCTCTAAGGACTCTGATGCAAGATTTTTGAGATTTTCAAGAGAAAAAGGCATTCTCCCCCATCAACCATAATCATGAAGGAAATATAAATTTTTGGTGTAATTTCTAAATTTAAGCACATTTTATTATGCAGCACTGTTGGTTAAACTTACCTATGGGGACATCATGAAATCCCTGAGGGCCCAATGCAAACAAAATCACTTAAAATGGATAAAAAATAAATATATATTGGTAAGATGTGGTGTATAGAATTTGGGATTAACTCAATAACTTCTAAGGAATAAGCAAAATGAAACACACATTTCAAAATATGTTTCAGATTCATGGATATGAGACTGGAGGTGTTGGGGGGGAGACACAAATTTAGCAGGGTAGCCACACAAAAAAGTGTTCATTTTGGTTAATCTCAAGAAATAAATATCAGATGTAAACTGAATTGAATGAGAATAGATCCAAGATGATTTCTCTGTCAGAATTATCAAGAATACTGAATACAGACCCTTGGGGGGTTAGGAGAGTGTGGGAAGAAATTGTACTTCCTTCTCATGCATGTGGCTTTTTTAGTTTATTGAGAAGGGTCAAGTTCACTGCTAATATTTCTCAGTGGTTCTTTCTCCATCTCCTCAATGTAGAATTCAGTTTAAAATAAAACCCAATATTCCATCTGAATATTTCAGTTCCCACCAGAAGTATAATTCAATTACGCTCCAAATATTTCTTTTAAAAATACAAAATAAAACCATTCTCTCTACATACGCCATTTCTGCTCCGTTCCAAAAGGATAAAAAACTGCATTTGTTTTGTTTTGGTTCATCTATCACTTTGTACGTTTTCATGGATTTTTATGTGTAATCACATTTTCAGAGGGGATTTTTATATAGTCTGCTCCATTTCTACAGAGTTACCATCTTTCAGCTTTAAAATTATAAAAATTGATACACAATCTTCAGTTTCTCTCTTTCTGGGAAAGTGATCACTAGCCATTCATCATTCGCCGTGACAAGCTAAACTTGCTTTGTTTGCTGTAGAGGAAGATGACTTTCCTTCCTGTTTCCATTCTTTCCCCCTCTCACTAACAGTGGAGACGCTCAGAGTGGCTTTGATAGGAACGTGTGTAGGAGCCAGAGGCGGGAGCTAGACACCTTATTTCTAAGCTTCAGAAAGAATCTGCATTTTTCTTCTAACAGCTCAATAAAATATGTTATTCAAAAAGGAATTTATAAAAGAATTTAGACTCCCATCTGCCTATCCTGTTGAGGCCACTCTCCATACATCGCTTTCCCCTGTCTCTCTACACCAATTTGTTCTTTACAAGATGACTGCTCTATCAGACATAAAATGCTGCCTTTTTCACTTAACTATGCAACGGCCGCTCTCTGTACTTCTAGGGCACGTTTAATGGTGCATTTATATTCCATTCAGACTTGAACACAGCAAGAGAAAAACCTACCCACAGGGATCATAAGAACTGGGGGCATTTGTGGGGATCTGAAAGCTTTGCAGATGGCACTGTGTTTACCTGAGCCGTTCCAAGGTGTTCTCATTAAAACACGATTGTGCTTTACCGGTGTCAGTTGAGCGTAGGTGAGGTTTAGAACCATTTTTATGCCTCTTGCCGATGGTTTATGTGGAGGCTCATTTTAATCCCTGGGTTGGGGCAAAGGGCCATATAAAAGAAGCCTCCCTTACAGCAGTGTCAGCAGTGAACCCAATGTCAGTTTCCATTTGAACACCAACAGGAGAGATGCCTTCTTCTGTAACCTGGCAGGAGAAAGGCCAGGGGGTACGAAGCCCGTGATGGTATGGAGGATCCCAGTGGGGCGCCTGGTGAGATTTCACTGAACCCTACAGTGAGCGTATCAGACACAGAGTCCCCAGCATGGCCAAAAGAGGCCCGCCCCTGACAAGAAAGAAGTTGCACCATATGTACCTTCTCCCCGTGTCCTCTAGCAAGGTGGAGACTCACACACAGGGACAATCATATCCTACCACAAGTGAGATGTGGCAAAAAGTCCTGCATTTTATAAAGCCCGTCAGTTTTCATGCAGTTTGACCAGTCAGGTTTTCTGACGGCTGTAGGACAACCTCGTAAAACATTGCAACGGCTCCTCACTGACCACTGTCCTCCCTACGTATGCCAGGTTTCCTGCTCCATGGAAGGTTCCTCCACTCAGAGGATCAATACTGCTGTGCTTTCCTCTGCTTCCTTCCTCCTACTAAAACTGCCGAGAAAGAATCCTCATCATACATTCCTTTATATGAAGGTGAGATTTCAGATATAAATAAGGAAATGCTTCTCTTAAAGCGTAGCTGTGCTCGGTCAGCATGTGCACGTGTATTTGTGTGTGTGCAGGTTGGTCCTCCTTGGCATTCCTAAACTTGCATTCTCAGCAGAATGGCATCTGGGAAGCTTATTTATGCTACTCTTATCTATGAGCAGTTTCACACATCCCTTTTAGAAGAGTCCTAATCCATTGTATGTCTAAAACTCTCAGGTATGGCTCCGTGTAGGGGAGCAACGAATAGAGACTATGAATAGGCAAAATAGGGGCTACTTCAGTAATGTAGGCAAGCAGGAATCAGCCTTTCTTCATCTCAACCTTCAAGGCAGTGTGACTACAAATGTTTTGAATAGATGGAAGAATCTGGAGGGAACCAGTTCACATCCATCCCTCATAGCAGTTGGATATACCCTGCATGCATTCATTTATTTGTCCATCCATCCACCCACCCACCCACCAATCCATCCATCCACCAATCTGTACATCCATCCACCCACTCACCCACCAGTCCATCCACCCGCCCACCCACCAATCCATCCATCCATCCACCCGCCCACCAATCCATCCAACTACCCATCCACCAATCCATCCATCCATCCATCCAATTCTACTTTATGCCTATTATATTCAACAGTCTTGGCACATCCTCTGGCTTCCTTAATTGATAGCATGTGCTTCTTTTAGTATTCAACCAGGAAAGACCCGGTTTTCTCTCAGGCTGACCCAGAGCATGCCAAGATGTGCCCGTCCAAGGTAGAAGACTCACAGACTGAGGGGGATGTCTGACAGAGGCAAGACCAGCAATGGGCCAGTGGGCCTCCCTGCCTTCACAAGCAGCTCAGGCAATCCAAAAGGTTGAGATTGGTGGCATCTAAAAGGGATTTCCCAGCTGTACACAGAATGACTCCACCCCTGCACGGGCCAGTGTACAGAGTTCGGAAGCTCCCCCTCCACATACCCACAGTGTGCCTCTGTTGGGATCCTTCATCCCTAAACTAGAGGGAAGACTACTGATTGCGGTGTGAGTGTCAGTCACCAGGGGCCCAGGAGTTGCTCTGTCCTCTGATACATTGAGAGTTTGGGATATAAACCATGGAGCTTCCTGTGAGTCTCTGAGCACCAAGCACTCTCCTGAAGGGAGAGGAAGACGCCGAGTAAATCAACCCCTCCTGTGTATGAGCCAGTTCCCTCCAACCAAACCTGCAGTCTAGCCTTGCTTCTGTGCTACCCCACTGTCCGTTCACCTCGACAAGCCTGCGATTTGGGGCTTCTGTCCCCTCTGTGGGCAAGAAGGTCGTGAAGGTCTTGTATGCAAATGACCAAACAGGCAGGCCAAGACAAGCAGTTTGGCCCTGGTAAGCACGTTTTGCAGTTGTGCAAGCCCGTCCCTGTGGGCGGAGCTCTCGCGGGTGTGGTGGGTGCTGACCAGACTCTCCTCATCTTGGGTGAGTGGAAGGTTTCCTGAGGAACAGTACACACCTCCTTGTAGAGGAGAATGCTTGTTTCTAATTAGAACGGAGGTCACACCATCATTTATGACAGAAAACATGGCTTTCTTTCCCTCAGAGGCACAGGCTAAGGAGCTGGCCCTTCCATTCCGGCTTCCTCCCAGCACCTCCTTGTCTCTGTCGTGCTCTGGGTGAAGGTCAGGGTCAGTGAAAATGAAGGACTCTGACTGGTTTGCCATGGAGTCCCTCCCACTGCCCTTGAATGCATTGTCTGAAGAAACAAATGACGATTTTCTCACATACTTTTCCCATGCCTAACTCCCGGGCCTATTCCGCATCCTTTCGGTTTTGTGAGGATGCACAGGGGACCATGAAGTCCCTGTCTCTTCTTGTCCAGGGGAATAACGGGGCGATGGAGCCTGCAGGTGGCTGTCCTGTAGGTAATCCAAGTTCATTCCAAGTCGGCGGGGCCCTGTACCACCTCCTAATGGAAAGTAAACGCCGTCACTCTTCTAATATGGCTGAACAATAGAGAAGAGGACCTTCTGTGGCCTGGAGAATCCAGTGCCCCGGGAGGAAGGAACACCGTGCTGGCCGCTGTGGCCTCTCTCGGGTCACCCACCGGGTGTACGCTTCTCAGACGTGCAGAAGACTAGCCTAGAAACTTGACTTACAGCTTCACTTGGGCTCCGCGGTGAAAAAGACGGCTACCTGGTTTAGAGCGAAGTTGTTGCAAAACTCGTTCTCGAAGCGGCCTCTGCCCTGGGTTCTCAGCGCTGTGAGCCCCGCGCGGGGTCTGGCTTCCCGGCGCTCCCCGCGGGGGGCCGCATCGAGCCCCTTCTGACTGGAGAGGTGGCAATTCTATTTAAAACGCTTTTGAGGAAACATATACAGGGCACCTGTCTAAATCCTTTGACACCGAGTTCAGGACTCTGTCGTTCTGCCTGATCTAGATTCTTCCCCATTGAACGTAATCCCATTAGCGCTTGTCCATTAGGCCTTCTACGCGGAAATGAATGCTGCCTCTGCAGGTCTTCGGCGTAACCTGAAATCCTGTTCCGGAACCTTCGCTCCGCCAAGTTGAATAACCCGGTGTTTTCGCACGGTCACGCCGCCCCCACCCCCGCCCGCCCGCTCACCACACACACATTTTGCAGGCCCCCTCGGCTGGTCTGACAGCACGGAGATGACCATCTTCCTGATTAGAAAGCCCGACATCTAACCCCCTGAGAAATCGGACATGGGGTGAACCCGCGCAGCTCAATTTTCATTTTTAAATCCATTTAGCAAATATTTATTCAGCCTGCTAAGGAGAAGAAAATGTGCTCCGTCTAATGGGAGTCAGGAAGGGTAAGATAAGGTTCCTATCTTCAAGGGCTGTAAATCTTAAGTCTGTGAATAGCTAAATAAAAGAACATAGCAGCGAGTCAGGGGGTAGCACAGGGGGAGGCGGCGCCCCGGCCACTGAGGAGGGATCGATTCCTGCCCATTCTGTGGAGACTGGAAGGGGCCGGGCTTTTCCGGGGGGGATACGCACGGCCTGTGGGTCTGGGAGAAGTTAGGTCTTCTACTTGCCCTCTGTTAATGGGCATATATGCGGTTTCTGCCATCTTAACTTACAAGTGGTTGGAAAGATATGTGCACTTACATGTCAGGCCTGAATATTCAGAGCAGAGAGACCATACGGGTAATAAACATACTCTAGAAATTCTTGGGCCTCATTTCTTAGTACTGTCTGATAAAAGAAAGATGTGAAGAAGCACGTCTCTTTATCCAGTGGCTTTTAGGAAACTGACGTTCACTGGAAGGGTTCTTCGGATGAGGTTCCGGTCGTGGAGACACTGACTGCTCTCTGCTGCTGAAATATGCGGGGCACGTGGATTGCAGAGGAGACCCCGTCCCCGAAGCGTGCGGGCAGGCTGGGGGGAATAAAGGGGGGCCGTGACACTACTTGTCCTCTGACGTTACCGCTCTTCAGAGGAGACACAGTCAGACCAAAGATCTGGGTCTGTGTTCCACCAGGGGACAGGAGCACAGTCACTTTGGAAGACAAGGAGATAACTCTCTCTACCCTCCCCCCCCAAACACAGATCCGGATGACACCTGCTGTCCCAAGAGTGGGTATGAGGGAGGGGCTGTGGGCAGAGCAGCATAGCCCTGGGTCCTGGGAGAGTTGTGTGTCTGTCCAGGACCAAGAGAGGAATCTTCCACGGTACTGATTTTGATCACAGTACTTATGAGGGCATTCCGTTAACTGAGGGATGATTGTTGGCTTAAAGTATACGGAGAGATGTTTTTCATCCTCTTTAGGGAAGATTACGTCTGATCCCATTTTATTTAAAGCTTTTTTTTTCTTTTTATGTCTATTTAAGTAATCAACTAATTCATGGATTACCAACTATATAAACATCTGTACTACTTGGTAGCAAACCCCGTGAATTCTTGGCTTATGATTCTTCTAGTGTATGTTAAATGTAATTTCTTGAGAGTTTACTTAAAATGTTTTCACTTCAATTGCCACGAGGAAATTTGTCTTTGATATTTTTTCCTTCTCGTTCAGATTTTGATACTAGAGTTTCGTTCCTTTCACCAGATATACTGATTAGCTTTGCATTTTACTAGGCCCAGGAACAAATTGTATAGTAAGGACTGATCAGTACCTATAAGTTTGATGTTGTTAAATGTGGAGGGTGTAAGGAGAAAAGAAAAAACTTACCTAGAAGTCTCTTTAAAGAGACTTTTTAAAAAGTCATCTTTCCTACCACTTTTTTTTTTAAAGAAACTTTTTTTTTAATTAAAAAAATTTTTTTGAGAGACAGAGAGAGACAGTGTGAGCAGGGGAGGGTCAGAGAGAGAGGGAGATACAGAATGCGAAGCAGGCTCCAGGCTCTGAGCTAGCTGTCAGCACAGAGCCCGACACGGGGCTCAAACCCACGAACCATGAGATCATGACCTGAGCTGAAGCCAGAGGCGTTAACCACCTGAGCCACCCAGGTGCCCCTCCTACCACTTTTTAGTTTGTTTTCAGACTTACTGAGGTAGAATTGACAAAATTATAAGGGAAAGTGTACAAGGCAATGATTTGACATAAGGACTTTGTGAAGGGATTCCCCATCTAGTAAATTATTCTATCCAATCATCTCACGTAGTTGCCTTGTTGTGCGGAGAACATGTGAATTCTACTCCCCAGCAATTTCAGTTATATAATACAGTGTTGCCAATAGTAGTCACTGTGCGATACCTTAGATCCTCAGACCTGATTCATCTAATAGCTGAAATTTTGTAACCTTTTACAAACTTCCCTGTTTCACTCACCCACCAGTCCCTCAAAGCCACTTACTTATTTCATTTAATTATTTTCATAATACCCCCCCCCAGGTTCATCATTGTTATTTGCAAGGAACAAGATTTCCTTCTTTTTAAAGGCTGAATAATATTCCGTTATATTTATATTGCGCATCTTCTTTATCCTTCCGTTCATCTATGAACACTTAGGTTGTGTCTGCCTTGGTTTCTGAGAATAATGCACTGTAGGCATCATTAGTGAACGTGCAGTGCGGGCATCTCCTTGAGAGAGAGATTTTGTTTTCTTTGAATATGTGCCCAGAGCGGGATTACCAGATGGATGGTAGTTCTGTTTAAATGGCTTAAGGAACGTTCGTACTGTTTCCAGAGTGGCCGCACCAGGTTGCATTTCCACCAGCAGCTCACAAGGATTCCTTTTCTGCACAGCCTTGTCAGTCCTTGTTATTGCTGGTCTTTTTGAGAATAGCCATTCTAACAGGTGTAAGATCATATCTCATTGTGGTTTTGATTTGCATCTCGATAATGATGAATGATGTCAGTGTCTTTGCATATACCCATTGGCTGTGTGTGTGTGTCCATGCACACGTGTGTGAAAAATGTCTCTTTAGATCTTTTGCCCAATTTTTAATTATTTCCTTTGTTTTGCTATTGAGTTGTATGCGTTTTTTATCTATTTTGAATATTAATGCCTTGGTGGATATATCGTTTGCAAACATTTTCTCCCATCTGGCGGGGCACCTTTTCCTTCTGTGGAAGGTTTTCCTTGCCGTGCAAACAAATTTAGTTCAAATTTGCTTTTAAGTTTGATGTCATCCTACTTATTTGTTTTTGCTTGTGTTGCCTTTGTGGTTTTTGTTGTCTTGATTTGATTTATTCTCTAACCCCCAAATAATTCATTCATTAATTAATTTCAGAAGTTCTTTTTGTTTCCTTTTTCTGTAATTTCTATTATCTCCTAGATCTCCCTGTTTTGTCTTTTTCTAGCTGTCATAAATGTGATGTTTCATTTATTTTTATTTATTGCTTAATAAATCTGCCCATTTATAAACATTTATAGGTTGTATTTTAATATTTTGATCCTGTAAGAGATGACAAAGTTTTAAAAATCTTCTAATAGTTTGTAAATTTTTAAATTTTCTATTCAAGGGCTCTTTGGCAGAAATTTGTTTTTTGTTTTGCCTTGTTTATTTTGTTTAGATTTCCAAGTGACTGGGTATGCTTGCTTATATTTTCATTATTGATTTCTAGTTTTATTGCTTTATGGCTGGTCAGAATCTGTGGCATTTACAGTTCCTTCCTTTCTTAAGGATTAAAAATGGTTTGGATAGCATATTATTGGATCAAGGTTTATAACGATTCCATGATGGCTGTTTGGTACAGTATAAAGTTAAATATGTATTTATTCAGTTTTACCCAATTTATAATATTCAAATCTGTTGTCTCCTTGCTTTTTAAAATTTGTTCATCTGTCAAAAACTGAGCAAGATAGAATTCTCACAGAATCTTGATTTTGTCCATTTTTAAAATTTCTAAATTGTTGAAATACTACCAGAATTGTCACCTACATGTTGAATAACTTCTTTAAGGATTTTAACTTCTAATAATGAAAATGATGCTCTTTCTCCTTTGTCTTTAGTTCAAATTTACTTTCAGTTATTTTTGCCGCCTCTGCTTTCCTTTTATGTCCGTAGTTGCCTGGTAAATATTAGCTTTTCTATTTTCCCTTCTTACCATTTATCTGTCCTCTCATTTCCCTTTGAAACAGTTTATAGTTGGATTTTTGAAACAAATTCTTCAAGTCCTCATTTTTAAAGGGGATTTTAAACCTTGTTCACACATCGATTTTCTGTCTTAACCAAAATGTATGGACCAACCTCTGTCATATAACTTTATACATTTCATGTTTTATGTACCTTACTGTTTGCCTAATCTTTGTTTCTCTCTCTCTCTCTCTCTCTCTCTCTCTCTCTTTTTTTTGCTTTTATTCTTTCCAGTGATGAGGAAGGTTCATTTTTGGAAGGTAGAAAAGCTTTATTCACCCTAATGACAGACTGAAGAACTATGATCTTCATTCCTCCTTACTTAATATTCAAAGATTTAGGATGTTTTTACTTCTCCCTTCCCACCTCTTGGCTAACCCTGTGTGGTAGAGAATTCAGACGCTGGTTATCACTGTTCATTATTTTTATCACTAAATTGTTTATTGTTACGGAAAGATTTTTCTTTCAAAAATGATTTTTAACATTTCGTGTTTAGCTTTGCAACTTTATTCGCAGCTGTGATTTGAATGTAATTTTGTGGGTGTAGCTTGTTAATTGTTTACCCCAGTCGGTTTACACCTTGGCATTCCCATGCTTTAAGTTTTCCTCTGATTCCTCTCACTTAGAACTAGAATAGATTTGCATAAATTTTTAGAACTAGTACATGGGTGATATATTTTCAGAGACCTTGCATATCCAAGCAAGACTTACTGCTGCCTTAAATCTGAAAGCCATCTGGCTGTGTACCCAATTCATGAGAAACCAACTATGATTTCCTCTAGAAACAAGTTTGACACAGTTCTTTTCTGGAGTTTACAAGTTGAGAAAGAAAAGTTTGAGCAAGGAAGGTCTGCTTTTATTAACTATAAAATATTTCAAGTGTATGCCACTGTCCAAAGATCAGTATAGTTAGACAAAGCGAGACCCATCCCCTAGACTTAACAGAATGGAATGTTTTTTCACCTGTACCTCAGATCACTCTCCTTTTTTACAGACATAAAGTGTTAGCAAAATTCCCAATCTTACTTCTGATGAGAATATTTTGCTTTAGTCTTGACATTTTAAAAATCTTTTTTTTTTTTTAATTTATTTTTGAGAGACAGAGAGAGATAGCAGGAGCAGGGGAGGGTCAGAGAGAGAGGAGGACACAGAATCCAAAGCAGGCTCCAGGCTCTGAGCTAACTGTCAGCACAGAGCCCGACATGGAGCTTGAACCCATGAACCATGAGATCATGACCTGAGCCGAAGCCGGACGCTTAAATGATTGAGCCACCCAGGTGCCCCGACATTTTAAAAATCTTGATAGATGTATAGTTATATGTCTCTTTACACTTGATACCATTTTCTGGAACACAGATGAATCTTTTCCTATTGACTGATTTTTCTTAGTTCAAGAAAGTGGGGATTTCTTGTGTTTGTGTTTTGTTTAGATTTTTTTAAATGTTTATTTTATTTTTGAAAGAGAGAAAGAGACAGAGCATGAGTAGGGGAGGGGCAGAGAGAACAGACACAGAATCTGAAGCAGGCTCCAGGCTCTGAGCTGTCAGCACAGAGCCCAACATGGGGCTCGAACCCATAAACTGTGAGATCACGACCAGAACTCACATCGGTCACATAACTGACTGAGCCACCCAGGCACCCCAGTTCAAGAAAGTGTTTACTGAACTTTTCTTTTTTCTATTTTACGATCACATCAATTGTAATATACATCACTCATTTAATTATGGGTGTATATATACCTACGGTGCGTGGATGTGTGTGTGTGTGTGTGTGTGTGTGTGTGTGTACATACATCAGCAAGCAGATAGCCTCCTGCTTTCACAACTATTAAAAAGTCTATACGGGAGCAGGGAAACTGTTCTGGCGTCACAGAGATGTAGTATTACCTAACAGTTTGGCTTTGTTTTGTTTTCCTGTCTGGGTCCCTGGGACTAGTGGACTTGTCATGGGTAGGATTCCCAGGTTTTTAACCTGATCTTTTTCACTTAGTTGTGCCCCTGCCAGCCATCTGTGACTTTTCCCCAGCATCAGTGCGCTTCTCTACACACTGTCCATTCTGTGTCGTCATTGCTTAAATGCACGCTTTCGTTTACTCAGGTGGTCGTGTTTATTTTCTTACCCGAATTTCTTCTCTGCCCAGTTGCCTTTTCACACCTTGGCCAGATCCCCACCTCTGTAATTTTTTTTAAAAATCTCTGATAAAAATCCATGCTTCCTTGACCTCTGAAGAGAGCCCAGAGTTGCGTAGTCAGTAGTTTCATGTAATGGCCATGATCATGGTGATGACGATGTTGATGACAAGTGACAAAATGGTGTACCCTTACTTTGTTGTGGAAATTATGATGTCTTTATTTATTTCATATTCACACCACGTGGTGCTGTTAACCTCTTTCATGGATGAGGAGTCAGAGTCCCAATAGGCTAAATAACCAATAGATGGAAAACGTAGGATTTTAGGACAGAAATCTGGCTTCTAAACCGCGCCCCCCATGATGGAATTGTGCGAGGGCTGGAGGACCGAGGCCTCCTTTGTGAGGCTCCCTCCCCGCACCTGCAGGGCAGCCGTCCTCTCTTTCATGCTAGCGCTTCTCCTCATGGACCCCTCACATTAAATGTTGTTTTAAAGTTTATTTATTTATTTTGAGGGTGACAAGGAGAGCAAGTGTGGGGGAGGGGCAGAGAGAGAGGGAGACAGGGAACCCCAAGCAGGCACCTCATCATCAACATGACGCAGGGCTCGAACTCACAAACTGTGACCTCATGACCTGAGCTGAACCCGAGCATTGGCCACTTAACCTACTGAGCCACCCAGACGCCCCCCACTGTTCTTGTTTTACCTGTTGTTTTTTTTAACAAAGAAAGATTTTTCTACACCCGGTGTTTGTCCGTTGAAGATTCATCTCCCCCGAGAGTCTACCCAGTGGAGCTAGAGCCCCTTTTGCTCAGATCTGAAGGTCGAGAGCCAGTTGTCCGGTGGGTGTCACAGGGCATTTGCACGGCCCAGCTGTCCTGTGTCTGATGTAACTCTGCCGTATGAGCGTCGGAAGCCCAGGCACGCTGGATACTACCCCATCTCCAATGACCCCATCTTTGGTTGCCCCATTGTGCAGTTGGGGCCACTTCTGACAAAGATCAGTGATGTTCTCAGACGGTAATTTTCTTTCCTAGAGCTGCTGCACTTTTGCATCTTTGAAGGTCTTTTGAAGGACACTGCAGATGAGAAATTTAGCGAGCGACCCTGACCCAACTAGCAGATCACCATCACAGTTCTGAAGAACGCAGCCGCTGTTCCCATCCTGTCTGTGGGGCTGCATTTCCCATCTTGCCCAGGGCGATCACCAGCATCATTTAGACCGCTGCTGGCTAGCATACTCCCTTTTAATGTTGTCTCTTAAAATAAAGCCATTAGCAAGAAAAGGGAAGTTGAAAAACTCAGTGAGGAAGGTAAGTGAGAAAGGAAGAAGAAGAGAATCACAGACTCTCTGAGATGGTCCCCGTGCTGCTTACATTGCCCTGGAAGAGCCGAGGTGAAATGCGGTTTTTCCCTCAGAGCATCTTAAATCCATCTCCATTCTCATTACTTGACCACAAAGGGAAAGTGCTCTCTTGTCACTAAATTACTTGCCTGAGCAGGGAGGGAAGTTTATATTGCTTTAATCCTCATTGAGAGCTATGAAAATGGACCCTCTTTTTTTCCTTAGGAAATTCAATTCATTATTGGAAAATCCCACTGCTAACATGTACAAATTGAATTATTCCATTGGGTTTTATTGCTCTAAAAAGCAATTCCTTCATCGATGAGAGAAACTCTGTAATATACTAAGAGGAAAAGTATTCTCCTTAATGGCAATGATATGCCCCATGTGAATTTCCTCTCCAAAGGTTTTCTTGCGGTTTGGGCCTTGATAAATAAGCAAAATGCCTTTCATTATTCTACTCTTATTGTTTTAATATTCTGTTATTCCAGATTTTAAACCACAGTAAGCCTTGGACTGTTCGCCTCAGTGGCAGCCTCGGGCTGCGTGCACGCTGATGTGTGATTTCGTCATGAAGGTGCAGCAGAATACGCCCTCCCCTAGTTTCTGAGCTCCTCACATGGAGGATGACAGAAGTGCTCATTGTCATTCTGTCTGTCTCTGGAAATGTTAGTTCCACACTTTTTAATTTAGATAAGATAGTACTGGGAGTAAAAAAAAATAGTTTACTTTCATTTTTATTGTATTTTAACAAGCCATCATAAGATACCCACCAATACTTTGTCACTTTGCTAACTTAGACACCATTGACTCTTTCATGGAGAGCGTGCACGTCTACACCAGTTTTCAAGAGGATTGCCTTTGGGAAGCTTTGCAAATGTAAACACTGACTAGAGGAGCAGATATATATGTGTATGTGTGTATTTATGTATATATGTGTATACATGTTATATGTGTGTATATATGTGTATGTGTGTATTTATGCATATATGTGTATATATGTTATATGTGTATATATATATGTATATATACACACAGAGACATATAAATGGAAACAAAACTTCAGAACAATAAATGAGACTATATGTTAACTGAACTTTACTATGTTTACTTCTAGCTTTAAAATTTGCCTTACAAATTGAGCATTTAAGACATAAAATTTGGGGGGCTCAGTTGGTTAAGCATCTGACTTCAGCTCAGGTCATCATCTCATGGTTCTTGGGTTTTAACCCCCAATTGGGCTCTGTGCTGACAGCTCAGAGCCTGGAGTCTGCTTCAGATCCTCTGTCTCCCTCTCTCTCTCTTCCTCCCCCACTTGCTCTCTCTCTCTATGTCTCTCTCTCTCTCAAAAAGTAAATGAACATCAGAATAAAAGACATAAAATTTGAGAAGTAGAGCATTTTTCATGTTCCAGAATTTCCTTTCCCGCGTCATAGGGAAAAACCATGTTCTGTTCACACAGCAGCGCTGACGTTCCACAGCATTGCCAGGGGGGAGGGGCTTTCTTGAGACTCGGCTTCTGTATATAAACGGGAGCTCTTTGTTCCGTCCCATATGTGCACTTGGTCCTCACTGATGCCGCTGCCCAGAGTCGCATTTTCAGCCGCTATTGAAGGGACTGTGTGCCCCCCACGCTGCAGCCCCAAGGGCCCCTGGGGGGCGTGTGCAGGGACCACCCGGCCCAATGTTGCCTCCTCCAGCCTCTGTTGCACCTGACATGACCCTGGGCCCAAGGTGTCCAGGGGGAGCTCGTCTCAAAGGGGAATGGGAGAGTGGAGGAGAGGACAGGTTCAGCCCCATCAAGCTGCTGGTGTTTGACCATTTTTATTTACAAAGATGGCCATTCCGTGTGGTTAACCCACCGCTGGTGTTAAAGAGGCGACGTGAAAAGTTAGACGCTCTCACTGTGATTTCCCTTCCCTTCCGTCTCCTCCTCTGTTCCACGTCAGAAGCTGTTTGGGAATAGGATTTAGGAATTAGCCAGGAATCCAAATGAACCCCAAGGAGCTCCTTTTTCTTTCTATTCTATTTGAAAACAAAACAAAGCCTACCTTGAAAACACAGCGCAGGGACCCCTGGGGGGCTCAGTCGGTTAAGCCTCCGGCTTCGGCTCAGGTTGGATCTCACGTTCGTGGGTTCGAGTCCCCTGTCAGGCTCTGTGCTAACAGCTCAGAGCCTGGAGCCTGCTTCCGGTTCTGTGTCTCCTCTCTCTGCCTTTCCCCCTCTCATGCTCTGTCTTTCTCTGTATCAAAATTAAATAAAACATTTAAAAAAAATTTTTTAAGGAAACAGTGCAGGCTGAGTGAGCAGTCATGTCAGGGGTCACCTTCCGGGCTGGCCCCTCTCTCGCAGTGACTCCAGGGAGGATAACCGTAACCAAATGGGATTGTACTGGGGGGCAGAAGCATTTTCCAGCCGCAGGCTTTGGGGGTGCTGGGGCCTGTGCACGCCCGCCCCCGGCAGGAGTGATTTTGGCGATACAGAAGGTGACTAATGTTTCTCATCCCGGTTCTGAACTTAACCTCCGTCTTCTGTGAACACTGCTGTCCTTTGAAACTTCCAAGGTCAGGGTCTCAGTTCACACCGATCTGAAGGACCGTGTGCTATCAGTGTCCCCTGATATTTAATTTCATTCTGTACAAAGTGAGGTGTACATTCTTTATTGTGATTGTTAAGAAGACTAAGAACAGAATTTATCCTGTCCTTTCTCATGTATTTCGTATGCTCTGCTCTTTCGCTGCGTCCCTCCCCCATCTCAGCGCGCACACACACAAGCACACACACGCAGTGTTACAACCAACTCGGGACCCCGTGTCGTTTCTAAAATATGCCTTGTACTTAAATGACCACACCTCCTTACTCATGATGTCTTCTCGAGCTTGAGAAAAATCTAAATAAATGAGGGACCACATGAACTTTTATCTTCTTGGTGAAAACCTTCCATGTCTGCATTTTCACAGGGTACCACTGAGTATTTCTTTGGACCCCTTGGTCTCTTTTGTATCCAGCACTTACCCGTGTCAATGTCTGCATCTATGGTTTATTAATTATTGCAATTTCTGCCTGTGGGGCAGGGTCTGGGACATGGTTAGCGCTAAGTGAATGATTTTTAACATTAAATAATAGGTGTTTACAGAGGATACATAGGTATCTCCTCACACACTGGTAGAAATGGAAAAATGCTTTCTAGCTGTGCTAAAAAGTGAAGTCAAAACAAAGCTGTCCATGATCGACAGTTGTTGCCTAAAATTATACAAGAAATGTCAGAAGTACAGTTTCAGTCTGAATCTAGACTCTAGGCTTTGGGTTGGCAGGAAACAAGCAGAAAACGGGAATTTTATTGTGATGAGCTGGATAATGAACTGCAACTAACTTTCTGAAATTTACAAGAGTAATTACCTAGAAGAAGAAAACCAAGTCCAAGAGTGGTGGTGTAAAATCACAGAAAGGGCTCCACAGGCTCCTGGCAGGCAAAACAGAAGTCACATTCCTACTGTCGCTGTGACAAGAAAGCGTAAGCTTGGTGGCCTAAGGAACACGGATGTATTACCTTACAGTTCCCGAGGTCAGAATTCCTTCCGGAGGCTCTCGGGGGGAGCTACTGCCCCATTGCATTTTCCAGCATCCAGGGCCACCAGCACCCTGTCGCTTGGGACCCCCTCCCTCGTCTTCAAAGTCAGGGGGGCTTCAACCTCCTTCCGTCTGACCCCTGCTTCTGTGATCACTTCTTCTCTGACTCTGAATCTCCTGCCCCTTTCGTCCCTTTCGTCCCTAGTGAGGACCCTTGTGGTGACACAGGCCCCATCTAGATGATCCAGGGAACTCTCCTCCCTCAGAATCCTTAACTATCACATCCACAAAGTCCCTTTGTCATGTCAGGTAACGTGTCCACAGGGTCCAGAGATCCAAGCATGGCCATCTTTGGGGGGGTCATCATTCTGTCTACCATGTCTCCTGGGACCAGAAAGGACTGTCTTCTCATATTCCAGTGGTCCAGATAGAGAGTCTTTTATATTTTTAAATCTGTGTTCTGTCCAGGGTTGTTTTCCTTCCTTCCCCTCTTTCTGCAGGAGTTTATTGACCCCTGCTGAGTGTCGGGCACTGTCTTCAGCACAGCTGTGTGATACCAACAGAAATCACTTGACCATCCACTTACCTTTTTTAAATTAATTTTTAATGTTTATTTTTGAGAGAGAGCGAATGATCAGGGGAGGGACAGAAAGAGAAGGGAGGAAGACACGGAATCCGAAGGAGTCTCCAGGCTCTGAGCTGTCAGCACAGAGCCCGATGTGGGGCTTGAACCCACAAACAGTGAGATCATGACCTGAGCTGAAGTTGGAGGCTCAACAGACTGAGCCACCCAGGCGCCCCATCCATCTCCCTTTTGACTGTTCCTTAGGGGCAAAGCTACTGGGATTCAGCTGCCCATCAACTTGACGTTCTTCTATGAGCCTTCTGTGCACAAGTTTGAGCATTATTATGTGAGAACACTTATTGAACATTTCACAGTCCAGAAGGCCGGCCACGTGCTGACAGAGGGGCTGCCCTCCTGATACTTACACTTCTTGACAGATACGACCATTGCAAAGAGACATGCAAGGAACAGTCCAACAACGGAAGGAACAAGTTCCCAACATTTCTGTGCATTCAAGAACTAAATGAGTAACATGTTGACATTATTTATGAGCCGTTTGCAGCCTGCCAAGCAAGGAGCTGTCACGGGATTTGCATTTCTAGACAGGGTGGGATTCGGGGTGGGTTGGGGGGTACAATTTTTGTCTGGGTGTCACAACTTCCTGAATTTGCAGTTGAGAACAGGTGCCTCGACAGCCTCTCTTAAGCCCTGAACTCCCCGTCGCCAGGTCTAAAATAACTGGGGACTGGCAGCAGCCTCGAGCTGTTTCTTCCCAGATTTGTAGCATTGTTATTTTTTTTTCTAAACTCCACTTGCGGAATATTTAATGCCAATCCAACTTGCAAAGCCATCTGATATGAGCACATCATCCCGTAAGCATTTCTGACAGTGAGTGTCACTATGCATCTTTTTTATCACCCTCCTTTTTACAAGGTAGCACAGATAGCACACCCAGTTCAACTGTGATTAATAGTTCTCTCTCACCATTGACTTCACTGGGCTCCAGTCTACTAAGAAAAATGTGGCTGCTGATAAATCTCGTGTGATAAGATCCGCGTTATGTAAGCAGTCTGGGCAGGCATTTCGGTACATATTATTATGACAGTGTGGTAGTTTGCAAAGTTCAATGGAATCGACGAGGCCTCTTGTTCCATTGATTTTCTAGGCTTCTGTAGAGTGAGAATAACAAGTACTGAGCCACTGAGATTAGACCGGGGGGCTGCTTGTATATACTTTTCGGACCACGTCCAGGGCACCAGGTGCACATTGAAAGGGTTTTTTTAATGGGTGTTCTTTTATTCTATTTCATAGAAATTAATATATCATAGCTCCAGGTAGAACATGAAACTGAAAAATTATAAACTGTCTCGGAAAGTCCTTGGAGCCAAGCCGGAAGTACAGTTGCTCTGTTTCAACTTGTGACACTTGAGCTGGGGATGCGGGGACTGCTGAGCGCGTCGGCTTGCGTGTGCGGGTATGACGTGTGGGTGCCATGGCACGTTATTTGGGTTACTGCATTTCTAGATGACAAGAGATTTATATGGGGGGCGGGGGAACACCTCGGGTTTGATGGGAGCGCAAAGAGCATTCCTTCAAGGCACGACTGGCTTCCCGAAACATTCCGAAGGAAATTTAATTGTGGCACAGGGACTCGGGGGCCTGGAGGAGGCTTCCTGGGAACTGAAGTCCGCCGGGAGAAGGGCGGGGGGAGCAGTTTCATGTCCAAGTGTGACTGTTAAGCGCGGCTAAAAATTACCACTTGGTTCTAGAGCAGCGCGTGATTGTAAGGCCCCGTTAGGTAAGCAGACCCGACGCTTCCGAAGGTGCCGCATGAAGAGTGGGCTCTCTAGGGTAAACGCCTCCTCCAGCCGCTCTCACGTGGGTCCCGTGAACACACGACCCGAGCCACCCTGACAAGCCTGCCTTCCCCAAACCTGAACTTTTTCATGCCTCCCTGACTTGGCTTGAGCTGTTCCCTTTGCTGGAAATGCTGATTTTACTTCTGATGACCTTCCACTGCTCCTGTGAGGTCCAGAACAAAGAGTCATTGCCCCCTCTCATCGAAGCTAACGGGTGTCTCTTTTCTAAAATCCGCCAACCCGTAGTACTGACTCTTTTATAACCAGTTCATGGTTACTTATCTACGACGTGACCTGTCCCTCTTCCTCCTCCATAGATCGCGAGCTTCTTGGGGCTGTGAGCCCCTGGTGAGTGTCACCCTAATATTCTTCTCCTGCTCAAGCAAAATCATAGACTCGCCGTGAGTGCTAATTCAGTGACTGAATCAATCTGTGCCCGAGCTAGTCAGAGGGGCAGCCCGTCGCCCTCTTGTATTTCTTATCTGGCCCAAGAATGTCAAACCCTTAATGTACAGTCTTCTCTGATGAAGAAAGCAGAAAAAGGTTGTAGAATTTAAAATCCTCCAATATAAAATGTTCACGTGGGCACATCCAACAGAGAAGAAAGTAAGCCTCGGGGATTTTCACTCTGAAATCCATGGATTTGCCTCCTTGTTGTCTTCACCTCTTTCCAGTAATTCCATGTGATAGAGGCATTTTGCAGGGGTTAATCTACAGGTAATGAAGTTTCAAAGAAATCATATACTGTACTCTACTCCCAGGGGCCCCCGGTTTTTCTTTTTTAGACAGCGTGGTACAAAACCGTGATAAATAAGCTGATGTTTATCACTGTAGGCAATACTTTTCTTTTTCTTTCTGCATCCCCAAAGCCAAGTGTGTATTGTGGTGAGTAGTTTCTTCATTAAGATCAGAGGACTTTTTGCATATAGGTCAGCAGAACTGGAGAACCGGAGGTGACAAGTTTCATTTCAAAAGACCTCCTGTGGTCTGTGGCCCATGTCAGTCAGACCTTTGCTTTCTCATAAAAGTAAAGGGCAATGTCCAGACCGAGCCTGCGTCTGAGTGCTGATAGGAAGGACATAGCTCTGTGACCTCTAACCATGTACCTGCTGGCCAAGAAAGCGCAGAACACCCCTCCCGTCTGGTCTCGCAGCTGCACCCTAAAACAGAGAGCTCCCCGAGAGAAATACGACTCAAACCCTGGGTCTGACTCTGAGAAGAGTAAGTAGTCCATCTGGACTCCGCAGGAATTCCTTGTTGAGTGTAGAGTCTCGTGCACGATAAATTTGAGGAAGTTACAGCCAGGAGAGTCCTACACAATTATTGATCAACTTGGAACTTAATCTTCTTGCCTAAAATCAAAAGTATGCAGACTCCTGAGATGTAAACTATGGGGTCAAAGTAATAAAGGGGAGCATTTATTTTTTTCCAAATCCCAGTGCATGTTAGTGACTTATGGATATGGTAAGTTCTCATGACTCTCTTCTCTCCCATTTCAAAATGAGGGTAAAATTAATAGCCTAAGGGAATGAGACAGTGACATGTCCAAGATGGAAGAGCATCCCATCAATTATTGTCCAAACTTCTGGAAATTACTGGTGTTTCCATAGATCTTTAGATCGGGGCTGCTCACAGTCAAATTGTCCCTATCATGGAGTGTGAGGCATGGAGGAAGGACCACACACTTGGAGACTGAGGACACAGAACCACACCTCCCTCTGCCACTCACTAGCCACGTTGTACCAGGCCAACTTATCAGACTGGCTGAGCTCCGTAGGATGTCAGGGGAAAACTGCTTTGGAAACAAAAGCATAATGCAGCATTCAGTTGTTCAGTATTACAATGAATCCTTGAAAATATTGCTTTATAATTTTACTGAATTTTTCAATCCAGTCTGATTAAGATGAACGTAATGCCATTACTGCTTGTCCGTTAGCTATAAGACAGTGCCCTCTGGAACTACACTCCTGCCTGCCTCGGAAGGGAGGACATTTCCCGAGAGAGGTAAAACCTGGTTTGGGTTGCTCTCCACAGCAGAAAAGAGAGAGGACAGTGATTAAAGAAGAGAGACAGTGAGGCAGCTCCCTGTTCAGAGTGATTTTCTCTTTCGTTTAAGATTACTTCCACAAGATTACACATACATACCTTGAGTCAGATCAAATGTAAATAACTTTTGCATGACCCGTTTAAGAGCCTTCGTACTGAGTTTCCTCTGTGTTGGCATGAGTGACTGGGAAGTGACCGACTGTCCTCCCTCCCTGACATCAGTCCTTAGCCACAGCAGGCCATTTGGGTGGGAAGCAAGCAGGACTTACCTACTAACCTTGGCCGTCCAACTCAGTGGAAGAATTGCTATTCCTTTTTCTAAAAGAGGTTTGCAAGGGTAGCTGTTAGTGCTGGGAACTGAAAGCCGGAAATGACAAAATCCAAAAGAGTTACCGTTCGTCATCTGTAATCGTGATAATAATGATAGGCAGATTTTACTGAATTCTTTCTGTGTGCCAGATGTAGCACCAGGTACTTAAATCCATCAGCTCCTGTAATTTCATTCTCATAACAACCCTGGGAGGCACGGATCACACTCCCCATTTTTCAAATGAGCAAATGGCAGCTCAGGTCCTTGATGGAACTTGGATGGCTTTTCAGAGGCAGCGCGGGGATGTCGGCACACATCCGACTTCAGGCCTCACTTCACTCCACTCCTCTTCGCCGTTCCTTCGATGTTTATTAGCTAGATGAGCTGGATGGGTGGGTCTGCAGGGCTCCAGGCCGCAAGGTCAGAAAACCTGTGGCTTCGCGTCTCCATTCTGTCACTTATTACCTCTGTGGTCTTGGAAGAGTCTGTTAATCGCTCTGAGCCTGTTTTGTCTGTAAGGGGTTGGGCCTTCAATCCTCACAGGACCGCTGGGACAACTAAGTGACATCATGCATCCTGAGTGTGAGTCGGATGCGGGGTCTCCTTATGACCCTTCCTTCGTGGAGTGGTATTGTTTGCAAGGCTTATTCTTAAAAACACATTTGTCTTAAAGGTTTTGTGTGACTCGAAGACACAGACACGTATCAACTAGTACAGGAATGATATGCAACAAAATCTTTTATTTAATTAGAGCCCAAATAGAGACTCTTAATTAGTGACATTGTTTTTTGTTATTTTCTTGAACTCTGCTTTTGAGAGCAAGAAAATTAATGAGTGAATAAGTGAAAAGCTTGGATTCAGTAAAAATCTGGACAAGTTATAAGGTTTTGTGTGTGTTTTTTTAAGAGATTGAGATTCTGATTCCATGTATGTATGTATGTGTGTATGTACTTATTTATTTAGAGAGCACAGTGGGGAAGAGCACAGAGACGGAGAAAGAGAAAGTCAGGCAGTGCCCGCCCCCCAACTCAGTGCAGGGCATGATGTAGGGCTTGATCCCTCAATCCTGGAATCATGACCTGAGCTGAAATAAAGAGTCAGATGCTCAACCAACTGAGCCATGTGGGCACTCCAACTTCTAAGGGTTTTCTAGGATCACAATCAGAGACTGTTAGAGCAGAAAGTTTCTCTGGGGACCATGGACATCACATCACTTGTCCCAAGTCACTTCCCCAACTAGAAGCCTGCAGCCCAGGTTCCTGCTCTTTCTGTCTCATCCCCTCCTGATTTCTCTCTTACCTCTTCACTCTTCGGCCTGGCGTTGCACACACACACTCGTTCAGAGTGTGAACTCTTCTGGTCTTCATTCACCTTGAAAGGCACACCTGTCTGTTCTTGTGAGTTGTGTTCACTCTCAATGAAATGATTCCATTTTAAAGCTTTTTTTTGTTTTTGAGAGAGAGAGAGAGAGAAGTGGGGAGGGAAGAGAGAATGGCAGGGGGGCAGAGAGAGAGAGAAGGAGACCCAGAATCCGAAGCAGGCTCCAGGCTCTGAGATGTCAGCACAGAGTTCAGTGCAGGGCTCGAACCCATGAACTGTGAGATCATGACCTGAGTGCAGATGAAGATTTGGACGCTTAACTGACTGAGCCCCCCAGGCAGCCTGAAATGATTCCTTTTAAAAAGACTTTCAGCCACGAAACTGGACATAAAAATGGCAGCTTTTCAGCATATCCGTCTCATGAACACTCTCATTAATAGGTTTTGTTCATTGTTATTTGCCTTATGTAGTAATGACAACGTCATTTTGCATGGTGACCCTAACCATCTGGGGCACATGTGGAACCTGAACTAGTCATTCCTCCGACCCACTGTCAGCCTCTTCATATCGCCCCAGCTCCCTGGAAGACTGCCAGGGTCACCCCCAAGATTGGGTTTCCATCATGGGAGCGGGGGTATCACGCAGCACTTGAGAAGATACGAAACACACGAAGATGATTCTGATTGTTACTGTCCGAGGTGAGCCCAGGAAAATGTGCTTGTGAGCAAGGGGCAGGTCTAGTCACTACTTACTTTCCGGTGGAGGTAACAGTGCTTGAGAGGAGGAGAGAGCAAGGGCCAGAAGCCAGATGTGAACTCGCTTTCCGTAAGCCTCCTTCTCTTACGACTGTTTCCTCTTGACCGTTTTCCTTCTACCGCTGGCTCCGTTGGGGCATCCTGGATGGCATGGGGGCCAATCCTTCTCACATTTCACTTTGAAGCAAGGATTAGAATTAACTGCCCTTTAAATACAGCAACAAATTAATCCAGCCCAAACCCTGATGAGAGAGGTCAGTGAAATTCTTCTTATTTCACAGATGCAGGGCACTTCACACGGAGACACAAGAGAGGGTAAATTACTCGCTCAGGGCCACACGGCAAGTGCTTGCAAGGCTTGGAAGCAATTACATATATAGAAAGATCTTAATTATTTGAGCCCTCAGATGATAGGAGTGGCGGGCTATCCGAGGCACCCAGCAGTCACCCTGCCGTCCCCACGGTTCCGGATCAACTGCCACGAGGTTGGGACCAACCAACTTAAACCCCAGAGTCAGGCAGGAGTGGATGCAACATTTATACGGGTACTGGGCCGCCGCCACGTTCTTGTACGTGGCTGCAGGCCCTAAAACGGGCCCGGCTCCCCTGCACAGGGCTCCCAGAGCAAACAGAGTCTGGGAAGGAATGCTTTTTGTGCTTTCTAGAATCAAAGTTCTTGGACTGGAATGACTGTGTTAATGTAGCGGTAATGAATGTGAGTCAGAACCTGAAGGATAATTTTCACAAAAAATGGTTTTGCCCGGATCCTCAAAGGGCAAAGGAAGTGCAAGCGATAGACTTTTCCTTTGGGGCCCCAACGGAATTGGAAATAATCTCAGAGGTTTACCTCTCTGGGCCAGACGCCAAACTTTGCAGCTCAGAGAGGAGGTATAATGTGAGTTTTAAAACGGATTATAAAGAGCCAAATAGAATAAAGTTGGGGTCTGAGTGTAAGAGTTGGTAACATATTCCTGGATTTCCTGAGATGAATCCTCTGACTACTTCAGTAACACCAACACGATGGCTCTAATGTAATGTGCAAAATTGCGAAGCTTTGATATTGTAAGCCTCCCAACCGCACAGCGAGTTTCTAAGCGTAACTTGATTTTGCTGGTATTGTTCTAACGCGGGTCCCCTTTATCAAAGCCGCGGATACATGGGGCAGTTTAAAAGATAATGTGAAAATTCCTCTAGCCTAGAGACCTCACAGCTACTGGTTTGTATCTTCAAAAATCCGTCTTACCAATAGGTCTGGTTTATAGGCAGTTAGTTATAAAAGCTTGTCTGAACTTAGGAAAAGGACGGTTAACTAGAAGGAGTAATGTACTGTGATTCACTATACAATACGCCACCCAAAAATACAGTTATGTTAAAAACAGGCAGCCTGTCAGGCACAATGTTTTTAAATGGCACTAAGTCAATTCCCAGGCTTCTGCCTGCTCCGCTGTGGCGAGTCCCCCTCTCCTGCCCAGTGGTGAATCCACTCTGGTGTTGGATCCCCTGGAAATCTAATATGATGTCACGTTCTCTTTATAAACTGTCCATTGAGAAACTTAAAGATTTATTTTTTTAATATTTCTCCTACGTTCGCTCACCCTGTAGTCTCTAGGCAGTATTGCGAAGCAGAACGCATAACAACCGCGGACGTTCGTGGAGAATTGAATGCCGGTCGCGACATGCCTGGCGCTCCGCTAGGTGTGTTGGTGTCTGCTAGGACACTACCTCCTCACTCGAGTCCGGATTTAGCCACATTTTACAGACAAGGACACTGAGGTGCAAACGGGTGGAAACCTGCTCACGGTCACATGTGTAACGGGACAGAAGCGAGATTTGAACCCAGGTGTTGAGACGTTTGACCCGCATTACTGTGCCACCTCCTAATGTCTTTTGTGAACTCCGCCTCCCGCAAGGCTGCTTTTCTAGCAGAGAGATATCAGTCATCTTGATGTGGATTTGACAGTATTACCCACCTGGCACATTTTAATCGTAACTATAATAACGAAATTGGAAGCTATTTTCTAATTCATGACAGGTCAGCTGGGAGATTTCCCCTCTGACCAAGGAAGCATAATGGACACTAGATTTGCCTTCCTGTCTGACGAAACAGTGAGAAAAAGGGACAAGATATACCGTACAAATAGAGTAAAAAATTAAAATGATTTTGAAAGAAAACCACAGCAGTTTTCAAGGCACGGGTCACCAGATGCTGAAGGATAGTAATCCTTAAGAAATGCGGGACAAGCGAGGTGAGCTCTGAGTCGCCCCCAGCTTTCTGTGTCCAGAGAATTTCCAGGCCAGAGCCTGGGAGTGGGAGGAGCCTAGTGGGCGGGGCGGACCCCCCAGAGTTGAGGACTCAAAGCTCAGAGCCTTGGAAGACGCAGGGCTAGGATTCACATGAGGACTGGAGAGCATAGAGCCACATGGAGAAAATATCCAGAGATCTCCAGAAGATTCCTCTGGAATACTCAGCTGAGGACTGGTTAGCTTATGAACATAAAGAAACTACTAGAGGCTGGGGTGGGGAGGAGAGAGGAAGAGCCGTCTGAAAGGATGAAAAGGATCAGTGCCCGGGACTCACACAGGCCTGTTTCCATCAGCCACAGAGGACGACCTCAAGATTCACAGAGCAGTGGGCACCATACATGGAAGGGTCTTTAATAACAGGGAATCGTAAGCTATAGATCGAGCAAGACCCCAACTATCTGCTGCCTGTATGAAAGGCACTGCCAGGTAAAAACATAAATAGGTTAAAGGTAAAAGGGTGAGAAAGGTGCACCCTATATACTGGCTTGAACAGTGCCTGCCTCCCCCAAGTTCACATCCACCTAGAATCTTATGTGAAAACAGGGTCTTTGAGAATGTAATTGGTGAAGATGAGAGCTGGGGGAAGGTGACTCTTAAATCTAGTATGACGGGTGTCCTAATAGGAGAGGGGACGAGGGATGCGTGGGAGGCGAGGTCAGTTAAGCATCCGACTTTGGCTCAGGTCATGATCGCACGGTTCGTGGGTTCGAGCCCCGCGTTGGGCTCTATGCTGACAGCTCAGGGCCTGGAGCCTGCTTCAGATCCTGTGTCTCCCTCTCTCTCTGTCCCTCCCACTTCACATTCTCTCTCTCTCAGAAATAAACATTTAAAAACTAAATGTAAAAAAGAAAAAGAGGAGGAGACACAGAAACAGAGACACAAGGAGGACGGACATGTGAATGCAGACAGAGACCAGAATGGTACTGCTGTGGGCACTTGCGCGGCTCAAGTCAGTTAAGCATCCAACTCTTGCTTTGGGCTCAAGTCATGGTCTCACGGTTTATGGGTTCAAGCCCTATGGGGGGGTCTGTGCGAATAGTGCAGAGCCTGCTTGGGATTCCCTCTCTCTCTCTCTCTCTCTCTGCCCCTACCCCCTCTTACAGTAAAGAAATAAACTTAAAATAAAGGAGCGACATTGCTACAAGCCAAGGAATGTTGAAGATTGTCAACAACAGCCAGAAACTAGGAAGGGGCAAGAGGTTCTTCCCTGGAGCCTTCAGAGGGAGCGTGGCCCTGCCAACACCTTGACCTTAGACTTCTGGCCTCCAGGACTGTGAGGAAATACATTTCTATTGTTTTAATCCACCCAGTTTCTGGCAATGGATTAGGGCGGTCCTAAGAAGCGAATAGAGATCTTGGTACAGGGTACTGCTGTCACTAAATAATGTGGACATGGCTTTGGAACCAGATAATGAGTAGGGCAGAAGACTTTGGAAGTACATGCTAAACAAAAAGTTTAGCTTGCCTTGAAAAGGTTGTTGTTGCTGTGTAGACATGAAAGCTGGTTCTGGTGGAGGCTCAGAGGAAGTGAAGGCCTCCGGGGGGAAGCTTCCATCAGAGAGGACACTGGTATCAACATGAACAGAGCGTTGGCAGACTTGTGAACGCTCAGGCGTTTCTCGTGAGGCCTCAGAAGAGACGTGTGGTTGGACGCCAGAGGAAAAGCAGTCCTTGCCGCAAAATGTCGGAACACTAGGTTGAATTGTATTCCAGTGATTGGGATAAAGTAGAGCTCAGAAGCACCGAACTTGGATCTTTAGCCTAAGGGACTTCAAGCCAAGTGTGGAAACTGTGGCCTGATTTCTCCCAGTTGCTTAGAGGAAAATGAGAGAAGAGAAAAGACTAAATCGGGGAAGGAACTGTTAAGCAGTGGAATCAGAACTTGATGGTGGGGAAGTTACCAGCCTATCCCGAGTGGCCCTGGAGACAAAGCCAAAGGAGTGGCGGTGTGGACCTTTGCTGAGGAGATCAGGCATGGGACCCTCGGATTCGATCAGTCATCTCAGCAGAAGCCAGGAATGGAGATGGGTCATCCAGGAAGAGTATGTAGAGAACTCTCCTGTGTAACGGCGTGGAGCCCCATGATATACACAGAAACCAATAAGATTTTGGACGGAAGGGGCCAGAGGCCGGGTGAAATGGCAGGAGGCTGTGTGACTTCCAGGGTTCTACCAGCAGGAAGGGGCTGATGGAACCACTCAGCTATAAACAGGCTTCACTTTTCAATAAAATGGAAGAATGGCTCTGAGGACCGGAGTTGCAGATGGAGAGGCCAGAGAGGTAGACCCTGGGGAGGGGCTCTAGGGGCCTCTATGCGCTCAGAGGCAGGGGTTAATGGGATCTCTGGCAGCCCAGAGGCCAGAGCTGGCTCAGCCTTTGTGGGCCCACAAGATGGATCAAGCCTCAAGGAATCATTCTCCGGCTCTGAAGCCTAATGGTTCTTTCCCTGCTGGGTTGCAAATCTGTTTAGACCAATGGCTCCTTTATTCCTTCGGTTTCACTTCCTCCCTCTCTCCCTCCCTCCCTCCCCCTCTCTCTCACTCTCTCTCTTTCTTTCTCTCCCCTTCCCTCCCTCTCCCTCTCTCCCTCTGCTCCTCTTCCCTGTCTCCCCCCACTCTAGAATATGAGTATCTATCTTATGTCTGCCCACAACTGTACTTTGGAAGCAGATAACTTATCTTCAAGTAACACAGGTCCACACGTGGACAGGAATTCTCCTAGGATATATCATACTCACGGTCTCACCCATACCTAATTTAGATGCTTTATATAATGATATTTGGAACTTCTTTTTTTTTTTTTTTTTTTGAGAGAGAGAGAGAGAGAGAGAGAGAGAGGGTGAGGCTCAATCTCATGGTCGTGATATCATGACCTGAGCCGAAGTCAAGAGTCAGACATGCCAGACACTTAACAGACTGAGCCACCCAGGCATCCTGGAACTTTTTTGAAGTGATGATACTTAGATGAGATTTTGAGTTTAAGTTTTATGCTGGAATGGGTTAAAACTTTGGGGGATGTTAAGATGAAGTGACTGTATTTTGCATGTGGTATGAATGTGAATTTTGGGGATCCAAAGGGCAGACTGTTCTGGGTTCAGTAGTATCCCCCCCAAATCATGTCTACTTAGAACCTCAGAGTGTGACCTCAGGTAGAAGTAGGGTCTTTGCAGGTGTAACCAGGTAAGAGGAGAACATTTTGGATTCGTTTGAGCCCTAAATCCAATATGACTGTTGTTCCGTAAAGAAAACGTGAGAAGACAGACGTATAACAGTAGAGACAGAGGTGCTGGCAGGTAACAAAAGCTGGAAGAGGCAAGGAAGGTTCTTTTCTGGAGTTTTCAGAAGAAGCATTGACATCTTGATTTTGAACTTTTATCCTCCAGGAGCTGGAATGGCTCTATTAAGTGACAGAGTAGATTTCAGAGCCAAGAATATTACCACAGATAAAGGGGTCAATTCATCAATGTATCAAGAGTCCTAAACTCTTATGTATCTAACAGTGGAGATTCAAAATACAAGAGGCACAAACCGATAGAGGAATAGACAGTTCCACCTGGTGAGAGATTTTAACACCGCTCTCTCAGTCATTGATGGAACACGCAGACAGGCAATCGGTAAGAGCATAAAAGATTTGAACAACACTTGAACTAAATTGACCTAATCGACATTTCTAGAACATTACGCACAACAACAGAATTCAGATTCTTTTCAAGTACATATGGAACATTTAACAAAATAGAATGCATTCTGGCCCATAAAGCAAGTCTCAATGAGTTTAAAAGTATTCAGATGACACAGAGCACACACTTGGACAAAACAATTCAATTAGAAATCAATAACAGAAAATCTGTAAATATTTGCAGCTAAAACAACATACTTCTAGAGAATCCATGTGTCAAATCAAGTGGAAAATTACTAAATATTTTGAGCTGAATAAACAGAAACACAGCATATCAGTATTTGTGCGATGTCACTAAACAGTTTTCCGGGGTACTTTTAAACCCCTATATTAGAAACAAAGGAAAGTCTCAAATCACTGACTTCAACTTCCACATTAAGAAACTACAAAAAAGATCTAATTAAGCACGAAATATGTAGAAGAAAGGAAACAATAAAGATGAGAGTGGAATAGAAAACAGAAAAACAACACAGAAAATTAATGAAACCTAATGCCAGTTCTTTGAGGTTAATAAAATGGCTAAGCCTCTAGCTAGACTGAC
The DNA here is from genome assembly GCF_006229205.1 of Suricata suricatta. Lineage (NCBI taxonomy): Eukaryota > Metazoa > Chordata > Mammalia > Carnivora > Herpestidae > Suricata > Suricata suricatta. Next base: position 128,026,072 of record NC_043709.1, on the reverse strand, counting down.
CAGGGGGGGATCCCATCACTTACTAATATAAGAAATAAATGCTGTGACATCACTAGAGATTCTATAGCTATTTTAAGAAGATAATAAGGGATAATATGAACAACTTCATGCCAGCAAATTCAAAACTTAGGTTGGGGTCAACAGGCTTTTTCTATAAACGGCCAGATAGTAAAAAGTTCCGGCTTTGAAGACCACATCTGGTCTATGTCATGTATTTTTTTCAGTTAAAATAAAAATTTTTAAAACATTCTTACATTGTGGACTATGGACTGACTGCTGACGTAGGTAAAGTGAATACAGTCCTTGAAAGACAAATGACTCAAGAAAAAAAAATACCTGAATAGCCCTATGTGTGATAAGAAATTTAATTGGGAGGTAAATACTTTCTCACAAAGAAAACTCCAGACCCAGAGAGATTTGTTGGTAAATTCTACTGACTATTTCAGGAAGAAGTAATACAGTTCTACACAAACTCTTCCAGAAAATAAAAAAGGAAGAAATCCCAACTCAGTCTCTGTGACCAGCATGACCTTGTGACCCAAACCAGACGAAGATTCTGTAAGAAAACTGCAGATCAACCTCCATGTGAGCATAGATGCAAAAATTCTGAACAAAATTTCAGCACATGGAATCCACAATATGGAAAAAAGGAAAACTCATGAGGGCCATATATGATGGCAGGAATGCAACATTTGAAAATCAATTACTGTAGTTCACTGTGTTAATGAACTGGAAGAGAATAACCATATGATCATCTAAGAGACGTCAAAAAGGATTTGACGGAATTCAACATCTATTCCTGAAAGAAGTCTCAACGAACTGGGAAGAGATAGGGACTTCCTCAGTCTGAAATGAAAAAGTCACTACTGGTGTCCTACATAACAATGAAGCACTTGGCGATTTGCACCTGAGGTCAGGGACAAGACGATGTCTATCTTTCCACTTTTATCCAACATCACACTGATCCTGGCCAGTGTGATCAGCAAGACTGTGGTAGAAAGGTGCGATATGAAAGACATAGTTTTGAAAAAGAAGTGCAATGTCTAGTCGAACCCAACATGATTGCCTATTTAGAAAATTCTATGGAATTTACAAAAAGGCTTTTAGCACTAATGAACAAGCTTAGCAAATTGGCAGGATATAAGATCTATATGTAACAGTAAATTGTATTCCTATTTACTACCATTCATGACACCATCAGAAGTATTCACTGCTTGGAAATAAATCTGACAAAAGAAATGCACTGAAAACCACGAAACATTGCAAGAAATTAGAGGAGACCTAAATAAATGGAGTAACACGCTGATTCATGGTTCAGAGAATTCAATATTGTTGAAATGACAATCTTCTCTGAATGGATCTATAGATTTAATGCAATATCAATCAATATCTCAGCACATGTTTCTTGTAGAAATTGAAACTTGTGGAGAAATGCAAAGGGCCTAAAAATAACTAAAATAAGTTTGAAAAGGAAGAACAAAGTTGGAAGGCTAACATTACACGATTCTAAAACTTACTGTCAATCTGCAGTACTGAAAACTGTGATATTGATACAAAATTAGACAAACAGATAAAGAGACCAGAATAGAGAACCCAGAAAGGGACCAACACACGTACACACCCCTGACTGGCAACAAGGACGTAATGAGGAAATGATAGGTTTTTCAACATATGGTGCTGGACCAACTAGACAGCCCCATGCCGTAACCAAACTTTGATCTTTGTCCCACATAAAAAAATTAACCCAAAACATCACAGGACTAAATGCAAAACTTAAAACTACAAAACTTCTAGGAGAAAACATCAGAGAGACTCTTTGTGACTTTAGGTAGGCAAAGATTCCTAGATACAACTCTAAAAAGAATAATCCAAAAGTTGGTACATTGGACTCCATTAAAAAAAAGATCTTTCTGAGAGTAACCATTGAGAGAACAAAAAGACAGGTTACAGATGAGAAAAGTTTGTAAATTACAGATCTGATAAAGAACCTGAAAATTCAACAATTAGAAGAAAACCCACTATGTTAAATACTGGGTCAATGTTTGAACAGGCACTTCTCCAAACAAATTATGTAGATGTCAGATAAGCACATGAAAAGATTGCCAACATCATTAATTGTTCCCTAATAATTAGTTGTTCCCTAATTAGTAGTTCCCTAATAAGGGAAATCTAAATTAAATCTACAGTGAACGACCACTATACACCTACTCAAATAAGTACATTTATAAACATTGATCATACCAAATCATGGTGAGGGGAGACAGAGTGGGACTTGCATACTAAAAGTGGGGATGTAAAATGCTCCAATCACTTCTGAAGAAGTTTGGCAGTTTCCTTAAAAGTTAAGTATATACCTACCATATGATGCAGCCTTTCTGCTTCTAGATGTTTACCTGAAGAAAAAGGCAATCACACAATGTCTATGCAAAGATGTGCACATAAATGTTTGTAGTAGCTTTATTTGTAACATTTCCAAAAATGGATACAACCCACATGCCCACCAAGAATGGATAAACAAATCATGGCATGATCATACAATAGAATGGTACTTAGCAATCAAAAGACCTTACTATTGATACAATCTACAACATGTATGAATCTCAAAAGGATTATGCTGCATCAAAGAAAGCAGACCAAAGGAAGCGGGGGGGGGGGGGGGGGGGGGGGGGGGGGGGGGGGGGGGGGGGGGGGGGGGGGGGGGGGGGGAGGATTGCTGTGTGATTCTATTTATATAAAATTCTAGGAAATGCAGATGAATGTAGAGTGACAGAAAGCAGATCAGTGGTGAGCTGGGAATGGGAGGAAGGGATTACCACGGGGCAGAAGGAACACCAATTTGATGGTGAGCATAGTTTTCTAAGTGTATACATATATCGAATTTTACCAAATCCTACCCTGTACGTATATGCAGTTGTGTCAATTATACCTTATGAACACAAAGAGGAACTCTTCTGAAAGGAGGGGAGAGAGGGGGGGAGAGAGGGAGGGAGGGAGGGAGGGAAGGAAGGAAGGAAGGAAGGAAGGAAGGAAGGAAGGAAGGAAGGAAGGAAAGTTTAACTTCCAGAGAAGTGATCTAGGAGGTTATGTTAGTGAAAGGAAAGTGAAGGCTCCCCAGTATCATTTCCTAATATGGATAAGACCGGCACTGACCATGCATGTAAGCCAAGTGACATGTTCCACTGGAATGTTTGCTCAGGTGGTTCTATTCACACTTACTTATTACAGCTTCTCTGTGATATTTTGGGAACGCCAGGGATCCTGCCCATCCACCACCTCAGAAAAATCCACCCTTTCTACTCCCAGGATATTAGATGAAAAAGTGAATGACTACATATAGAGCCCAGGCCATAGTGATAATCTTTTTCTTATTTTTTTTTTACCTCCTTACTTCCTACTTAACCTTTACTTCAGAGAATTCTATTAATTATAAAACTTTCCAATAAGCAAACCTGATTTATGAATATACTAATTTTAAACCAAGTGAGAGATTGATCACATTCCTTACCAAAATAGGGTCCCCAGAGGGCCCCTTGAAATAGCAGAGTTTCTTGAGGGCATCTAAAATTCATTCAGTACATTAAAAATTGGCTTTTGCACACATTTCAGGAATCTATATACATAGTCTTAAGCCAAGTTGACCAAGTGAATGAGTTTTTTAATAAGCTTCCCTTTCTTTGGGTGGACTTTTCTGGACATAAATGTCCACCCTATGTCCCTGCTGTGACTCCTGGTGGCCCTTGGTAGAACATGGGCACAGAACTGTGTCTCATGTGCTGCCTTCTTGCAGAGGGGCCTCTAGGGATCTCTAGCGCCCCTAGAGGATGGGAGGCCCGCTGCAGGCAGATCCCCAGGCCCCTGCACATCTGGACATCATGAGCAACCTGCTGGCTATTCCTGGCCCAGCAGTGGGCATGGTAAGTGCCCCTTACACAGTCCAACAGGCAGGTGTGAGTGGCAGGCAGGTGGCATGTACAGAGTGTGATGTATACCTCCTGTCCCAGCTCAGACCTCAGCCTGTGGCCTTCCCCAGAGAGCAGGGACAGAGGGCCGTGCCCAGCTTCGGCCACCTTTCAGCAGATACTGCAGTCAGCTTATGCGCGCTGCAGGGCCCTGACACCTTCTCCCCCGGAGGGCTGGCAGCCAGGCTGCTGCTCGGGACCTGACACCTCACCCGCTGGGCCCTCAGGTCGGCTGGGCAGCCCTTTAAAAACAGGTTCTGTGTGTTAAGACTGGACTCTACCCACTGCTCTCCTTTCTGCAGAGCCCAGCACATACCAGCCTGCTGACCCCTCCAGGCCTGTTTTCTGTGTATTTCCACAGTCAAAGGTGCTCATGGGACGTCTTGTTCTGGGTTTGTTTGTTTTTAAAATCAACAGCATAAAACCCAACCTGTTACTCTGAAACTCAGTCTTTTTGTAATCCAGCCTGCCTTGGAATTCTGTTTCAGCGCATTCTTTCTGATTGCTCTGTAGGTATTCTGCTGTGTGGATGTCACACAGGTTAGCTGTTACCTTACTTGCGGGCATCTAGATCGTTTCAGTTATAGACAGAGCCATGACAGACGGCCATGTCACTGCCTTCTTGGGCATTTGGTCAAGGGCGGATACCCCAGAAGGAGTTTCAGCTACCCGTTAACCCTAGAGCCATTTGACAGCCCCTCTCAAAACCCTAATGCATGTGGACCTTTCTCGTAGAAAGTGTGTCTGAGCACCAGGAAGATAAAAGCTTATAGATCTAGACGTAAAGTTCAGAGTGAAGTTATCTTTCCTTAGATCCCTGTTTCTCTCATTTGCACCATTGCGTTGCTGTATATAGAAGTCTTCCCCCACCAGCCTAGCATCCTAATTTTGATGTTTGACCGGGATTAGCCATGCGTTGTTTTGTTTTCTTGTTTTAACTGTTTATTTTAGAGTTGGACAGGCCTGGGCTCAACTTGGCTTGACTTCTCTGAGACTCAGTTTACGTATCTGAAAAGTGGGTATAATAATAACAAGCAATAGTAGAGAATGAGAGAGAGTTTATGTGAGGTGCTAAGCAAAGCAATTGAAACACTGTAAGTATGTAGTCATGGATGGCTGTTATGAAATAAATGATAAACTTTGCAATAGAAACCACATCCAGATCTATTTCAGTATTTTGGATATCAAGAGTATTTTTAACAGGAGCCATTGCTCAGTGTATTAGCATCTTCTATACTAACGGTCTGTCTTATGGGTATGATTGTTCATATCTGCCCCACACACTACTACGCATGCCCGTTTTAGGCTTATGTTAACGGCCTTTGAGATTCGGTCTGTGTTGGGTATTGGATAATTCAGTAGAAAGAACGATCTATTAAATGATGATCTGTTCCAGGTCATCATTTCCAGGTGCACAGACTTGCCTAACAGTGTCTCTCCCAGGACGGCTGATCCAACCAGATAAGTGGTGAAAATATCCTTAATTTCCAGAGTTGAATTTCCTAATTTTCTTCTATCTTCAAAGTCATCTGGGTGATTAATTTTCAAGTATTCCCAACATAAATGGGAAAGACCTGAAAAAAAGCCTTCTTCATTGATTCAACATATTTAACTGAGCACTTTCTGACGGCCACTCTCTGACCTGGGTGTTGGTGACAGAGATGGACAAGAGAGATCATCCCCGTCCTCACGGACTGTCCAGTCTAGCATGGGAGACCGTGATCGGGTAGCGTCGCCTCGGAGTCTGGGTTTATGAGGAGACAGCATTTCACCGATCCTGGTGAGGCCCTGATCCCATTGGGCCGATACTGACCGCGTGCCCCACGAATAACTAAACCAAGGGACAGACTTGTCACACTGCAGAGACTTCAGTTTGGCACTGCATAGCTTGGCCAAATAATATGCAGTTAAGAAACAAAGAGACAGTGTTCTGTAATATAGAACCAGAGAACATCTTTTCCTAACACAAGCCATTTTTTTCCCCAAAAATCTTGAGGAAGGAAACATACTGTAAAAATGTAGCATTTCTTTTGTTTTCTTAAGAGATGCACACATGCGTGCGTGCATGAACATCCACGCACGTAGACAGCTAAAAGGAAAATTCTTTTATGGCTTGCAGCAGGCCCTCGAGATTTAAATCCTGAAACCTCCAATTTGTACCAATAATTCATATACAGCTATATGGGGTGAAAAAGGTTAATGATGGAATTTTTTTTAAAGTATGTTCCATTGACTATAAATGGCAGATCTGACAGTTAAAATGAAAATTGTTCCAGAAGAAACTTTAGTCAAACTAATTATTTGAGACGTTATAAGGATGTATAATTATATTCTTCACCTTTTAAAAAAAAGTTTTATTACAAATGTGCTTTTAAAGAACAAGTAGAAATAAAAGCTGTAATTGTTCTTAATTATAGCTAAGTCTAATTGCACTCAATTGCAGTACGCTGGATATCACCAATGGCTAAAGAAATCCTGGCACACAGACAGTGCACCACATTCATGAGCTGAGGTATAGTTTTATGAATATTCTGTTATCTATAATTTAGCTCTTTTACTATTGATTCCATTTCTGTTGGTTTTATTTTATTTTTTTTTTTTAGGGATTGTAGAGACATAATTGTCATCTATGAATGTGTCGAAGGTTGGAGATTTCGTCTAGGATTGTTTCAAAACTGCTCTTGCCACACACACACACACAACGGCGCACTGGCGATTGTTAAATGAGAGATTTGGCCGTGACCCATCATGGTTGAATACACAGCTTTGAATTTTCAGAGGTAGTGATGAATACCCCATTTAATTTGCCCAGCAGAGTCTAAGGAGCGACCAGAAAATAGGAAGCCTTAAGTACCCCTCTGTGGAGAGCGCTAGAGTTGTGCTGTGTTGAATGGGTACATTAAAGAAGGTGAAAGGGTCCCATGAATGGGAGAAATTCTGTCTCGCCCCTCTGTACCCAGAACTCAGATTGAATTCTGTTTCTGCCCGGATCTCTGAGAGCCGGGTCTGCCTTTATAGTCTACACGGAAGGGCTCCCTGTGGGCTGCTTTATCATGAAGGCTGGGATCTCTCAGAGGCCCCCGCCTTGACTCATCTGTGAAACGAGGGGTAACAGCACCATCCTGTTCCTCACTGAGGACTGTAGAAATGGGTCTATTAAAAATAAATAAATACATACATACATACATACATACATACATACATACACTGTTGGAGAGCAGTAACTTCTTTAGCTTCAAACAAAAGAATAAAATTCCCCCAAATCATATCCCAGTATTTATTACTTTTCAATTCCCACGGATAGCTGTTTCGAGCCTTTACCCCCTATAGCCAGAGACAGCTTTGACAGAATTTCTGTTTTTGATGTCTTTTTTTTTTTTAATTTAAAAGGAAGAGGATGGGGCTCAGCGCCGTGGCCTGAGCCCCGTTCCCAGCTGCACGTGGAGGCCAGGTCTGTGGACATGGAAGCTCTCGGGAGGGCTGTTCTTTTGGCAGAGGTCATGGTGACCTCACACGCCAGGCAGGAGCGTATGTGTCTCTTACTTGGGGATACTGGGCGGAAACCAACAAGGCCGTGAGTCCAGAGTTCCAGCTTGTGTTCCTCAGAACCCTCTAGGAGCCAGTGCCTGGCAGGGGCTAAAGGCTGCATCTGTGAAGGGGCATCAATCAGACTCTGAGTCAATCTTGAACAGACCAGGAGTCCGGGACCTGGGATAACCATCTCTCCAGGTTTCCATTCTGTAACGTCCTCCTGCAGAGACTTGACTGTGGCTGTCAGAAGCCACCAGCCTCTCCCTCTTCTCTCCTGCCCCCGATCTCCCATATGTCTCTGGCGGTTCGCTGCCTTCCCCCAGGCCAGAGCCTGCCTCGGGAAGGGGTACAGTGTCCAGCAAGTTCTCACATGTGTCTCGATTGCGCAGTGGTTTTTATGTTTTGAGCTCTTGGAAAGGGCAACATCTGTAAGACAAAATATCCTTCCTTTCACTGAAGTCTGTTTCATCACTCAAGACTTTGTCATGGGGCGCCTGGCTGCGGCTCAGGTCATGATCGCACGGTTTGTGGGTTCGAGCCCTGCCTCTGGCTCCGTGCTGACAGCTCAGAGCCTGGAGCCTGCTTTGGATTCTGTATCTCCCTCTCTCTCTGACCCTCCCCTGCTTGCACTGTTTCTGTCTCTCAAAAACAAATTAAAAAAAAAAAAAAGACTTTGGCATTGTTATGCTGATGAAGTCTCTCTGCATCTGTTTTCCCAGAGACCTCCTTGAAGGGGATCCTCAGGGGGTGGGGGCAGATAAAACCTCCCGCTGCTGCTTAAACCAGGCGGTCCTTTGTGTAGACGCCTGGCCTGCCCTGATGGCTTCTGCACTGCACGGTCAACCTTGTGAGGGAGGGGTCTGTGTTTATTCATTCCCTGCTCCATCCCTAGCGTATAGAAACTGGCGCACAGTAGGAGCTTTAGAAATACATTTGTTGAACTAATTAATAAATACCTGCTAATATTAATTGATAATGAGCTCGGTACCAATACTTGCCAGTTGATGGATTAGGCCATTAGTCAAACATTACAATGCAGGCTGGTATTTGCAAATCCCTCTTTGATCCAGAAATTATCAGGAGTGGGGATGATTTTCTCTCATTAAGAGGACTTATTGGTGATATTACATCCCTAGGAGCTAATAGAGAAAAATTAGGCATTCTTGCAAAATGGGCTGCCTTTCAGGCTGCTTTATCAAAGAAAAAATATATGTTTGATTAATGATTTTTTGGTATATTTCCCCTTAAGCCCATTTATGAATTGCAGTAAATTTTAGAGCACAGTTATCCAGCAGTATTAAATGCAGAGATCTTTTAGTAATCTGATACCCCCGCCCCCTGGCAGAAGCCTGGGATTTGAAGAAAATACACCCCTTCTTTTTTGTTCTTGTTGGTTTGGTTTGTTTGTTTGTGTTTTTGTTTGTTGGGGTGGATGTTATTTTGCTAACAGAGCTTTTAGAAAGCACACATACATCCAGTCTTGCATGTAAAATTTCCTGGGGTGTTTTTGGTTTGGTTTTTGCTTTTGCTTTCCGGCTCTGAGAGTACAAGATGGTCAGTGAGATGTAACGTGCCTCCCGCGGTGGCGTAGTTGATTGAGCGTCGGAGTTCAGCTCCGGTCGTGGTCTTGCATTCGTGGGTTTGAGCCCCATGTCATGTTCTGTGCTGACAGCTCACAGCCTGGAGCCTGCTTCGGATTCTGTGTCTCCCTCTCTATCTGCCCCTCCCATGCTCATGCTGTGTCTCTCTCTGTCTCTCAAAAAATAAAATAAAAACGTTTAAAAAAAAAAGTAATGTGCCTTCTGTAGGCTCTGGGACTGTCCTCCAGGGCTGGTTACATTTGCTATTGCTGAAGTCTAAATAAGTGAGTTTTAATGAGCAGGGATTGTTACTCATGGCAGATCCGGGTTCTTCCTGGCCACATTATTTAATTGTGGCGGACTCACCAGCAGAGAGGATAATTTGAACAGGTAAACCCAGGAGCAAGCGGACATGCAGTCCCATGGCCATCAGCAATGTCAAGGACAGGCTTCCCCACCCCAGGTGCATTCCTGAGCTAAGTGTCAAGATGACATTTTGGAAAGAAAAGAAAACAAAAACCCTCAACACCATCTGGAAATGACCGGAGAGACAGCAGGACCATTCGGACAGAGGCCCCTCACAGATGACCAGTGGAGCCTGGTGGGCTGCATTGCAGAGTTGATCAGGAGAAGCTTCTGGAAATTGTATTTTCAAGGCACTGGAGCAGCAGAACACACACAAAGGCACGCGGTTGTGGCTGTTTGATGTAAGGAATACTAAACCGATCTGAAGAAATGTTGAGCCAAAAAAATCCCCGTGAGGACTCCGAGTGTGACGCGCCTGTTCAGGACTGGATAGGCAGGGAGGAGATGAGATTCTTCCCCGCGGGGCCAGTCTGCTGAGGACGCGGAGGGCAAGGGTGCCCTGCTGCCAGCCGCAAACCCCTCCGTGCACACAGCCCTGCGGCATGTTCCCGCGCGTTCCTGCGGGGCTCAGTGTGGACGGAAGCCCCGTGTCCCCACGGCGACAGCCCTCAGCCTGAGCCAGACACCAAGAGTGATTTTCTTTTAAATAAAATTTTTAATG
>NC_043709.1:127911564-128015875 GCF_006229205.1 Suricata suricatta | reverse complement strand
CCCCCCCCCCCCCCCCCCCCGCAAGAGTGATTGAAAGACAAACGCCGCCTCTTCTGCTCAGTCTGGTGCAAGGGGGTGGGGGTGGGGGTGGACCGGGTCACGTGTGGGGGCGGGGCGGAGGCTCTGGAGGGGGCTTTGGGGGCCCTGTTCCCACGCAGGAGCGGGTCCCCCCTCCCTGGCCTTGGCAGCAACTTGGCAACTTGAAGCCTCTCTTGTAGTCACCTGCCGTTTCCCGGGGGACTGCGTGAGCGCATCTGGGGGGCCCGTCTCCCCGCTCCGTGTGCAGGCGTTCTGAGTGCGCGGATCCAGGCGGCCTATCTTTCTTTCTTCTTCTTCTCTCTTTTTTTTTTTTTTTACACCAAAGCAACACCTAGAATTGTCTGCTTCAGGCAGCGGGTCCTGGGTGAGTATTTGCTGAAAAGGAGTGTGAAATGCAATGGTGCCAAGCAAAGAAACAGGCAGGAAAGTGAGGAGAGGAAGTGGTGGTGTTTCACGCATTAACACGTCCACTGGGTGCCCTGCCAGAGACCCTTCCTGACGGCCCTCTGGAAAATAACACCCCAACCGTCACTCCCGTGCCTACCCGGTTCCTTTCTTCTTCTTCACCTAGACTCTGGGAGGTGGTAATAGAGACCCACTTGCTCATTTGTTTTTTTTGTCCGTCTCCCCCTTCTACACTGCAGTGTTCCTGGCGGTGGGGCCGTGTTGTTTCTGTTGTCTGCTGTAGCACACAGCCCAAACCGAGTAGATGTATTGGGGGGGGGGGTGTTGCCCCATTTTATCAACTCTAGTGCTCTTGTGACCTGCCCAGCCAGCAAGGGAACACAGAGAACACCACCCAGGGTCCACCCTGTTTCCAGGCCTGTGCTGTGCTCTGGGCCCCTCCCTCCTGTATTGCCCAGAAGGGCTTGGCTGGAGCCAGGGGCCTGCGTGGTGCCCCAGGACAGGCCTGGGCAGCTCCCTGGTGTCAGAGGCGACTGGACCCCACCCTCCCCTTCCACTCTCCTCCTCTTCATTCTGCTGGCCTGCTGGGTTCGCTGTGACCTCTGTCTCTGGGTCACTGTGGCTGTGGCTTTCTTTCCTACCCCACTGCCCTTGGGCCCTGCCTCTGCCCGTCCAACTGATTCTGCAGATTTGCCTCTACCCTAGCCCTTGTGCTAGGGTCCCACCTGCAAAGAAAAGGTGGGGGGTGAGGGGTGTCAGGGTGGCTCAGTGGTTAAATGTCTGACTTTGGCTCAGGTCATGATCTCACGGTTTGTGAGTTTGAACCTCGCATCAGGCTCTGTGCTGACAGCTCAGAGCCGGGAGCCTGCTTCGGATTCTGTGTCTCCCTCTCTCTCTGCCTCTCCCCTGCTCATGCTCTCTCTCTCTCAAAAATAAAATAAACATTAAAAATTTAAAAACAGAAAGAAAATATATACATATATGCATATACATATATGTATATGATTTGTAGCATGTACATACTGAGTAGCAATGTGCCATCCTAATCAAAAGCATGGGCTCTGGGCCCAGATGCCTCAGTTCACATCCTGCTCTGATCACCAGCCTGTGGTCGTAAGAAGCTACTTATATGTTTGTGTCTCATTTTTCTCATCTCTTTTGTGTTTTAATCATAATGATGACTACATGAAGCTTCTATAAGGATTAAGTGAGTAAACTCATGTCAGGGGCCTAAAGTAATGGCTGGTGTTAAATGAGGGTCTGATAAGTGTGAGCTTGAGTATGTGTGTGTGTGTATATTCACCATGGGGGAATAATGCTTGTGTCTGCCCAGTGCATGGCCACACACACACGGATATTTTACTCACATGAGTGGAAACGGAGAGAGGGAGAGGAGGGGAGAGGTACCGAGGGACAGAATACAGAGGCTATACAGACAGACAGATGACGCAGGGGGAAAGCCACACTGGGCTAAGAGGAATGAGCCGCGGCTTTGGGCTTTCTTCATCAGAGAAAAAATTTTAATCTCTAAGATGTTGTAGATTTCCTGGAGCTAAGGCTCACCAGGTAGGACAAAAGTTAATGGCCCTAAATTAATACATGCATTTGTAATGATGCCTTTAAGCCAATCTTCCTGTCTGTGTAATATTTGGAAATCGATCCAACTTAATCTTTTCTAAATTTTTTAATGTTTGTTTTTGAGAGAGAGAGAGAGAAAGACAGAGTGCAAGTGGTGGAGAGGCAGAGGCAGGGGGGGTCACAGAATCTGAAGTAGTCTCCAGGCTCAGCTGTCAGCACCGCGCCTGTTGCAGGACTTGAACTTACCAACTGCAAGATCGTGACCTGGACCAGAGTCAGATGCTTAACTGACTGAGCCACCAGGTGCCTTATTAGATCTAGCTTTAAAGGCCCACACTTTGTCCCAAGCCAGATGAGGGAGGAAGGAAGGAAAGAAGGAGGAAGGAAGGAAGGAAGGAAGAAAAAATCTTCACTATAATACTTTCACTCTTAATTGAAGAAAACTTCACTTCTATGACTGAAACATTAAATCGTTTGCAGGACAGGCAAGAAAAATAATATATTTTAAAGTTTTTAAAAAGTCTTTGTAATTTTGGAAGAATCAAAAGTATCTGCCGTTGGAGAGAAACATTCCAGGTCTTAAAAATATTTACCATACCGCCGCCCAGTTAGCGCGGGGGCTCATGTCCTCTGTTCGAGAGTTGTCGGCTCATTTTGGAAACTGGCAGGCTGCACAGAAATAGACGGTATGCTCTCGCTGCAGCACTTGCTAAAAAAAGAACTGTTTGCATAGTTCAGGAATGGGAAGGGAGAGGACATGATGAGGAAGAACGCTATTTCAGACAGATGATAAAAACTTGCATCACTGTGCTCCAGCGAATGCTCCACACATTTAAAATTAAAGGTTTTTTTTTTAAGGGATGCTAAATAATCTACCAAAAATAAAAAACAAAACCCTGTATAATACCACGGGACACTTATCTGCTTTTGAAAGATGCTTGTCTCTTCTGGTTTTTTTCTTTGATAACGTTGAATTGATAGCACAACTTCACATTTGCAGAGGGCTTTCTTGTTTGTTCACGTTGGTGATTGATCCAACAACTCTAGATCAGAGGGCAGCGCTGTTATTACATTCGGGGATTTGGAGAGCCACGAGGCAGAAGAAATTGCCCAAGGAAACACAACCTGTCGCATGCCCTCCATCATCCTGGTCTGCTGTGTAGCCCCGAGGACAGCTCTATTTCTTGGAACACAGAATTCTGCTTTGTTGTTTTTTTCATCGTGTTTTCACTTACTTTTTAACAACCTGCTCTCCTCGCGAGATTGGATTGTCTTAGTAATGGTAACCAAAGAGAGGAAATGAGTGCAACTCCAAATATTGCTACTCTTCCAACAGGCATTTTTAAGAAATGAATTTAAGGGTCCCTGGGTGGCTCAGTCAGTTAAGCGGCCAACTTCAGCTCAGGTCATGATCTCAAGGTCCATGAGTTTGAACCCTGCATTGGGCTCTGTGCTGACAGCCCAGAACCTGGAGCCTGCTTCAGATTCTGTCTCCCTCTCTGTCTGCTCCTCCCCTGCTCATGCTCGGTCTGTCTCTGTGTCTCAAAAACTGAATAAATGCTAAAAAAAATTTTTAAATGAATTTAGGAGATGGGAATTACCTGTGAGTGGACAACGGTTCTGGTTCTGTTCCACTCATATTTACTGAGTGTTCGGCGTGTGCCAGAGGCTGAGTATTCAAAGTAACAAACAAGTCGTGGTCTTTGACTTCAAGAAGCTGTCAGTGGTATAAAGTTCAAAAGTCTCCACCACTGTCTTCCTTATATATAATGTCCTTTCTTGGAGTATAAACACTTGGAAAGAAGGGTAGGATCTAATTCATCTTGGTGCCTCTGAGAGCAGCCAGCATGGGTGTGTGCTGAATATACGCTACGCGTCCAGGGAATCGGTTGGGTAAATAAATGTCAGCAATGAAGACGAATTATGCCAGAAAGTCATGTTAATAGTGGATATTGTAACCCATGCAAGTTCTCTGGGAAAAGCCTCGTCTTTATGGTACCTTCGTTTTTATATACATAGACTTTATTTTTTAGAGCAGTTTTGGATTCACATCAAAACTGACAGGAAGGTCAGCAATTTCCCATATTCCCCTGTCCCCCACACATCTTCATGGGCCTATGTTGACGCATTGTTCTCACCCAGAGCCCACAGTTTGCACCGGAGCTCCCTCTTGGGGTTGTGTGCCCGGTGAGCTTGGACAAATGGGTTTAACGACACATGTCCACCCTGATGGTATCATACAGGGTGGTGGCACTGCCCTAAAAATGTTCTGTGTGACACTTTTTTTAGTTCTCCCTAGTGGGTCTTGATGGAGCGTTGTCTAAATGAAGCATAACATATGCTGAATGTCCTTTACTCAAGGATTTCTTTACAAAGGGTGTGCGTTCCTGAAGACACGGGTAGTTCACATTATTTATTAGCAATAGTAAATGGGTTAAAATGAGCAAGTCTTTGTTTTCAGAGCTCTGGTGTCCTGCCGATCTTGACAATGGTGGTTGGTGAGTCCTAACTGCATTACTATAGTCAGGTGTTGTAGTTCTTTCTCACTTTGTATTCTTTCTTTCTTCTTTCTTTCTTAATGTTTATTTATTTTTGAGAGGGAGAGACAGAGTGAGAGCAGGGAAGGGACAGAGAGAGAGGGAAAAACAGAACCAGAAGCAGGCTTCAAGCTCCAAGCTGTCAGCACAGAGCCCAACATGGGGCTCGAACTCACAAACCACAAGATCATGACCTGAGCTGCAATCAGACACTTAACCGACTGAGCCCCCCAGGCGCCCCTGTATTCTTTCTTTACATCATGGGGCTACATACTCCAGTGGAATCCTCAGGTTTTTAGATGACATCTTACAGATTACACTGGGTTCGTCCATTCATGCATGTTCACTAAAAATTCCTTTTCCTATGAAAAGTCCATAATTCTAATGTAAATTTTTGAGCACGTGGTTTTGTAAAACATAAATTTCCCATGTGAGTACTTCCTCCATGGAGAGCCTAACTTTCTCTCACAGCATTTTTTTGCTCTGAAGGTAAGGCCCACACTCTGCCCGTGTAGACCCACTGAGTGGAGTTCCGCATTGTCATTCATGCATAAGTCACACGGAGAATTCACCACCTGTCTCTAGTTTACTTTTTGAGAGGAACGAGAACTGAAAGTCACCTGTGAAAATCACATCTTTCTTCCCCTCACATTATAGTTGTCTTGCCCCTAGACCTAATTTGAGATCAGTTTTTCTTAAGCTACTTGTCATTTTATTCCTTCCGAAGAATACAACTTATTTTTCAAAAAACCCGAAAACTTCCCCACAGTCATTTTTCATGAGTAGTGCTGACATGAACTGGTTGGGGACAAACACAATGAGGCTCAGTAAGCCCGCACACGCAGGTGGCAGGAGCCAGAGCTCAGTGGGCAGTCCTGGCAGGGCTCAGTCGCCATGTTTTCCCATAGCCATGGAGAATGTTCCGCAGTCCAGCAAGGTTTTGGCACAGAAGGCGATCATGGGTGCTTCCATTCTATTTGTCTACCGCACAGGTTCTCCACTGAGGGAAGTTTTCTCTCAGGGGACATTTTGCAGTGTCTGGAGACATTTTCATTGTCACAGAGCAGGGGCAGTGCATACTACTGGCATCCAGTGGGCAGAGACTAAGGCTGATGCTGAATATCTTACAATGTACTGTACACAAAACAGCCTTTATGACACAGAAAGATCTGGCCCCAAATGTCATTCTAGGATGAGGTTGACACATGCCGCTCTACCGCGAGTTAGGTAGGTTTATTACAATGTACGTTCAACATTGTTTTAATTTTTTTTAAATGTTCATTCATTTTTGAGAGACTGAACATGAGTGGGCGAGGGGCAGAGAGAGTGAGAGAGACACACAAAATCTGAAGCAGGCTCCAGTCTCCAAACTGTTGGCACAGAGCCTGGTACGGGATTCAAACTCACAGATTGCAAGATCGTGACCTGAGCTGAAGTTGGACATTTAACCAACTGAGTCACCCAGGGCCCCTGTTCATTAGTGTCTTAAAAGATACCATGGGGACTCATAATATTAAAATACGTATAATCTGGGAAGTAAATATAAAGAGTTAAAAGATTAGACAGAAGGGAAGGTGATGTACCTTATCCTTGGGGTCCTGCTGTTATTAGGATCAAGCTCTACATATAGATCTAACCCTCCAGGGCAACAGATAGGTCAGAAAAGGTCATTAAGTCACTCCTTGAAAATGAAACAAGGGGCGCCTGGGTGGCTCAGTCAGCTAAGCGTCCGGCTTCGGCTCAAGTTATGACCTCACAGTTCGTGGGTTCGAGCCCCGCGTCGGGCTCGGTGCTGACCGCTAGCTCAGAGCCTGGAGCCTGCTTCCGATTCTGTGTCTCTTTCTCTCTCAGAGTGCCCCTCCCCTGTTCATGATCTGACTTTCTCTGTCTCTCAAAAATAAATAAAATATAAAAAAAAATTTTTTTAAAGAAAATAAAACAAATACTTATTGTGTAATCACATATGTTGGCCTCAAGTTACAAAATAATAAATACTAAAATAGAATGTAAAAGATATTTCTGTTGTGGTCATTGTTATGAGGGAGGACTAAAGGGTACGGGTGCTTCCTAGTGGGGGTACCCACAGCTCTGATTCTATCTGGGAAGAAAAATTTCTTATGCAGGCACGGAATTCTTAGAAGAGACAGGTACATGTAAAGCATTTGGTGGTGTCACAGACCAAGCCTTCAACGGTCATTTTTGCTAACGGAATGAAAACTTTCTCTCAAAAGCTAGTTTCTGAAACAATAAAAGCTGGAGGTTTAATATTATCTGGTAATTCCAGAAAGAATATTTCTATGGGAGCTCAACTTATATCAGTCATTTGTAAATCATTCGTTAATTTAAGGTGGTATGACTCTAAGAGAATCAGAGAGTCCCTATGGTGCCCCGGTATTGTCACGGACAGCAGGTGGGAGAGAGTTCTAGAGGCTGGGGGGCCAGAGAAGAGTCCTGGAGGATAAGGGCCTGAGATTCATAACTCAGAGTTGATGCATCAGCTGTCAGAGGTCCAGGAACCATCTATAATTGTGCCCCCTATTTTGCGTGCCTATGTATGGGTAGGTTTTTATTTTAGCCTATGCAAGGTGTTTGTAACTTTAATGAGATTCTTAAAAGATTTTTATGACCTAAAGAAGATTAGGGACCAGAGTTCCCAAGAATGACACCTTTAATCCCCCAACACGAAGTTGAACCTGCCTTCACGTTTATAAAACCTCAGCATTAAGCCTCCATTTCCACCTCTTACTCCTTGCTCCCAGTAATTTCCAAGAACACATCTCTGATTGAAAGATAGGATATTGCAATTAGGAGAAAGTTCGTTGTGAAATTTGTGTCTCGTCAGTCTTAGTAATATACTATAAAGCCTTCAATTAGTGACTTGTCTTTTTTGCTATTTGAATTATCAGAGCATGTGCCTTCAAAAATCCCACCTGGTAGGACAGTATAATGAAGAAATAAGAAACAGCAATTTGCTACTAAAAGAATTGGATTTTTGCTGTACGTGTTCTTTCATAAACCTCAGGTGACAGAGATCATCAACACAAAGACACATTCTCCGAGGAATTTGTTCCCAAATGATTCTTGGAAACTGAATGCAAGTGCTTTGTTTAGCTGGAAAATATCTAAAATGTGGTTGAGATTCTTTTTCCTTTCCATTTTCTTTCTGTATGTTGTCCATTTTCAAATTGTAATGTTTTAAACAGAAAGCAGAGGCATGTTTTTGCGTGTGTATAAAATTACTTTGAAAATCACCATTGAAATGGTTATGGGAATTAATCAGAAATGCATTTTCTGTATCTTTTTCACACATTTGATATTATAATGCCTTGGTGCATTATGTTATGGTTTATGAAACAAATTTATTTGATTTACGAAAATAAGCTAATCATGCGTGTTTTCTTTTTCTCCTCCAGGGAGACAGCCACAGAGTTAGCGGGAAGTCTACCAAGGTGAGCAGGCTGGCTTTGCTTTTTCTGTGCATGATTTCTAATCTAAAAGTGCTGGGTCTTCTTGGAGAGGCCTTTGTAATTGTCTCTTCCTCGCAATCGATTTTAAGACTCCGTATCTCACAATGTAAATGCCAGAAATTGTGTATGAGTCACATATAAGAGATGTAACCAAGACGTAATGAAAGAAGTGTCCATATATGACTTAAAGAAATCATTCTCATTGTTTTAAAGTTATATCTTGCATTTGGAGATGTATTTATGAGCTATATTCTCTGCAGAAGTCATAAACATGTTGCTTCTTTTATTATATTCGTGGGAATTAATGTGGGGAGTTGTGGTTTTCTCCAGCAGGCCAACTATCATCATTACAAATTTGAGGATTTATAGATTTATGAAAGAGTTCTGAGCCTCCATTCAATAACTTACATCATGGTTTTGATGATAATATAAATACTTTAATATTTCTTATTATCATTGAAATAAAGACTTAGTATTTCACTAGGAAGAGATCGATATGTAAAATAATCAATGTATAGTATATATTTTTTATAATTTATGTCATTAACAGGATGCATATTGTAGACAACTGGTATCAGAAATGACTAACACTATTGATTAGAAGAAAACAAAGGGAGTGACAGTACTTCAAGAGGTCTTTCCTGGGCATTGCACGCAGCACTGAACGTCTTGCCTTAGTCTTGGAAGGTGCACAAACACCATTCATGAATGAGTGAATGGGGCATAGGGCACTGCTTGGGAACTGTCGGAAATGCAAACACGAGAATCTCGAGAACGAGGAAGAGAAGAGCCTGCAGAATGTGATACTGAACAGCACTGGGGAATGGGGGGAGAAAGTACATATCGTCACCATCTGTTACAGAAGATAAGCACATTTGGCTGCTTTTTTTATGTAAAGTAAATCTTTGCTTATAGGATCATGATTAATATTGCCAAAAAAAACTGTTTACTGTGATCCAAATATTTAAATTACTGTATGTCTTAATTCTTTGGAAATTGTCCCAAAGAAACTTTTCAACTCCGTGCCAGTTGACAGGGTTAAATGCGGACATGTGTGCTGGTGTGTGTGTCCCCACTGAGTTTGTCTGCCATTGTGCTTTCGCTCTGTAGAAAGTCTGGTGGGAAGACCAAAGCATTCATCATTTTCAGAGAGAGAGAGGGGGAGAGTTGTATGTCTGCTCATGTTTGTGGCGAGGAAGCTAATCCCCAAATAATGGAATGCAGAATGACTTCCAAACACTTCTAGAACAGCTACCACCCTCATATTGTCAGATGAAACCCACATGGAGTTATAATCATGCAGATAAAAATTAATCAGATGTCTGAGCAACGTGGTGTGCACTTGAATTCTATTAAGTAGTGTTTTGTTGTGGGTACAAAGAGGCGGTGCCCGTGTTCACTGCGAATGACCGGTTGTAGCTGGTTTATTACTCCAGGGAGAATCTGATCTTTTCTGGAGTTTGGTAGGAGGTATTTTGGTCATGAGCCTGCTTATTTTTTTTTCATGAATGTTTGCTATCCTCATGGTGCATCCTGTTGAAAATAAACACGGCAACAATCTCATCCTAACTGCAATTCACGGTCACTATAGTGCATGGCAGTGAGGACACTAAAAATAATATGTCAGTCCTTTCTCAATTATGCTTCTTCTATGTAGTCTCAGCTATTTTTTCTTACTTTCTCCAGAGCAGTTTGGGACATATCCACTGACATTTGTCTCTCTTCCTCACATTACCATGAAATAATGTTCATAATATTGGTGATGAATCCTTCTCTTGGCCGCAGACTCTTTGTTTTGCTAGCATTTGCTTGTTTGTACAGTCTCGTAGAATTCCATCAGTTGATCAGCACTCAGCCCTTTTATGGATTTCTTCAGCCTGTGTCACCAGCAAAGTGCAAATGAGCCCTGGAAAACCTTGGTGCTCTTTAGAACAAGGCGCCTGTGGTTATTTTGTTGGTTTGTCGGCTAATGATTACTGGAACATGACGCTCTGTGTGTTGTTTTCTTAATCTGGTTAGTCATAAAAACGTGCTTATGCTGTGACATCAAGGAAAAATGGAAAATTCAGGCGACTGCTAACTAGTGATATCTGGCTGGGAAGGAAGCCGGTGGCATTTGAAAGCAGTTTTATGGCTTGGTTTTCACTGGCTTTGACGCTCTTGAAATTTTCTGAAAGGCCATTTACAAATACTGCACGGGGTGGAGCATTTCAACTTTAATGGCCTTACATGGCATTAATTTAAAGTGGCTGGCCACTGGGTGATAATATTCTGTGAAAACGTGCCCCTCCTGCAGCAGTGGGCGTGCCTTGGTCGTTAAAAAGGCTGTGAAGTTGAAATAAGACATGTGCACAAGGCTGTTGAGTGGACACCAGGTTTGTTTTTCATGACTAATGATAACCTAAATGTGTTTTTGAATTCTTGCCGTTGCTGAAATTAAAGCCTGGTAATAATGTGTCACAAGAAAAAAATTAGATTATATGAACAACATGCACTAAGCATTTGATTATATTATAAATATTAAAACCAATGATCTTGTTGGGATTCAAACAAATATTTAAACTGGCTACATGTATTACATATGTTGCCCTCTTTGTGTTGAAGTGTCCTGGAAATGGAATGGATGGTTCTATTTCTTGAACTGTGAAAATGATCATGTTCAATATCACAGGTGACTCCCCGCTTCTATTTTGCTGTAGCGAAGGATGGCTTAGCAATCTGAACAATTGGTGTTCTTTTTTTTTCCATTACAAGTGTGTCTTTCAAGACATTTTTTAATGGCAAAGGGTGTTTAGTTTAGGTAGGTGTGTTTTAATTAAATTGTGGTAAAACTGCAACTCTTCAGATGGAAAGGAGGCACTCAATTAGTTATGGTAAGCTGGGGTTTTCATCTGAATGATGCTTCTACAGAGATAGCACTTGATTTCGTATAGCAGAGTAAAGGGATAAACAAGGTTTATATTAACAGAAGTTTTAGCATCATCATGTACTATTAGTGGCTATTTTTTAATAAGTGAGAGCATTTAAATTCTTTGCTAACATAGTTCACTTTCCTAATATAAACTAAATAGTATGGAAAATAAAGTGATTTTAGTAGACCTTAGAAGAAGTAGTGGAAGCGCCACGGTCGAGATTCACGAGCTGGTTCACAGCTCCCAGAGGTCAGGATGCTCTTTGAGGAACGTGAAATATGGGTAAATGAAGCTTAAGATAATTAAGTATATAACTCAGATGCCATGTTTTAAAGATTTTAGCCATTGGAGACAGGGGCCAAAGGTTAAAGTGATGAAAGAAAAACTTGGACCTTTTTCTTGTATTGTAATCCAACAACTTGAGCTTTTTCTATGCCTTCTTTGAGGGGATTAGGGAATGTAAGTATTAAACATATTGTAACAGGGCCCCTGATTTCCTAGAACACAAGCGTGTGCTGTAGGATTCTTATTTGAGATCCTTTACCAGGACGGCAGAACTGCTTGTTTATGTGACTATCAGAGATAAAAGTCATTATATTTCAGTCTCACATATGGAATTTTGGTCTTTGGTTATTGATCTTTGTTATTTGGAATTTGAACTGAACAGATTTCATGTAGTAGAAGAATAAGACTAAACTCTGATGGCCATATTTGTCAGTCATGGGCATTGGGTTTCAAATGAGATGTCTGGCGCATTGTGCAGGGCTTTGGTACATAAAACAATCTCCTATTTCTTGTTTTCATTATGAAATGCTGTCTTCTTTAGGAATTAGGAATAAAAATGTTGGTGACATCACAGGCAAGGGCAGCAAAAGCAAAATTAACAAGTGGGATCATATGTCACATTAAAAAGCTTCTGCACAGCAAAGGAAACGATCAACAAGATGAAAAGGCAACCTATGGAACAGGAGCAAATATTTGCAAATCATGTATCTAATAAGGGCTTAATATCCAACATATATAAAGAGCTGACAAAAAAAAAACCAATAGCAAAAATACAAACAATGCAATTAAAATATGGGCAGAGGACTTGAATAGACACTTTTCCAAAGAAGACATACAGATGGCCAAGACAGACATGAAAAGGTGCTCAACATCACTAATCATCAGAGAAATGCAAATCAAAACCACAGTGAGAGGCACAGTGAGTGGCTCGGTCATTTAAGCGTCCAACTCTTGATCTTGGCTTAGGTCATGATCTCGTGGTTTGAAAGATCAAGCCCCGTGTTGGGCTCTGTGCTGACAGCATGGAGCCTGCTAGGGATTCTCTGTCTCTCTGTCTCTCTCTCCCCTCCCCCCACTCATGCATGCTTTCTGTCTCCCTCTGATGGATCCTCTACTGGCATTACGACTTATACTTTTGAGGATCAGTTCATAAGTTTTTCCACCCCTTCCACTTCTCCCTCCCTCAAAATAAATAAATAAATAAATAAATAAATAAATAAATAAATAATACGACAGTGAGATATGACCTCACACCTGTTGCAATGGCTATCATCATAAAGACCAGGGATAACAAGTGTTGGTGAGCATGTGGAGAAAAGAGAACCCTAATGAACTGTTGGTAGGGATGTAAATTGATGTAGCCATTTTGGAGAATGGTATGGAATTTCCCCTAAAAATTGAAAACAGAACTACCATGTGATTCAGCCATCTCATTTCTGGTTATATATCCAAAGGAAATGAAGAAAGGATCTCAAAGAGATATCTGCACCCCCATGTTCAACGTGACTTTATTCAAAATAGGCAAGATATAGAAACAGCCTGTCAATAGATGAGTGGATAAAGATGTGTCTGTGTACACACACACAAACACACACACACAAGAAAGAAGGAGTGTGTCATCTGCAGCGGAATAGATGTAGAGAGCATCAGGTTAAACACAATAGACCAGAAAGAGAAAGACAAATACTGCCCGGTATCCCTGATACGTGGACTCTAAAAAAAAAGTCAAATTCGTAGAAACAGTAGAAAATCATTTGCCAGGGGCTGGGTAGCAAAGGAAATAGGACAAATAATGTTGGTACTTTCAGGCCAAACTCTGACTAAGTAGTCTAGAACTGGTGAATATTTCCTGACTACTTTATAATGCCTAAGAAAGAATAATTCCCCCACCTTTCCTGGGACTCAAGTCTTGTGCGGTTCAATATTTATAAAAGTTATCATCTATTTATGAATTCAACAAAGACATACAGGCACTATATGCTGAGGAAAGTTGTAGACTCTGTGATAGAAAAGAGGCAGAACATTGTCTCTTCCCTTGAGTAGTTTAGTCTGGGGTAGCAGGCACGGGTCATCACGGTGCTGGGAGGAAGTGTTTAGTGCTGTAGGCTAGGAAGACATCTAAGCAAATGAAAGCCACTAAGGGATGTCACCAACAAGATGGGCCACTGGCGATTAGAGGAAGCAAGGACAGCGTCATGAATCAGCGTCCGAGCATGGCTTGAGAAGATGGTTCGGGATAGAGTATGTGTCAGTGCAGAGGGCTATGCACCCCACACAGAGTGAGTGTCATCATGGAGGCCCAGGGACGGTAGGCAGGGAACAGAAGTGGTGCCATCTTGTCAGATAGTGTGCAGGGCTGGGAAAGGAGCTCATGGGATGACTGCCTGATGTGGAAGGTCCAGACCCCAGCCTGAGCAGCTGTTACTCTCTTTGATACTGTTCATCCAGAGAATGTTCTCAACTGTTTTTAGAGCAATCTTGGGGGCACCTTGATGGCTCAGTAAGTTGAGTGTCCGACTTTGGCTCAGGTCATGATCTCAGTGTTCATGGGTTCAAGCCCCTCGTCAGGCTCTGTGCTGACAGCTCAGTGTCTGGGGCCTGCTTTGGATTCTGTATCTCCCTCTCTCTCTGCCCCTCCCATGCTCACACTCTGTCTCTCTCTCAAAAATAAATAAAACATTCAAAAACTGTTTTAAAGAAATAGCAATCTGGGCAAATTAACAAAATGGATTTGGGGAAAGAAAAGGAGTTAAAGTTCTCTCCATTATACCTCTAGAACTCACAGTTCCCAGGACCCCCCCCCTCAGATTCACTACCTAGCTAACAAAAATAAATAAAACAAAGTAAGCCACACATCTTTGGGGCACCTGGGTGGCTCAGTTGGTTGGGTGTCTGACTTTGGCTCAGATCATGATCTCACAGTTCATGGGTTCAAGCCCCACATCAGGCTCTGTGCTCACAGCTTAGAACCTGGAGCCTGCTTTGGATTCTGTGTCTCCCTCTCTCTGTCCTTCCCCTACTTGTGCTCTCTCTTTTGAAAATAAATAAATAAACATTTTAAAAATTTAAAAAATAAGCCACATGTCTTAGATGCCATTTCTTCTATGAAAGCTTCTTTGCCCTGAAATGTTTGATGCTTCTTCTGTTAATTCCCAAAGCCCTGAATGCTAAGTCCTGTCCTAACATGTGTGTTACCAGATACTGCCATTTAATGGAGGACTTCATACCTCCTCACCAAGGAGGAAACACTCTAAGATCCCATTATTGTTAATTATTTATCCTCAATGCCTAGCAGTGCCTGGAACGTGGTAGGTCCAGAATAAAGGTTTACATCAGTCTTTGACCATCTGAGTGAATACATGTTTGAGTGAATGCATAAAAGTTTGAACTGGAAAGGGTTCGAGTCCGCTCTGGCTGCTCTAGCAAAGCTCCGTACCATGGCTTGAACAACATTTATTTTTCAAAGTTCTGGAAGCTAGGAGGTCTGAGATCAAGGTGCTGGCGGATCCAGTGTTCAGTGTCTGGGTGAGGACGCCATTCCTGGTTTGCAGATACCTTCCTTCTTGCCATATCCTCCTATGGCTGGGAGTTGGGGGAAGGAGAAAGTTCTCTGGTGTCTCTTCTAAGGGCTGTAATCCCGTCACACAGACTGTACCCGCACGACCTCATCCAGATCTAATTACCTCCCCAAAGCCCCACCTCCTAACTCCGGCACATTAGGGGTTAGGGCTTCAGTGTATGGATTTGGGGACACGGGGCACAGATTTTCAGTCCATGAGGGGAAGGGAGGGACGAAGCGCTGCCGAAGCCTACCCCAGAGAACTAGTGCTGGACCGGATGTTATGCTTTCTGCCTCCTCCACGGCCCACGCTGCTCACTCTTTTGTACACTTGGCACCGAGAAACGTTCATCTTCATGGCTGGCAAGTTATTAACCTAAATTTGACTGTTTCTAGGCTGTTTGGAGCTGTTTCTGGTGAGTGTGTGTAGCATAGAGGTTAGGAGATTGGACTTTGGGCTCAGACGTGCTTGAATCTTGTATCTGCTCTTTCTTAATTGCCCGACCATGGGCAGATCTGTTCATTTCTGTCTCAGGTTTTCATTTGTCAGTTTGGGGAAATTACGATGCCTGTCGCAAATTGCTGGTGGGAGGAGATAAACCTTAGCGCATGTTTAGCTCAGGGTCTGGCACACAGTGGATAATTGATACATGGTAGCTCTCGTAGCGGTGTAGTGAAAGATGGATTTATGCTAATTAGTTTTACCAACACTTAGGGACTGTTTATCTCTGAGACATGGCACCTTTTGTTTTGTTAAGAAGCAGCCTCGTGAAGTGGTTCTGCACATACACTCCAGCGTAGGTTCAAATCCCAGTTCCTCTACTTACTAGTCCTGTGATCGTAGATAAATGTCTTCCCCTCTGTGTGCCTCATGTTCTCCGTCTGTAAAATGGGGGCAATAATAGGACCGATTGTTCTGAGAACAAAATGAAGTGATACGTGTAAAGTGCCCAACACAGCCTTTACTTTATTATTTTATTGTAAAGAAATTCGAGTTCTATGCTAGTTGAAATTTGAGTTGGGGAATGAAGGAGTAGTCAACCAGAAGCCAAACAGACCTCTAATTCAAATATTAATTATTCAGTGGCAAGATCTTTCTTTGCCTTCCTATGAATGATTATTGATTTAAAGCAAAGTACCTCAGACAGTAAATAAAAAATTCTCTTGACCTGGCTAGCATGCATGAAAATAATGATTACCCAAAGAAAGTATAGATGCGGATGGGGAGCTCACGCAGAAACATGATTTCCATTAATTCTCTAAATTACCTAAATCAAAACATTTCATTCTTCATAGATGTATATAAGAGTCTGTGGTGACGGAATTAAATCACACTTGTTTTATAATATAGTATTGTGATGTGTAACAGACTATCAAAGGAACGATCTTTACAAGGAAAACTTTAGAATATTGTTAAGTTACTCACTGCATGACCTATTTAAACAGCTCACATTCTCCTTGTTGTAGACTGCATAATTAAATTTTAAATGGAACATGATAAAGAAATTACACTGGTGATCTCCAGAGATTTTGATACCCTATTTGGCTCTTTATAAGAGTATAGCAGAGGCATACTTTAAAATTTAATAAAGGCCTGCCCCAATTTTTTTCCTTTTAGATTTTTCTTATCTGCTCCGTAATTCAAAGCTGTGTGATACTATCTACATGTTACCTGAAATAAATGATCAAAATAAAAATTCATAAAGGCGCATTTATCCCGATTTGAGAATTCCATTATTTGCACACGAGGGCTTTTGTGTACTAGTGGAACTCCTTTAAGATACAACCTGCGGTTTCCTGAATTTGTCGCCATAGAGAGTTGGGGCTTCGTTCATTCTGTTTATGGAAGCATTCGTATCTGCAGAGCTTCGAGAGCAAAGGGGTAGAAAATGGTTTCCACTGAAGGGATAATTTTGCAATTATAATCCCTTATTTGCTATGTCAGAGTTGCTCTTCTTGGGAAGATTGAAGGAAACATGCACACACATACATGTGCGCACACAGGCACACACATACCACACAACATGTGCACACTCACTGGCACGCACACAGGCATGTGCACACACACATGCATACACACACAGGTATGTGAACATACGCGCGCACACACACATGTGCTCACACACACATCTAGGTGCACATGCACGCATGCACACACAGGCACACACAATCACACACATGCACAAACAGGCATGTGTGCACATGTGGACATACTCATAGATGTGCGTGCACACACAGGCACACACAGGCACGCACACGTGTGCACACACACTGACACACACGCTCAGGCATACAGGCATGTGCACACACAGAGGCAGGCACACACATTCACACACAGGTGCACACACAGGCACGCACAAAGCCACACACACACACACACACACACACGCACGCACACACACACAGGTACAGCCTGCAGGAAAGAAAGCCAGTGGTCCAGCATCCAAAGAGTCATTGTGGCCTCTTGGATAACTAATTTTGTTTCATAATCTTCCATGGTTCATTTTCTTTTATTCAAAGGGACACTGTCAAGATAAAATTGCGTGTTAAATACAATTTTTCTCATATTTTCTTAGTACCACTTTGTCGGGGAAAGCCTATGCATCGGGAGCAAAGCTGCTCTGGGTTCCCTGAAGGGTTTCAGATGTGGAGGTCCACTGAGCTTTGACGAGCTACCGGGCAGGGAGGTTCTGTCTCTGCTCAGCTACGGTTTCGTTTTTGTACCTTCTGAAACATTCGCCTCTACTGACGGTTGGGATTTTTCAAGCTACCGATATTCTATAAATCAATAAAATTAATTTTTATTCGTACACACATATTTTCAAACCTCACAAACCTTTCTTTTCAGATTCGGTTTTGTGAATGTTTCTGTTCTGTATTCCCCCTTTTCCTTCTTTCTGGCAAAAATACAGATTTCCTTTTGGGCCCAAACCACTCAAGCATCCTAAGTCATTTTCATTTTTCAAGTAAGCAACATTAAGCTCACATAACACTATATAAAACCAAACTGAGGCAGTGACATAAGCCAACGGAGAAAATAAATTCACCATTTAGCCTGACTATTCATCCTTAAACCTCTGCTCGTCATGCTGTTCTGGGGAGAGGGAGCACGGAATTTTAAGGAGTCATGCTGAGTTACATAGAAGACTCGAAAGAGAACTCCACATTGAGGGTATGAGTATCCAGTGAATAAGTAGAAACTCTACTTGACCATTATAATAGGACGTTTGAGACTCTTCCTCATCCAGACTCGGACCAATAGAACTA
This sequence comes from Suricata suricatta, assembly GCF_006229205.1. NCBI lineage: Eukaryota > Metazoa > Chordata > Mammalia > Carnivora > Herpestidae > Suricata > Suricata suricatta. The sequence goes on along the minus strand of NC_043709.1, from coordinate 127,997,826 downwards.
GTATCTACAAGAGTGGTATCTGGTGACTCATAATTCATTATCGTCACCAAGTTCCCTTCTAACGTATCAGGGCATTGTTCCCAGATTTGGCTTTCAGTGAAACAGGTTTCTGTGGATCATTCACAATTAAAGAAATATGTAATGAATAATGAAGAGGATTATTGACATAACAAATAGTGAAAGTTTTAAATGACTGTGTTGGCATTAACAATATCATTGTGACTGGCTGCGTCACTGACTACCCACCTATGCAAGGAAATATATAAGGTCCTGCAGACGTTACAAGGTACTATGATCCCTGCCTTTAAGAACCAAAAGATTCTAAAGGTGGAAACTTGAATTCTAATAAGAGACAGTGTGCTCCTCCTCAGATCCCAGCGCTTAGCGCAGACAGAGTCCATCACATGAGAAGTTGGAAATTGGTTTATTGAATGCATTGAGTATTATGTAAATTGACCAAATATATAAGTTCAGAAGAGAGAAAGAACGTATTTTGTATGACAGAAAAGTATCACGATGGAGGGTGTGGACCTTCTGGGAAAAGAAACAGCAGTAACAAAGCAAAGAGCAAGAAATAGGGAATGTTCTGAAATGGAGATTCAACCAGCTGGTTTCAACCAGATGGCTTGTTAAGAAAATAGTAAAATAGGGGACTAGAGAAGTGGGTAGAAGCTAGCTTGCAAGCTTTACAATGGTTGAAAGAGTTTTTCTTTGGTTTGCTTTGCTTTTAGTAAGCCGTTGGAGGCATTTGAGTCGGACGAGTGCATGAGTCAGGGAGTGTGTTAGTAAGGGGCCCTGAATGTGTCCTGCCAAATGTATCCCAACAGGAAGAGCTCCACCAACCCATAAACTACCTGAGCACGAGTTTGCTCACCTTTATATCCTCAAACACCGAGCCCAGTGCCTACAGCACATGGCAGGTGCTGAAATATGCACCAAATTAACTAATGAGTAAATGGGAGATGATTTTTCTAAATAGCTCACTTGAGGATAACAAATGCATGAACTAGGCTGGGCTCTATAGAAAGAAAAAAAGCAATTGTGGATTGCAGAAAACATTGGGAAAAACCAGTCAGTAGTATATGCTTAGACCCAAGCGATGAAGGAGAGAACAATTCAGATGACTGTCACGTTTCCAGTTGGTCATGTCATGGAGGTCTGGAGGAAGAATCTGCTGGAAAATCTGGGGCTACCAAGAGGGTCATTTGATATTGAGTTTGGAATCAAGCCCAATATCTAGATGAACGTTTCCGGTGTTTCTTGGGAGTTGTTTGCACGAAAGTCTCATTGTAGTCATTTCAAACATGCAAATGGCGGGGGGGAGGGCGCCTGGGTGACTCAGTCAATTAAGCGTCCGACTTGGGTCAAGTCATGATCTCACAGTTTGTGGGTTCGAGCCCCACGTCAGGCTCTGTGCTGACCACTAGCTCAGAGCCTGGAGCCTGTCTTCAGATCCTATGACTCCTTCTCTCTCTGACCCTCCCCTGCTCACTCTGTCTCTCTCTCTCTAAAAAAAATAAAACATTAAAAAAAAAAACACGCAAATGGGTTCTGTGGTTGGCAGTGGCAGCCTTTGCCGAGTTAGCAAGATGCAAGTTTGATAGGAAGTCCTCGAAGACAAATGATGTTAGAGCTAAGCGTCATAGATAAATGGTTTCTAATTCATTCTGGCAATTTCTCAGGGGAATAGAGCAAAGAATTCTCTGGGATGACTTACAGATTTGACTATGCTTTCCTTTTGAACACCCACCTCAACTGTCATCTTGTTCCTAACATTCACTATGAAAATTTGGTACTTGACGCTGTTTGGAGGGTTCTCTTGGCAACAGTCATGTATGCAGCCTGCTTTCATTTGGCCTTGGCCTGGTACTGCTTGGCTAATTCCATCATGACTGGAGTTTTATCTTTTCTGGGTTCTTGCCTGAAGCTCTGGCAGCTGACAGCGTTCAGTTGAGAGAGTTCGATCCAAGTTCAACTTCCATGATGTAAGAGTTGCTCTTTAACATCACGGTGAATCGAAACCCAAAAGGAGTACAGCATTTTAGCTGTTTATTTTGTAACCTAACTGTAGTATTGCATAAATATTATAAATTAAACTTTTCTATAGAAGAGCAGAGTTGAGATTGGAGATGCTTTGGGAGAACTTGAAGTACAATAGTGAAGGGAAAATCGGTCACAATAGAGACTGCCCGCTAGCTTACAGCCCAGTGGCTGTTGAACCATGTAGATTCAACGCATGTCCGTCCACACATGCATGTGCAGGTGAAAACACCGTGCTCCTGTTCTCGCGAGGACCTAATCCCCCCCCCCATCCATGGTTTCACTTCCCACGGTTTCAGGTACTCGTAGTCAGTGCCATCCAGAAGCAGACGATCTTCCTTCTGACGCTCGGTCAGAAGGTCACTAGTAGCCTCACACTGTGTCACAGCACCTACGTCATTCACGTCCCTTCACCTCTTCACGGAGGTATTTTATCATCTCACATCATCACAAAAAGAACGAGGGTGAGTACAGCGCAAGAGTTATTCATATAACTTTTATTACGGTATCTTGTTATAATTGTTCTATTTTATTGTTAGTTATTGTTGCGCATCTCTTACTGTGCCTGATTTATGAATTAAACTTCATCTTAGGTATGTTTGTATGGGAAAAGACACAGCGTATGTAGGGTTCAGGGCTGTTCAAGGTTCCAAGCGCCAGGGATCCACTGAGGGTCTTGGAATGGGTCTCCCGTGGATAAGGAGAAGCAGGTGCATTATCGGAGAATTGGGAAGCGAGGCCCCACGAAAGAACCGAGGTCTGGAGTACAAGAAGAGACGGCTCCATGATTTTTCAGCCCAGTGACTACAAAGAGTCCTCACTTACTTCCCTGTTGTCTCTTTCTCTCCGCCTCTGGCTGGCTTCTCTCCCTTCTCTGACATGTGTGTGCCGTGGAGTTGACTTTTGAAAGTAGAACGAAGCAGAAGACCTTCGGGAGGAATGAGGCTGAGGATATGGTTACTCTCACTCAATACAAAAATAAGTTCTCCAAAAATAAGTTTTTCCTTACAAAAAAGTTACTCTCTGTGAAACAGTAGTCATATTTTAATGTAAAAATTGCCCCAAATCACAAAGCAATCTGTAGAAGAATTGTCAAAGTGTCCTCGTGTATGTGAATGTTCTGCCCCCCACACACCCCCCCGTATACCCCAGCCTGTTAATTTTTGTATGTCAAATGACAGAACTTTAGAATTAATGGGGCTTATTTGGTGTCATCTCCTTGTTTTACAAATGACCAGACTGTCAGAGAATCCAAAGGAAGTCCTTGCGACTGTACCCTTTGGGCTTGCTGCACAAGCCAGTATTTGCTTGCCGTGGCTGGAGTCCAGTAATCATTTTAAGCTTGTTCGGGAGGGAGGGGCACAGACCTAGAAACCCCTTTCCTTTCTGGCCTCTGTACCTCACCCCACCCCACTTCTCTGGTAACTTGTATCCCCCTCCCTTACCGGCCCCTGGGGACAAAGGCTTCATTTCCAGTATCTGTTTATACCGTGTTATATCATGGTGTACAGCAGTGCCTCCAACTTCAGTGTGCCTTTAGAGGGTTTTGCTCAAATGCATATTCTGATTCAGTTGGTCCATAGTGAGACCTGAGCTTCTGGATTTCTAAAGCCCCCATGGCTGTTCTAAGGATTCTGGTCTCCGGGCCACCCTGTGAGTAGCAAGGGACCACTCAACCACCAGCCACATCTTGTTTGAAAGAAGTAACGGTCACTTACCGAATTCTGATCTAGGCCTTCAGGACGCATGCTTGTATTCACAGTATTCTACTTTATCTGTGGTTGGCTTGTCACCATTTACTTTTTGAGAAGCACTGGGTGTTATATGGAAACCAATTTGATAATAAACTATTTAAAAAAAAAGAAGCAAATAGTACAATAGTACCATACATACTATCGTATAGGAAATAGTACGGTGGCAGGAGGAATTTCTTTGCAGACTATGGGTAACTATAAAACCCCTGTAGAAGCCTGTGGATTGAAAGAACTAAATAAAGGCAGTGTTCTGTTATCAAGCCTGTATGAGTGTAGGACACAGCATCAATCAGGACCTGACTTCCAATTCTGAGTTTATGACAAGCAGCCATAATCACAGGAGAGACGAGAAGTTTGGCTATTAGAAAGTTTTTATTTTGCAAATACGCAGTCTTATTTATGCCAAGTAATTGGGTTCCCAGAGATTATTCTCATTCTGTACAGTGACTGTAGACCATATAAGTCTGGGTAGTATGACAGTGTGAATATATATATTCATATTCATATTCAGGAATCAGCTTCGACACTGTCGTCAATTCGCGGGCTGTGGAGCTGATTTCTGGAAACTGACATTTATTGACTGTGCAGATGTTAAAATCATCTTTGCTTTATTTATTCTGTATGAAGCTGCAAGGAATGATAGGCGTAATATTGCTTCTCTCTTTCTACCTCTGTTCTTATTCTATTCATACTGTCCCCGTTACTGAAGTGAACTGAGGTGTCTTGGATAAGCAATCTCATTTGGAACAACTCAAGAGGGAGAGAGAGGGAGACAGGTAACACTGAATACTCAGAATTCAACAATGGAAAATAATCACATTAGCGGGAAGCCAGCTCTTCTTTGTTTTCTAAGAGGCACGGGATGTTGATGCAAAACAGCATTCGAGGAAAGGTTACCAAGTCAGATTGGTTTGATTCAGGGTCCTGTACCATTTTGCAGCATAGGAAATGTTATTTCGCTTTAACAAAAAGCTGAGCACTATAGCCAGTCCAAAGACCCAAATGCCAAAGGATTATCTTTAAATTGGGAAAATGGAAAATGCAAGCGCCTTCTATTTAAGGCATCGCATGATAATTTCTTCCAGAGAATATGCCTGTGTTTTCTATGTCCTTCAAATTTCATTTGAATAAATACTTTACGGATTTTTGTGACACTTCAGGATATGTTAAAAATACCATCACAAACATACCAGGCAGCCTAGGTTTAGAAGATTCTCAATTTGCATTTTTTTCAAGCATTCTGCTGTTTCCCTACTTGGAAAAAAAATGGAGTTTTGCAACAGTTTGGTTACTTTTCTGTGTCTCCCCAATAACTTTGTAAGTTCAATGAGTTTCCTCCAAAGCTAATCCTGAGGCAAAGATTGGAGTCTAAGGACACCAGGGAGGGCGGAAGTGATGGAGGAGGGGAAGACAGCCCGTAAACGGGTGCTCATGAGTCTTACTTCTGGCGCAACGGGGACCCAAGCCTAGGGGACCCCTGGGGGACACTGTCCCCCTAAGTCAGGGTAAGCCAGCTGGGGTATTTTCCACAATGCCTTGTCCTTCAGTGTTCGATGGCCTCCTGGGCACATTCATTCTTGGGTCCTTCATCTTCCGCATGCTCAGGCCAAGCACTCCAAAGCCCAGAAAAATAGCTCTTTCACTCCCTGAAAGACAAAAAGAGGCAGGAAAATCACAGGCTTCTGGGGAAGGATCTGTAGATGACCCTCGGGGCAAACTAAGAGCAGTAAAGCTGGCATGGACAGCATCTGTCTTATCGGTGTGTCACCATTCTGTTCCCAGCGCTTGTTAGAGTGCCTGGAACCTAGCAGATCCTTCTTTATCCAGTGAGTGAAGGAAGGAAGGGGAGATGGAGAGGGGGAAAAATGCACGACTCAGGTAGAATCGAAAAAGGCAACACTGACTATGTGTTAGCCAACAATATGCATACACGGAAGATTAGAGAGCGCTGTTTTAAATAGTACTTTACTTCTGAATTAAGTCCCCAGGTTAGTATCTAAATTTTATGCTTGCCAGATTTATTATGCATGTGGAAACAGGCAAAGGAAAGGCAATGTAAGCATGAGAGCAAAGAGCTCTGGGTATGAACTACCTCAACTCTAAGAGACCCACGCAAGGGGACCGCCACTTTGGACGCCCACAGTTACATTGTATCCCCTTCATGTTTAATGAGGTGGTCATCTCGCATTATTTAGTACATATAAATTTCCAACATTCCACTCAGTTTCTAGTTAGTAGCAAATCATCGAAGACCAGCTGTGTGATTATCTGTGCTAAGTCCCAGATCAGAAAACGGGGAAAAGACCAGCTTCTTGGTTGTGAGGAGATGGGCCAGGACGGCACATGTCCAGCATCCAGATAAAAATGAAAAGATTACATCGGTTACTGGGAAGTTTGCAGAGAGCGAGATGTTCGGTATGACACAAGTGGGGTTCTTTACATTCTGCTGACGTATTTGAATGAAGAGTCCAACACTCAGGAAGTCACACCGATGTTTCCATACATGGCCCAAAGATAGGGAAATCTAGAATCCGTTGCGATTCTAAGAGCTCTCACTGTGTGGGTACAGGTGGTTATCACCCGAGAGTGTTTCTCTTTAACCAAACATGGACATGAACGTGTTTACACGTGTGTGTGGTGTGCAGGTGTGCCGGGGGAGGACCTAGGGAAGGGTTTCCTTGCAGAAATAAGTGTGGGTTTTTTTTTTTCTTTTTGGCTTATTTGCTGGTTTTGATCATGTGTAGCTTTTATATTTTAGTGTTTATGTATTTTTGAGAGAGAAACACGCACACACGGAACAGTGGGGGAGGATCAGAGCGAGAGGGAGACATAGAATCCAAAGCAGGCTCCAGGCTCTGAGCGGTCAGCACAGAGCCCCACGCAGGGCTTGAACCCATGAACTGTGAGACCATGACCTCAGCTGAAGTCAGACACTTCATGGACTGAGCCACCCAGGCGTCCCATCATGTGTGGCTTTTGAAGCCCTCATGATTGTACCTTGATCCAGTGAATGTGTAGGGCCATTTCTCTCCCATCCAGCCTTCTCTCACGGTGACAGCTGAATTAACTTCATAATGAACAGTCCGCGTGTGCTCTTTTGTCCCTTTTTCTGGGGCCTAAGTGGTAGTGTTGTAGACAAATCACACCACGGGAAAAGGCACATGTTGGTAGAGCAACATCAAACGTGCAGAGTTTGACGGCACTAGCAAAGGGTTAATAAGCTAGAAACGTGTAGTCCTTGCCAGAAACAGAAAGGGGAAAAAAGAGTTTGGCAATGATCGCTTCCCGCCACCCCCCCTGAGTAGTGGAGAAATGTGCCACTGAGACACTGGGCCCACAAGGACCCAGAGTACTGACATGCTTTCATGCCCCCGGGCCCACTGCTCTCTCTCTCTCTCTCTCTCTCTCTCTCTCTCCCTGGCCTCCCATGCCCCTGAAATCGGGTGATAGGCCAGTTACAGAGTGCTGTGGGAATTTAGCCCATAAACACTTGCTTTCTTCTCCAGGACTCCTAGCTCCTGACAATTTCCTCATACTGATTTATTGATTTAATTTTTGGTTGGCAACAGTGGTAGTTATAAAGTAAATTTACCCCAGAAAAAAAGGAATATTTGGAGAATTCATTAATGCTAACGCCGTACGTGGATGCTAGACTCCCTTTCCATCTGCCCCAAACAGCTACATAAAACAAGCAAGTGACACCAAGCAAGTGACAACTAATTATCTCCTCCATTTATTCTGTTGGGATGGTGGGAATTGAATGTTATATTCTTGTTAATAGTTAACCTTGGAAATCAAAAGTCAAATGACCTTCACTAACACCGCGTTTGCCATCATGTTTGGATTTCATCAATGTATTCCTCTATCTTCATTTTGACTTAGGATTCAGAAAAAAAATGTCTTGGATGTATTTCTTCCCTCCTCTTAATCTTATTTACGTGTAACAAATTACCCCCCAAAACTTAGCAGCTTTAAGCCACAAGCATGTGTTATTCTTCGTTTCTTTGGGTCGGAATCTGGGCAGGGCTTACCTGAGGGCTTGTGTTTCAAGGTCTCCCCCAGAGGTGCAGTTGAGGGGTTTGGGCCAGGACCGTGATCGCATATGGAAACTCAACTGGGGAAAGACCCCCTTTTAAGCTCATTTACATGGTTATTGGAAGGATTCAGTTCTCTGTAGGCTATTGGAATGAGGCTCCACTTCCTGGTTTTCTGTTGACTGGGGCACCCCCCCGCCTGCGATGCAGGCCTTGCCCTCTCCGCAGTGCGGCCCATGAGCTGGAAGTCCTCGTCTTTATATAACCTAACCCCATCAGGGACACCCTGTCACTGTTACTGTGTTCCCGCCATTATAAATGAGTCACCAGATTCTGCCCTGTTCAAGAGAGGGATTATTCAAGGACACAAATACCAGGAGGTGAGGCTACTGGGGACCACTATAGAAGTTGCTGACACAAATATGATTCCGAACTGCAATCCGACGGAGAGTTATTTTTTGCTGTAGTAGAAATGTTGTGTTCTAAGACCAACCCAATTATTTGTGGTGGTGTGGATGGACACCTTGATGGTGAAGAAGAAAGAAATCAGAGGGCCAAGTAAAATGGGGTCATTATTTCTTTGGTAATTGGAAATTGTCCCACCATGGCTAAGAAGGAACGGGAGTTGAAGCCAAGAGTAGGCTCGGGGTGGGACTCGGTGTCTCCTCCAGGGTTCGCTGAGACAGGTGTCACTAGGAAAGGATTCCCTGTGCGGGGCAGAACCCCTGCACGGCACTGAAGGAAGAGTTGGGTGGGCTCTGAGATGAGCAGGACCTAGGATCTGGGATCTAGATGGATGGCAGGAACAGAAGCCTCCGTGTGTACCTCTTACTCAGGAGCAGATTCTGACCGGGAATGACAGGGAACCTGATAGAAGACTGCATTAGTGACGATCAGGATGGCTGGCTGGAGCCCTGGGCAAAACACTGTTCTCGAAAATCTAGTTCTGTCCCTTACCCAGATGGTTCCCGAATGGGTTGACTCTGTAACTTGACCATCCGGGGGTGGGCTAGCCACGGCCCGAAAGGGAGTGCTCTGTGTACACGGGAGTGAGAAAGCCCAGATTGTACTCACTATGAAATGATGGCATCAGTATGTCTTGGGCACATATGACCCTAGAATCCTGTTCTAGTATGGATGTGCCTAGGTGTGTGACCTTGAGCCTCTTTAGCCACTTAGCCTCCTTGGGTTTAGGTAGTTGATCTGCAAAATAAGGGCTTTGCCCCTCCCCCCCCCCCCCCATCACCAACAGAACCTTACGGAGTCCACCAGTGACTCCTGGACAGCTAAATCTGATCCCACATAGAGACACTTCAGTGCACATATTGTTTAGCTTCTTGGCAGTATTTGTTACCATTGACCATTTCCTTCTTGAAACACTTCTTCCCTCGGTGTGGATATAGGTATAATTTTAGGCGTCATTAGCAAATCGATGACCTTTGAAGCTCGGGAGCATAGTTGATCTGGGGAAGGTATCTTGCATGTGAAGGGCAGAGAGTGTAGACTAGCACGTCAGTAGTTACATGTACCAGGGAACGGGGGGATAGGGGTCTCCAGCACAGATACGGTCCTGAGAGGACAGAAGGCAGCCATATTGGAGTGGATTTAGCAGGGAATTGGAAATGAGCAAGTCTAGAAAATTTCATTTAAGAAACTTAGCATCAAGGGAGACAAGAGAGAAGCAGCAGTCGCTGATGGGAAGTGATGGACTTTGACGTAGGATGTTTCTCAAAGACAGGAGAGATGTGCACATGTCTAAGTGCATGGAAGGAAACAGAGAGGGTGGGGAAACAGGGGTGCAAGAGGACATGGCAAGGATTAGCCAAAGAGAAGAGAGCCAACACTTCGATTTAAACAAGATTTTGAGGGAGAGGGGTGCCTGGGTGGCTCAGTTGGTTAAGTGTCCAACTTTGGCTCAGCTCATGATCTCATGGTGCATGAGTTCGAGCCCCACATGGGCTCTCTTTTGTCAGCGCAGAGCCCACTTCAGATCCTCCGTCCCCCTCTCTCTCTGCCCCGCCCCATCACACGCTCTTCCTCTCAAAAAAAAAAAAAAAAAAAAATCTAAACAGGATAGAAGAGAGAAAAGATACTTGTGGCTTCAGATCCGTCTGTGGGGCTGCTGGCATCAGGGAGCCCCCAGACATCCCATGCGAGAGTAGACGGGAACAGTAATGAGCCAGTGGCCCAGGAGCAGGGGTGCTGTTGATGCTCCGAAGCGCAGGAAGGACAAGGTCAGAGGTAGTGGTTGGAGAAACCCATTGCATTTCCCGTCCCTGCTGCCTTGGCCGCCTGCACTTGGGCGAGGAAGTGTGTGCAGCGGTACAGATAAGAGGAGGGAGGAGAGAAGAGCCTTGCAGGCTGAGTCTGGGAGGGCTTCAGGGAGGAGGTGACATTCAGCCTGGGCCCGGGAGGATGGTCAAGACTTAGGTGTTCGGGGCAGGGAGGAAAGCAGGTGACAGACGCTCAGAACCTGCTCCCTGTCAGACCCTGGCACGTGCTCCGCTGTCTCACCGTGGCCTCTTGCCACGCAGGCTTGCAGCGGCGGGGCTCGCCAGGATGGGGCTGACACGGGCAGTGTCTACGCCAGCTGCGGAAACCGTGTCCGTGGGCCCGGGAATGGCGCTCCGGCCCATCGGAGGGGCTGAGAGCCTGGGGGCCCCGTGCGGGTGATGGTGGCAGCCCCTGGCACCGAACCCCGTGGGGCTATCCCTGCCCCCGGCCTCCAGGAGGATGTGGCGCGGGGCCCGCAGCCAGTGTCGGCAGCTGCTCTAGGACGGAAGCCCGGGAAGGTGGCACTCAACAATGTTGACAAATTTCTGACGGGGCTATTTCAGTACGTTAATGTGCTCGCGCAAACAATGTGTCTCCATCTTCCGCTCCTCCCCCCTGCTGGTGTGACTGAGGCAGCCATGGTGACGGAAAGTACAAGATTTATACAAATAGCGTGGCGGGGGGTCGGGGTGGGAGCAGGGGGCCCCCTTGGGGAGGAATTTACCTTTTAGAACGAGAGGGGGAACAGGTGCTCTGGAAACGGCTTGTAACGCACGAGGGTGGGGATGGCATTCCTGAAGGGAAAGGTTACTTAGATTAACGGCACTCTGCTGTAAGTGATGACATCCTGGCTCTGGCACTAAACAGGTGGCTGTCATTATGGCCGCTCACTCCTAATGGGAAGATAATACCGGCTGGGAGAGATTTATGCAGGCCCCAGAAAGATGAAATTGCACATAAAGGAGGAAACAAGGCATAAAAAGGGCCAAATGGAGGAATCTCTCTCCCCATGGACCGCACGTGGCACTCATTAATGCTGTGGCACGTGTCACCGCTGCACAGGGTTACGTTACCTACCCCGCTTTCGTTTTTTATTCGGGTTGATGCAAGCATCACTGGTGGAAGATTTTTCTCCTCTTTGGATGTTTTTCTTCTGTTTAAGAGAGTGTTAAGTATAAAAATTCACTGTGGACGACGGAACTCACTGGTCTCCTTTTCTTACAAACACTGTTGGCCGTTCCATAGACCATCGGGAACAGAGAGCTGTCTGCAAATAATGAGGAGGTCGCGGAGGCGTTCCCACCCGTGTGGGGTTACTGATGGGCACAGGTGCCCTGAGCTTCTTTTCTTAAAATGAGGAAGTTTTCGGGGCACCTGGGAGGCCCAGTCGGTTAAGCATCCGACTCGATTTCAGCTCAGGTCATGATCTCAGTTCATGAGATTGAGCCCCACGTTGGGCTCTGGGCTGACCCTGTGGAGCCTGCTTGGGATTCCATCTCTCCCCCTCTCTCTCTGCCCCTCCTCCACCTGCTGTCTATCTCTCTCCCCCTAAAAATAAAAAATGAAGTTAAAGAAAAGATAAAGTCTAAAAAACATTGTTTTTATTTAATAACCACTGACACGGTGCTAATGATTGCCAGGTGCTGTTCAAAGCATCTTATATGTAGTCATTAATACTCACAATAACACTTCTAAGGATTGTTATTATCTCCATATAGAGTTGAAGCATATAGAGGTTTAAGTGACTCATGTCAGGTCATACAACTTGTAAGCTGTGGAGCTGGGGTCTGGGCCCACGCAGACTTGTTCTAGAAGCTCCTAACCACTATGATACACTGACTACCCTTTATACTTTGTTCTTATTTTCGGTTCGAGGGGCATTTAAGCTACTCATTGGCCCCATCTCGGGAGTCTCCCGTCTGATGAGAACACAGTTCTTTTTTTTTTAAATTGTTTTAAGGTTTATTATTTTTGAGAGGCAGAGAGAGAGAGAGAAAGAGGGAGAGACAGAATATGAAGCAGGCTCCAGGCTCTGAGCTGTCAGCACAGAGCCTGATGTGGGCTTGACCTCACCAACTGTGAGATCGTGACCTGAGTGGAAGTCGGACACTCGGCCAGCTGAGCCACCCAGGGCGCCCCAAGAACACATTTCTAAATCTCAGCCTGTTGGACGTTGTGTTAAAGGTCGGTAACTATCACAGTCACAGCCGAGCCTGGCAGATAGTCGTGTTATCCGTTTCATGGGCGTCTTTAAAATGCGGGCACGTGTCCCAGTCGGACCTTCAGAGCCCTGCCCCACCGGCTATTTATACCGTCGGGGGAGGTAAGGTAACCTTCTAAATCCCTTAGAAGCACACATGCTCTCTCTCAAACATAAAAGATCAGCACAGAGTTTGGGAGATGCTTACACACCTCCTGTAGCCAGCCCCTTCCTACTGCACAAAACCCTACTTCTGGATGCACAGTGGGAAGGGGCTGTCTTCAGTGATCCTGAGCACACTGTTCCTGGAGATTTAGAACTGATTGGGCACAGATGGGAAGCAGGGTAATTTACCCTTTTCCTCTCCTCCCTGTTCACCATTTGACACAAGACATGAACAGCTCTTTTGCCTTACAAGGCCCAGACAGATTGCCAAGTAATTACCTTGATTTATGAGGGCAGGAGCAGAAGGGAGCGTGAAACATAATTGTTAACTGAGGATGGTCGGATTACCACTCCTGTAATTTGTAAATTATTTCATGTCATGTTAAAGACCTAAGAGCATATTGAAGAGGGGATGGTATCTTATTACCTTGGTGCCCCCGATGCCTGGCTTTCAATATCTGTGGAATAAAGAAGTCAATGAATAAGTGAGCACCTAGGTATCTAGGATCGATCCTCCAGTATGTAGCACCTAGGTATCTGGCATCTAGAGTACTCCTTGCTAGAACTTCTGGAAGGGGCAAGATGGCGGAGCAGAATGGAAGTTCTCGGCTTCTCTTGTCCCCAAAGCAGCTCGTTCAGCACCAAACCATTTTGCCCACCTCGTGTTCTCCTTGCTAGACTCTCACAGACATTTAATGATGCCTTCCACTTCCTGCTTCCAAGGTGATGAATCGTTTCATAGGACAGAAAGTCCTCATCTGAACCACAAATGTAAGAGAAATATGTCATTTAAAATTTTTTTTTAATTTTTTATGTTTTTTATTTATTTTTGAGAGACAGAGACAGCGTGAGCAGGGGAGTGTCAGAGAGAGAGGGAGACACAGAATCCAAAGACAGGCTCCAGGTTCTGAGCTGTCAGCACAGAGCCTGACGCAGGGCTCGAACCCACGAACCGTGAGATCATGCCCTGAGCCGAAGCCGGACACTTAACCGTGCTCCGAGAAATATGTCATTTTAGAAGAGGGATAAAATGCTTCCAAATCGGGGGACTAAGTAGGTCTTCACGAAGAGGGTGTGAGAGAAATCTGGGGGAGGTGGCGTGGCTCTGAGGGCATGAAGCAGCAATGTGCAAGGTACCGCGGAAGACTTGCAAACCACACGCCACACGGGGTCAGTGACGCTGAGGGAATGATGAAGCTGGAGACAGGCTGGGACATATCTGGGGGTTGCGGACTGCCACACCCGTGCACCTGTGCCTCGCACACCAGGCGTGAGGAGCAGCCGGGGATTCTGCGGCAAGGCTGAGCTCACGAGAGTCTGTAGTGAGGGGTGGGGCTGGGAGAAGAGCAACCCCGTTGGGCAGCGACGGAAGTCGTCCAGGGGGAGGGAAGCAAGAAGGACATTGGCGTGGCAGTGGGGATGGAGAGAGAAGTCTCAGAGGATAATTTATAGGAATTGTCGTCATTTGGATGAGAGCAAAAAAACAAAGGTGGATTGGGTACAACTCCAAATCTGGCCTTGTGGGCTGGTGGTCAGGAAACGGGGGCCTCGGGAGGCTGTGGGGCTGACTCTGGGGATAGGAAATAGGGAACCGTAGATGCGCTGCTGGAAGTTAGGAGCATGTGGGCTGGCGTGTAGAGTTCAGGGCTCTCCTCCGCAGACGTAACAATTGAAGACAGGAGAAGGATTCAGAGCCCTGAGGGGAAAGGTGAGCAAGAATAGCTTGTCCACAAGGCGGTAAGCATGTCAGTCGGTGACACCTGGTGAGCACAAGGCAGCCAAGAACAGAAGCTTGTGTTTCCTCTGGGGGCCAGAGTCTCCCAACCTGGCCCTGCGGGTTGGTGGGTCTGTGTGGACGGTGCCGCCGCTGGGCCTGGGGACGTCCACGCAGACTTCAGAGTGAGCCTGACGGGGCCCTCAGGCGTGCTGGCCCCTTCTGCCTCTTGACCCCCCAGCAGTGTTGGGTCGCTGGAGGTCAGCAGTCCTTGGGCTGGTCTCCCAGCTTCTACCCCGGAAATCCTTTGTGGATTCCAGCCCAGTGGCGGGAACTTTAGTAGGGAAGCCAGGCCGAGCCACATCTCCCCTCAGACTCTGTATCCGGAGAGCCGCAGGCTCGTCCGCATTTCCGAGCCACCCTCTGCGGCCTGGCCAGGAAGCTCAGCCTCATGGCTGCGGGTCCCCCCCCCTGGCCACACTGCTCCTGTTCGGCCAGCCCCTTGTCCCCTCTCCCTCCGGCCCTGAGGGCTTTCTGAGTGAATGATCTTTTCCTTAGACGCTTTGCTCAGTTTTCACTTTCCTTTTGCTCAATTACTCTCTTTCCCATGAGGCTTTCCATGATGTCCCTATTGAAAATCACTACTCTTAACCCCACCTACCCCAGCTTTGCTCCCCCTGAGCCCCCCGCTGCCCCCGACAGTACAGAAATGACTGAGAGCGTGGACTGTGGGGCCTCACTGCCCCCCCATCCCCGGTGAGAGGCTTCTTGGCTATTTGGTTTCCCAGATGCGAGACCTTGGGTGGTTGCGTCAACCTCTGGAGGTCTCACTTTTCTCATCCGTAAAACGGAGATACAACAGTGATAGAGTTGTAGGGAAGACAGAATGGGTTCACGTATGTAAAGTGCTTAGCACACCACCTTGACAAGTGGAAGTTCTTTGTAACTGAGCCTGGGTGGCTCAGTTGGTTAAGCATTCAACTCAGGTCATGATCTCACAGTTCCTGAGTCCGAGCCCCGCGTCAGGCTCTGTGCTGACAGGGCGGAGCCTGCTTCGGATTCTCTCTCTGCCTTTCCCCCACTTATTCTCTGCCCCCCCAATAAATAAATAAACTTTAAAAAATAGTTGCTAACTATTATTCCACAGCATTGACCTCCACTGCGCATAACGTCTATTTACTAGTTTATTTGTCCCTTTGTCTAGCTCTTCCCACTAGTATGCTAGCTCCTCTAAGGCAGGGCTTTATTTTTATTTTTATTTCTTAATTTTTAAGTATGCTCCATGCCCCGCATGGAACCCCTTGCAGGGCTTGAACATGTGACCCCGAGATCCAGGCCTAAGCTGAGATGGAGTGGGACGCCCGCCCCGCTGAGCCCCCCAGGTGCCCCGCGGCAGGGTTTTTGTCTCCTGTCCACTACCACCCCCCCAGGGCCCAGAATGGGACCTGACCTAGACTAGGTGCCCCGTAATTACTTGTAATAATCAAACGTTGTTATTGTTCCCTGTTCTTCTCACTTTTGCGCGTCTGGTGTGCATTAAGAAGAACCGAATTCAGGGGCGCCTGGGTGGCTCAGTGGGTTAGGCATCCACTCTGGAGACCCCCTCATGGTTCCCAAGGTGGAGCCCCGAGTCGGGCTCTGTGCTGACAGTGTGGAGCCTGCTTGGGATTCTCTCTCTCCTCCTCTCTCTCTGCTCCTCCCCCGCTCGTGCTTGCTCACACTCTCTCTCTCTCTCTCTCTGTCTCTTTCTCTCTCTCTCTCTCAAAATACATAAACATTAAAAAAAAAAAGAGGCTCCAGAGAGACCCCCAGTCCCTTCCACCAAGTGACAAGTTACCAGCTATGAGCCAATAAGAAGGCCTTTACGAGAACATGACCTTGCCAGTGCCTTGATCTTGGACTTCCAGTGTCCAGAGCTAAGGTCCTTTTGTTTAAGTGCCACTGAGTCTGAGGTGCTGTGATATAGTCCCCGGAACAGGGTAGCACAGCACGTGGAGTCTCCCCTCCTAGAAGTTGAAGGTCCCCATATGGACGTTCCCTCCTTCTCTCCTCCAGCCCCTCCCACTCCTTCCCTTGCCGTAGGCTTTCTCTCTCCATTAATCTCTGTCCACTCCCAAGGGCCCTGCATTTTCTGGAATATTCCATTCAGTCCCCCAAACCTTGTGTGATGATGTCTGATTCACAAGTGGGCTCTGTCTCTGAGGGGCCTCTCCCAAGCCTCATTTCACCGCTACGGACAAGCGAGAGGGGCTGCTAAGTGCAGAGTGGAAGACAGGATGGCCTGGATGGGGGTGGCAGGGGGCTCTTAGGGCTGCAGATGGCTGCTTTCTAAATCCCACCTAGAAATTCAGACTCACACCGTAAAGATCCGCTCTGGCTCAAAACCCTTCCTTTGTCTACAGATGAGATTCACATTCTTCAGGTTGACCTAACTTTGAATTTTTTTTATGCTAAAAGAGTATTTGCCCCTTTCTGATCCCGGGTTGCTTGAGGGGCCTCCTCCATTCTGAGTTTATTCCCGAGGGAGGGCTGGCCACGCTTGTGCATCTTAATCATCTTAATCGGGGTGCCTGTCTTTACTGCGCGCTCTCCAAAGCAGCAGGAAGCTTGTGTGGGAAGGACTGTGATCAGAAGGGTTTTTCTGAGAGTGTTCTGTAGCCTCGGGGTGCTGGAGACCCAGGGAAAATCACTCTGAGGGAACACAGACCAAAGATGTTGCATCGAGTACATGGCCCACAGTCCTTTAGGATGGTCAGGTTTTTTTTTAAGTTTTTTTAATGTTTTATTTATTTTTTGAGAGAGAGAGAGCAGGGGAGGGTCAGAGAGAGAGGGAGACACAGAATCTGAAGACAGGCTCCAGGCTCTGAGCTGTCAGCACAGAGCCTGATGCAGGGCTCGAACCCATGAATCGCAAGATCATGACCTGAGCCGAAGCTGGACAGTCAACCGACTGAGCCACCCAGGCGCCCCGGGATGGTTAGTGTCTGTCTGTGGCCCCAGCAAACACTGGGTCTGATCCAGGGGGGCAAGAGGCTTGAAGCAGTCTGGATTTCAGTGGGGGGTCCAGACAAAGGGCAAAGGAAAACTGCACAATGTTCTTGTAAAATCGTGGCAAAAACGGGGAGATGGATATGGTCCTTAGTATCCTGTTGATTTTATTCTGGGGGTGGGGCACGGGGGCATGCTTGAATCACAGCATGCTGCCCAGGGACTGACCGCCCTTTGTAGGGAAGCATGGAGGAATTACCAATTTCACCAGGCACCTGGGAACAGTGACTATTTCTAGGATTTCCCACGGCTGCCACCTTCTTTTGGAAACTGAATACCACATACTTTTTATCATTTTTTTGCATATAAAATTGTAATTTTTGTGATTAGGTTGCCTCGGGCCACAAGTATGAAATGTACAAGTTCAGTTAAAGTATATGGGACACATCAGCATGTATTTTTTACAAATGTATATTTATTATTGAGATGGAGAGAAACAGAGCATGAATGGGGGAGGCGCAAAGAGAGAGGGAGACACAGAATCCAAAGCAGGCTCCAGTCTCTGAGCTGTCCGCACAGAGCCTGATGCAGGGCTTGAACTCACAGACCACGAGGTTACGACCCGAGCCAAAGTCAGACGCTTAACCGATGGAGCCACCCACATGCCCCAATCGGCATGTATTAAAATATCGCCTGTTAAGTGCCCATTACAAAGGTAGGTCAGGCATGGCGTCCGACGAGCTAAGGCTGCAGCAAACACATGAGGCATATCCATGAAAAACACTGTCAGTCAAGTTTCAGAACAGTCAGACTTGAACTTTGTGGATGGTACACAGCAGCAGCAATTTTCTTGAGAGAGCATTGTGGCGACTCATGAAAATGGGAAAACAGCTCAGGTCCCGTTGGTGACGCTCTCCGCTCTCTATTTTGTGATCTACGCTTTAGCCAGGCACGGAGTGTCCATAAAAGCCAGTTCCCAAAGCCATCAGGGCACAGGCCTCAAGCCTACCGGGAACTCCTCTTCAGCACCTCCTTGTTTAGGCTCCACATAGTCAAGCCCTGAGTTTGGTAAGTTTCTGCTGAGTGACCAGGCACCAGCCGGGAGAAGGTGCCTGGGCAGGAGGGCACAGCTCCGTGCCCTTGGACGTCTCTGAGGTCGCTAGTTTTTGAAGCTGAAAATTGGAGCATTCCTCAATTCCATGCCTTCTTTCCAGTTCAACCAGTGTCTCTCCCGCAAAGCCAGCCCATTACCACTGGGCAAAGGGGAAAGAAGGCAGGTCACATTTTCCCATTAAATCATGGGACTTCGGTCCTCCATGCAGCACTGCATCTTGGCTTTTTGGCCCAGCAGCCCGGATATAAAGCAGTCATGGCCAAGCAGCAGGCTGGCACGGGAGAGGAGAGGCCCTCCACCTGAAGAGATGTCCAAGTCTGTTCTCCAAATAGCCACACGCTTCTTCCGATGACAGGTTCCCTCTCATTCTTCCACCCTTTGAGCTTCTAGAGCTGCCCCACCGTCCACGGTGAGGAGAGTGGAGGGCAAATAGGGACAGGACGGCATCAAGGCTGGGCGATGCTCCGGGTCCGGTGGGGAGCAGGGCTGCCCTGCATCACGGGTGTGAAGGGCCCAGAGCATCTCTACAGGCATATCTTTGGACATTTTCAAATGTCAGGAAATAGCAACAGGGAATTACTAAGCCAGAATCACTGTCTTGGCTGTATGTTCTGAGGGAAGATCCATGTCATAACAAACTCTTAATCCTCACCCGTTGAAATTCAGCATCTATCATGTCCTTTTCCCACCACAGCTGTGCGATCCACACCAACTTAGAAAAGAGCCAAACTCCCATCTCCTTGAAAAACTGGCTCCTGAACCAAACCCCAAAGAAAGCAGCTACAGAAGCACATAGCTTTGGAGTTGGAAACTCTTGAAATGGAGAAGGAAACCCTTACCAGAGAAGGAAGACAGAGAGAGGAGGACAGAAATTGGACTCAAGGGATGAACCTGGGCAGGACACAAGCCCAGGGGAAGAGAATTTGCGGGGGTGTCCCAGAGTCTCTGTGTGATGTTCCTTTCTCCACATAAATATTCTTCCATTTACTTGTACCTGTGTCTAGCTACATCTATTCAGTGATTGTGAGGTGGTCCAGAAAAAAATATTACAGTTATTTAAGTGAGTACTTCAAAGTGATTTTTAGTCAGGTGCATGTATGACATAATTATGGCCCTATGGCTTTCTGGAAAGAAGTATAGTTGGAAAAACTCAAGTCAAGATGGAGTGGAGAGGTAATGTCCTGACTGTTGCTCACCATTGGTCCATGTGTCATTAATTCCCCTCGTTCTTCCTGAAGTCAGGCACCTCTACACCTTTAAAGGGCTCAGGTTTGGGGGTAGGAAAAGATAATTCCACAGAAGAGCAGACTGGCGAGTTGGTTCAGATGTTTCCATAATAGAAAAGCAGTAATAAAAACGCCACCACCTACATATTGTAGGAAGACACAGTGCAATGCTCCTCACGGATGAATGGTTAGTCTCATTCTGTCCTCAAGCCATAATCAATTGTGCATCATTAACAAGACACAAAATCTTTACTAATTAGCTTTTATGATTATATTGTTATTGCACTGAGGCATTTAAAGCATTGCAGATGAAGGAGATAGAATTGCCCACACACCAAAAAGAATCATTCGAGAAAGCGGGACAAATAATGCCATCTTCAGAAATTTTCACTTACTGTTCCCATCTGTAATTTTTAATTCAGTTCACTGTGAAGATTAATATTTTTAGTAAATGAGTGACAACTGTTGAAAAGGAGGAGAATATTGAATGTGTTTTCACACCAGGAAGAAGGAAAGAAAGTCAGCTGTTGACGTTTTCTAACAAGATTAACTGTTCATTTTCTCTTTGCTTAAATTTTTCAAGGTTGTTTTTTTTTTTTACCATACAGATAGTCTCTTATAAATTGTTCTCTAAGTCTAAGAACTAGAATTCCATCGATTAAAAAACAGTTAGACACATACCTTACACTGGCATACATTTCAAATGGATCAAAGATTTCAGTGCAGAATGTAAAACAATAATCAGAGGAAACCAGCAGAGAATTCTCTGGGAACATCAGTGCCGGGAAGCCTTTTAAAACCATGATACAAAACCCAAAAGCCATAAGAGAAATAGTTGATAAATTTAACTCCATACAAAATTTCCACATGGGCAAACGAACAAATACAGGAGGGAGAATTAGCAATAAGCAAAGTCAAAAAATAAATGACAGGCTGCAAAAAAATATTTGCAATTCATATCACAGACCAAGGCCTGCCAAGTCAAATATGTAAAGAGCTGCTATAAATCAAAATGACAAAGTCCAACAAACCAATGGAGAAGCAGGCAAAGCATAGGAGGAATCATTGCCCAGGAAAGAGTTTTCAGAATGTCCTAAAATATACGAAAATAGGCACAACTGTACTTGGAAGGCAAATTAAGCGATGAGATACCACTTCCTGACCATCGGATTGGCAAAGACCAGAGAGTTTGACAAGAGAGTGTGTCGATGGGGAGTGTGAGAAACAGGCTCCCTCTCATTGCTGATGGAAGTTATAAATCGGTGCAGAATCTACGGAGGGTGAGTCGGCGATTTTGTAACAAAATAGCAAATGCACAAACCTTCCGACCCAGCAATTTCACTTCTAGGAATTTATCCTACACATACATTTGTGTGAAAAGATGTATTTAAACGTTAGTCATTGCTGCATTGTTTGTACAAGAAAATGCTAGGAAACCACCTAAATGCCCCTCAGTGGGGGACTGATTAAACTGTGAGACATCGCTTCAGCAGAATACTATGTTTCGATGGAATAAAAATGAGGCTCTACCATATGTACTGATTTGGAAAAAATCCCCAAGATGTACCGTTAAGTAAAAAGAAAAGGAAAAAAAAAAGAAAAAAGAAGCAATGTGTAGCAAAGAATACATGAATTTGTTTTGTTCAAAAGGGAAAACATGTAACATACAGATGTATTTGTTATCTTTAAAAAACAAATTGTAATTTGTGGTCCTTAGAAGAGTTCCAAAGGCCCCAGACAGCCAGCCCTTCTATTTCTCTGGTCTTTCCTTCTGGTCTGAGCAATCTACGTGAGGATCAGTGTACATTTTTTATAGCATCGTGTATTGATTGCCTGCTGGAGCGTCCACGGACCTCTCTCAGCCTCACAGCAGCACGCGCCGAAAGATAGTGCTGCCTCCCTGTACAGATGAGAAAACGGAGACTCGCAGGAGGCACGTGATCAGCCCCAGGCCACGTGGCTGAAAAACTGCAACGCTAGTATCTGAGCCCAAGCCGGTCTAAAGCGCGTGCTTCTCACTCCACCATACTGAGCAAGTTGCCTTCCCTGCCTCCGGGGGCCTCCTGTGAGCGGGTGCGGTGGGCATTCTTTGCCTCCAGCCTTGCATCAGGGTCCTCCCCGACCGTGGACTTGGCCCCCTCCCACATCTATAGGTCCGACCCTCTGGAGTAGAGCCTTTACACCAAAGCCCTCTGGTGACCCTGGTACTCAAGAGGATAGATACACTGTCACCCCATAATAGTAATGATGGCACACACTCATTCCCTCATTTAATGGTTGGACAACCACGTGACACAGGTCCTGTCCATACCCCCATTTCATGGATGCGGAAACTCGGGCTCAGAGACAGAGGGAGGGTAAGTGCTTTGCCAGGTCTCACAGCTGGTCCTGGGGTGGGGGCTGAGATTTAAGACCCAGTGGTCTGGCTCCTGGGCTGTCTTTAATTATGCTGTCTTCTTAGCCACAAACAGTACTTACACACAGTAATTTCAGTCACAAGACAAGACAGGGACACTGTCGTCGGGATGTGCTGGTGTTCGGGGAGGCAGAGGTGAAGGAGACCACCAGGGTCCCCTCACTTACTCACAAGGAGCAGGACGCTCAGAGAAGCAAGGAGGGCGACACTTCAGATGCTCTCCGGAGCTCCGGCTCCCTGGTCAGCCCATCGCTGCAAATCAAGTCGTCGTTTGGAATTGTTCAGACGGAAGTGAGGAAAGACTGAACTTGTTAGACAGAAATGGGATAAGAAAGGGCAACGGAGAATCCATCTACCCTGGCTTTTCAAGGGGTCTTATGGGGATGGATCAGTTTACAGATATTTTTATAGCAACATCCTTCTTCTGTTTTTCCTCTGTGTTTGATGGGGAGCTTACCGAACATCGATACTGAGTTATTTTACTTTATTGCTGGCACAAAACCGCCCTTAATAAGAAGTGAAGGAAAGACAAACGTAAGCTTATGGTCTCTCCACTCTATTTCTTCAAGAGAAGCCCATAGTCAAAGGTTTAGGGTTTTAAGATTCTTTTAGAGAAACAGCTTTCCTGTCACGAATGGAAGCTATTCCAGGTGCCATATTTGCTTGCATATTTCTGTTCCCTTTTTAGCAGCTCTTTGCCCATAGGTGCCAACTGCCAAATGGGCACAGTCTTGGGAGTTGGCCAGAGTTGGATCGAATCCTGTTTCTGCCTCTTAGAAGCACTGTGACCTGAAGCAAGTGTCTCAACTTCCTCTGAACCTCAGTTATTAACTCCTTCTCTTCCACAGTGTTAACTCATAGCTACTGTGCAGGGTAGGGGCTCAGTGAACCGCCATTTGTAAAAGCACCCTCCAAAGTGGCACACGCATCATAGGTGCCCCTTAAATCTTAGGTCCTTTTGGGGCACCTGGGTGGCTCAGTCGGTTGAGCTTCTGACTTCAGCTCAGGTCATGATCTCATGGTTTGTGGGTTCGAGCCCCATGTAGGGCTCTGCACTGACAGCTCAGGACCTGGAGCCTGTGTTGGATTCTGTGTCTCCCCCTCTCTCTGACCCTCCCCCGCTCATGCCAGCGCTCTCTCTCTCTCTCTCTCTCTCTCTCTCTCTCTCTCAAAAAAAATAAATAAAACATTAGAAAAAAAAATCTTAAATCCTTTTATAATATAACAAACTCTACCTCCCCATATCATCAGTAGCCCATCCCAGGCCTTTTTTCTGGGCGCTCTGGAACAGGTGTAGAATCTTCCACAGGACAACCCTCAAACTACGTAAAAGCAGCCACCTCCTCTCCTGAACCCTCTCTTTGCTTCAGCGCTCTGGAGTTCCTGACTTTTCCACAAATGATAATTCGTAGTCTCTTTATCACTTAACCAGTGTTCCCACTAATTCACTCAAACTGGTTTATGTATTTAGCTATGACCTAAGGTACTGGTTAATTTATTGGAAGAAGTATATTACTAGGAATGGTCCATTAGCTCTGGGATCGAATTAGCATTCTTTTTGTGTGTACGTATCCTAGGGGAGTCATTCCCTCTCTGAAAGATTATCCCAGAATGCCTTTGGTTTGAATGTAAAAGGATGAATTGATTCACCTGTGAGGCAATGTGAGCTAAGGCTGTAAAGAAACCACTGGAATCAACCAGATTCTGCTTGAAAGAACCGTGCAGGTGTTTGCCTGTGGATTGTTGAATAGTCCCTCCTCCTTCCTTACGTCTCTGTCTCTCTCTCTGTCTCTGTCTCTCTCTCTGTCTCTCTCTTTCTTACAAAGGAAGCAGACAGGTCAAGGTCAGTGGGAAGATGTTACATGACAACGTCCTCTCTCCCTGCCCCATAGTCAGACAGAGCTACGTCAGCTTTCACGGGTCTCAACATTCTGACTCTTTAAAGAGTGGAGACCAGCACAGAACCACAATCCTTTACTCACAAACTGACTAAGGTTTCTTCCATGTCCTCATCTTCCTAATTGTGATCCTATCATCTCTTGTGTCTTCACACCAGGCCACGGCAATGTTCCTTGAGACGTTAGAACTGCTTCTGTTTCAGAGAAAGCCATTCTGTGAAGTCCCGTTAGTGTGGCTGTTTTCGTTACCAGTTTCTGAGGAGCGTTGGGACTTGGGAGTGTGTGTGAAGTGTTCCACGGCTGGTGGGGTGAAGGAGACAGATTGAAAGTGAATGATTCCTTAGCAGCACGTAACTGAGTCTGGTGGAAAGCTATACTTCGTCAAAGAAGTGTTTAGACCAAAATAAGCATGTATCCGTCTCCTTGTCTGTCCATCTGTCTGGAGACTAGGGTGTATGGAGGGAATTGAACAGGTTTCAACACGAAAGAAAAACTTGTGCAAGCACAAGGGAGATGTCCCACGGAAATCTGTGCTTGGCTTCTTCCCAGAGACTGCGCTTCTCCTGGGCGTTGCAGCCGACTTCTCGTGGATCCATCCTCAGAAGTACTATGTGTACCAAGTCATCTGTTTCTAGAATGAACCGCATTTTAAAAGGGAAAGACAGAACGAACTGTGGAGCCAGGGAAACGGAAGTGAGAAACCCAGCCATCTGCCCAAGATTCTGCAGGGCACGTGCCTGGAACGCAGAGCATCATGGGAAAGCTGTGACTGAGGGCCTCTGCTTGGGAAAGCCCACTGCCTCGCCCTCCATTTTGAGGCGTGTTCTCATTGCTCTGCCTTTCAGATATGTTAGAAGACACACAAAGACGAGGGCCACATCATTGCCACTGTGTGTATTACCACGCTTGGTTGGCGTGTCACAAACCAGGCCAACATATTTTTAAAGTCCCAAGAAGGTCCAGATCCTACCATGGACTGCATTTCCGTGTCCTCTCCTAAATCCATACGTTGAAGGCCTAACCCCCAGTGTGATGGTATTAGGAGTTGGGGCCCTTGTGGCACCTGGGGGGCTCAGTCAGTTAAGCATCCGACTTCGGCTCTGGTCATGATTTCACAGTTGATGGGTTCAAGCCCCGCATTGGGCTCTGTGTTGACAGCTCAGAACCTGGAGCCTGTTTCAGAGTCTGTGTCTCCTCCCTCTGTGCCCCTACTCCACTCATGATCTGTGTCTTTCTCTTAAAAAAATGAATAAACGTTAACTTTTTTTTTAAAGGAGTTGGGGCCTTTTAGACATGATTAGGTCATGTGAGTAAAGCCCCCAAGAATAGGATTTATGTCCTTATATGAGGAGATATGAGAGAGCTAATCTCTTAGCCATGTGAGGACGGAGCAAGAAGGCGGGCATCTGCAAACCGGGAAGAGGGTCCTCAGCAAGAACCTAAAGCTCCCGGCACCTTCGACTCAGACTTTCACCCTCCAGGACCTTGCAAAATAAACATTTGTGGTGTGAGCCTTCCAGTCTACGGTAGTTCGTTATATATAGCAGTTCAGCCGGACTAAGACAGATAGGGTCTTGTGGATACCAGTCATGAACGTAGGTGCCCTTTCATTATGGCCCACCCTAGTGTCTATGTGGCATTTTACTTCTAAGGGGAGATGGGAGGTTAGATTATCGTCCATAAATATTCGCCGAGCATTTAAGATGCTTGAAGTTTGGCTCAGAAAAAACAAATGTTTAAAAAGAAAATGGTTACATACATTTTATAAGGGAGACCGATAAGACTCCAACCCGATGATTTGACAGAAAATGGGATTGCAAGAATGTTCTTGAATGCCTGCCCTGTGTTATTCAGTGAAGTTCTGAAACTGAATATTACATTTTTCCACCTCGGGTCTTTCTGGCTCATCTGCAGAAGGCGCTGTCATCATGTAGGTATGGCCTGGCCTTTTCAAAGACAGAATGACCCAGACCCCAGGGAGGTACCTTATTTCCCTTTGTAAAAACGGTGTTTTTTAAGTCTTCTGGATGAAAAAGCATGAGGTAGGTGAAAAGTGTTGTAGCATTGAATTATCGTTTTCCTTTTCAATTAGCACCAGTAGCTGTCACCTTGTGTGATCCAAACTGGAAAAAGATTAGCACCAACACACTTGTTTCCAACACAGCGGCTATCAGCGTCCCCAGGAAGCTGTCAGGATTTCTGCTTCGGGCTCCAAAACTCTCCAGCCACTCAGGAAGGCTTTAAACAGCAGCTTGGATTTTATAGCCAGATAGTCAACTTCGGGCAAATGTTCCAGCTGTGGCACATTCCTCCTCGAGGAGACTAGAGCTCTAGAAGCCTGAGATTTTGCAACTGGAAAGCTTTCTGTTGCATAGTTAAGCAAGAATACTGGTGGAGAAATCGAAGGAACTTGTCCTTCTCTCTTCATTCCTACCCGTGCCAGAGAATCTTCTTGACCCCAAATCTTTGCCATCCAAACCACAGGAGACCAGTACTCTGAGGCACTGACCCAAAGGATTGCCTTCCTATGCAAAAAAATCCAACCGATTGGTATTCATGTTGAGTCTAGTACCCACCTAGTAGAAACAATATACTGTTAAAGCTAGTTGTTAGAACATTCTGTCAAATGGAAACCTCTATTAATTGATATAACTGTGCTTCACTGAGCATAGTGAAAATTGGAGTTGGTAATGGTGACCTAGAGGCAGCGAAATATTCTGAAATGTCTTGAGTCATCAGAGAAAGGTTAAAATACGCTCTGTGTTTTTTAGTGTTAAGTATTTTATTGTACTCCACATCTTGCAAATTGGTAATGCATACCTAGTATTTTTTGATAGTAGTTGATTAAATATTGTTTGGACACAATATCCCATTTCCTTCCAGAGCAGGGTAGCATACCTGGCTGGGTGCTCTGCTAAAGGCAGAGTTAGGTCATTCTTATTTTTTATAGCAAACCTAATAGGTATGAGAATCTGCCTCCTTTTTCTTCTTAATTGGGAATTAGCTTTATAGATTGATACACGCCAGGCGCATTTTAGAGGAAGGTCTTGTAACTAGGTGTGCCCCTAGCCAGACGACTCACTGCTCCTGAATTTCTCCAAGTACAGCATTCTCTTTGGCTAATGGGATTAAAGAGAACATAACAATGATGGGAATCTCTTTCATTGCTCTGATCTCTCTACCTGAGTCTTTATCACAGCCCCCAGCGGCTCAGTGGACTTTGAATTCCAATGTAATATTTTTACAAGCCCTCCTTTTTACCTCTTTCTCTTTCTTTCTCTCTCTCTCTCTCTCTCTCTCTCTCTCTCTCTCTTTCTTTCTTTTTCTTTCTTTCTTTCATTTTTTGTGGCCTGAGGAAGGCCAGAGAGTCAATTTGGAATTAAAAGGCTTCTGTTCTTTTTCCTAAAAATAAAAGGAGAGGGAGGAGGTAAATTCTTTGAGTAGATGAGTAGGGTAAGCAATTTGGAGTAAGGGATCTCCAGTATTAAAGGAGACTCAAAGGAAAGCTGACCTCATTTTACTGGCAGAAGATTACACTGATTATTTACAGTTTGGGATACTCACTTCCCGAAGAGGAAAACCAAAAATATATGGCAAAACATTACTGTGTTAAAGAAGGAGTGTAAATTTCATGCAGGTGGGTTTCTTCATTTGACGGACTAACCCGTGAATGGTGTCAGTGACACTGAAGATTTCATTTTAAAGAAGTTGGAAATTTTTTCCACATTGTTTAATTTGGGCTTTTGATGTTAATCTTTCATTGTCTTCCTGAGTATACTTTGCCCTCTTTTTTTTTTCTTCCTCAGATTTGTTTTTTTTCCAATCCAAGTACAGATGAGAAACAAAAATTGAATCACACGTTAGGAAAGGCTGTTTCTTTCCTCCCATGTTGACCCACAACCCACGGGCACACGTCGGTGGGGGGCTTCAGAAGAAACAGAAGGGGGGCTGTGGGTTCCAGTTCTTCAGCCCTGTCCCACCTCCGTTTGCTTTTCTACAGCGATGCACAGACTTTGAAGAGCCCATTTGTCCCAGGATAAGACCATAATTCTGCCGTAAGAGGGTTCTGTGCTTGAAGTAACAAAAAAAAGAGTCTAACAAGGAGTCTCTTGTCAACAAGCATAGTGAGGAAATGAAGGAGGGGAGACAATAGGAGGAAAGTAGGAGAAAAATGTAATATTTCTTCAAAGACCTCCAAAGGTCATCCCAAGTCTTGGCAAGTGCTGAGGTGGGTTCTACTCTGCTGCATGGCCTTGTGATCCCCACGTTCCAAGGTTCATGTTTGAATCCAGTGTGCAATGCCATCTTGGTAAGTCAAACGGATTAACCTCCTCTCTAAGTAAATTCTGTTTTAGTCAACCCTGAAAAAATACTTCCCTTCTCTTCTATACTTAAGGTTGTCGTCTTTAACCTTGGCAACCTCGTGGGTCCTTTACCATTCCTCCACATCGAGGATTAGAGTTTTCCCTTGGAATTACTCAGGAGTGCGTCTACAGGCAACCTTTGAAGCTAAAACTTGGAAAGACTTAAGTGAGGAGTGAGACAAGAACACGCACTGGCCACCTTTTTTTTTTTAAGAAGAGAATTTTATTTTAATTTTTTTTACATTTATTTATTTTTGAGAGATAGCATGAGACAAAGCATGAGTGGGGGAGGGGCAGAGAGAGAAGAAGCCACAGCATGTGAAGCAGGCTCCAGGCTCTGAGCAAGCAGTCAGCACAGAGCCTGACGCGGGGCTCGAACCCACGAACTGTGAGATCATGACCTGAGCAGAAGCTGGATACTTAACCAACTGAACCACCCAGGTGCCCCTACCTTTTTTATTTTTAAGTTTATTTATTTTGAAAGAGAAAGCATGAGCCAGGGAGAGGCCGAGAGAGAGGAAGAGAAAACCCCCAAGCAGACTCTGTGCTGCTAGCACCTAGCCTGATGCAGGGCTCGAACTCCCAAACCTATGGGATTGTGACCTGAGCCAAAAGCAGGAGTCAGACGCTCAACCCACAGAGCCACCCAGGCGCCCACACTGATCCCTTTTGCTTGTTGGAGTGAAATCTCTCCATCGCTTCTTGGCCTTTTGGCTAAGATCAGGCGTGGAGTGAAATCTCTCTGTAGTTCCTCCATATACTTACATGCAGTCATAGTCCACTGTATCCCACAGGCATCTGTAATGACAACCTTTCCCTTCAGAGGAAGCTTTTAGTCATTTGGTTTGTTGGAAAATGATAAGGTAGCTCCTGAACTGGACTTAATTCATGACTTTGGGGAAGGGCACCAAACTGAAGTCAGGGTGGAAGTCACATGAACAGGTAAAGATGCCCACCTCAGTGAGAAAGGGGCTCATCCTCCTGAGTTTGTCACCTGACCATGCTGATCCCCATCTGAGCGCAGCCGGGGAGGCTTACCCGTTCCCATACCAGCCTGGAGATGCCTCGTGAACAGGGCTGCCGAGTGCCCACCACATTCACAAGTGTCCAAAAAATTTTGGAAGGATTTTCTCCTAGGCCAAACTCTAAACTCTAATACCGTATGCTTCCATTCAGCCTGAAAGCATAAATGGGAATCAAGAAGATATTAGACTAGATGTCTTCGTCAGTGTAAGGAAGGCATAAAGCATGACCAATAAAAGAAGGAAGCATGACATTTGGATATTATTTTACAACTATTGGAAAAATTTATGATTTAAATCTTTGAAGTCCATGGTATGTTCCTTTGCCAGGGAAATTCTGAAAGCATTTTGGGGGGCTCCCCTTCCCCCACCCTAGTGTTGGCGTTAAGGATGAATTTGGCAATGTCTATAGAAGTACTTCATGTTTATCAGAATCTAGCACTAAAAACATTAAAGCTACCTGGATGGGTGTTATTACAGATCGTCAGTGATTGGTAGACTGACCACTTGTTTTTAAATTTTTTTAATGTTTTTTTGTTTATTTTTGAGAGAGAGAAAGAGTATGAGCAGGGGAGGGGCAGAGAGAGAAGGAGACACAGAATCAGAAGCAGGCTCCAGGCTCTGAGCTGTGAGCACAGAACTCAATGCGGGGCTCGAACTTGCGAACCGCGAGATCATGGCCTGAGCATAAGTTGGTTGCTTAACTGACTGAGCCACCCAGGCGCCCCTAGACTGACCACTTTGAAGGTGATTCAACCCTTTCAGACCTTTAAGATTTCCTTTAGTGCATTAGAAAAGGTAATTTACTAAATGGCACTTTTGTAACTTATAAGAATTAATGACCACCAAAAGCGAGCAAATTATTCCGTGTTTATCCTTTTTTAAGTTTAGGATCAAATCTATAGAATTAGATGTGAGGGCATCCACCATTCAAAGGGACTTGATTTTGTGTCATTTCTGCGACTTAAAACGAGTATCTTGAGAGCAACAGAAAGCCTGGGGCTTTTGATTTGTCTGTTGTACATTTTCAGACACATCTACAGAAAGAATAAGGAAATAGATTTTTTTAAAAATTTTAAACTAAATGTGAACCTTCCCTTCATGTGTTGTCATTTTAGAATCAACAAAATCATTAAGCTCTCTCACGCAGAAGCGGTGCAACTGTTTAAATCAAACAGTAGTAATAACAATAACGAATATCTAACTTCTGCGTAACTTTTTAAACTTTGCAGAATGCTTTCACATCCCACAGTGGCAATTATGAATTAGCTCCGAAGAGCTTTTCTTCAGGTCAATAAGAAAAGCTTTCAGCTGGGCATGAAAATGTTTCTAGCTCTCACGGTGGTAAAATAATGCCATGATTTGCTGAGAAAGGCTGTGGAGTCACTGTCTTTGAGGATGAAAACGAAGTGCATTTGGAGACAAGTTTCAATTTAACCCTAACCCAATGCTTGGGGTCCCAGAGATAAGGTTTTAGCTTCTTTTTTCTCATTTACTAAGACATCTGGCCTTTCCATCAATAGTAATTATATATTCGTAAGGTAAATGTTGAATCATATCCAAATAGATATAGTCTAATAATATGGTCCCTTCTCTTGGATATCTTATAGTACCGTTTGATTTTCACACATTTAAAAAAATTTTTTAATGTTTTATTTATTTTTGAGACAGAGAGAGACAGAGCATGAACGGGGAGGGGCAGAGAGAGAGGGAGACACAGAATCGGAAGCAGGCACCAGGCTATGAGCTGTCAGCACAGAGCCTGACGCGGGGCTCGAACCCACAAACGTGAGATCATGATCTGAGCTAAAGTCCGAAGCTTAGCTAACTGAGCCACCCAGGTGCCCCTGACTTTCACACATGTAATCATTTACTATACTATCCTCTTTCTGTTAATTTCATGTGTGTGAATTTCCCCAACTTGATTGAAAACTCTTTTTTTTTTAATTTTTTTAATGTTTTATTAATTTTTGATACAGGAGAGACAGAGCATGAGAGGGGGAGGGGCAGAGAGAGAAGGAGACACAGAACTGGAAGCAGGCTCCAGGCCCTGAGCTAGCTGTCAGCACAGAGCCTGACGCGGGGCTCGAACCCACGAACGTGAGATCTGACCTGAGCCAAAGTCGGAGGCTTAACCGACTGAGCCACCCAGGCGCCCCTGAAAACTCTTTTAAAAGACAAGACTCAGGGTGCCTGGGTGGCTCGGTGGGATAAGATTTCGGCTCAGGTCATGATCTCATGGTTCATGTGTTCAAGTCCCGCAGCAGGTTCTGTGCGGGCGGCATAGAGCATGCGTGAGGTTCTCTCCCTCTCTCTCTGCCCCTCTCCTGCTCGTGCATGCCCTCTCTCTCTCAAAATAAATAAACATTAAAAAATGAAAAGATAAGACTCCTTCTTGGAGCTATTTCCATGCTCTCCACAGAGATTATTACATACAACACACTTAAAGCAGCTCATATGACCCATGATTGAAAGAATCCAGTACATGACACCAGTGGTTCCCAGACTTGAGCATGGACCAGTACCACCTGGAGAGTTTGTTAAAACACAGCTCTAGGCCCCGCCCCCTGGGATTCTGATTCGGGAGGTGTGGTGTGGGGCTGATGGTTTATTTGCATTTTCTAATGATTTCCAGGTCCTGCTGATGCTACTGATCCTGAGGGCACACCCTGGGAACCATTGCATCTGATTAATGTTTAAAGTCTCCTTCAAATTTTATTTGCTGATATGTAAGATCTCTACCAATTTTTAATTGGGGTTTAAGAGCACAAAGCAACGTTACTCATAGACACAAATGTTGTCAAGGAACTAAGTGCTGAATGCAGAAGTTAAAAGACTTGAAAGAAATCAAGCTGAGCTCCAAATACATCAGACAGAGTATGAATGAATAGCTCTGATTAATGATAATAATTTTCTAAGTGAGGATGTGTCCCACATCGTTAGCACAGCAACTACCCAACTTGTGAATGGATCAGATTCTAGTTTATTTATTATCTGTTGTTTGGAACTCAAAATATGTTTTGCCGTAGAAGAATTGTGGTAAGCAATGGTAGCCAATGTGTCTCTAACTCATGATTCACCCAATGTTAGTTCTACTAGTACCAGGGGGAAACCCTTGGACTTACAGTGATACAAATCACCCCCAACTGAGCAGGGTCCGCAGACAGGAGACCAGGGAGGGAGGAGATGGCAGTTCTGTATTGGACGTCTTGAACTTTCGTTGGCACTTTGGGACGCTCTCCACCATGCAGTATTATGTCCACCCCCTGAAGGTCACTGAGATTCCATTTGCACCTCCCTGTTTGTCAGCCAGACAGTGATGGGTGAGACTGAAGAGTCTTTCTCCCGTGGCTGGTCGTGGCAAAGCCAGCCGGGCCGAAGGGTTCAGGGAGAGCTGCGCGTCACATGGTATGAACCACTGAGCCCACTTCTGGTCCTCTTTCTCATAACTCCTGTCTTTCTTCCAGCAGTGGACAAGCCAGCTTAGATATTTCAGCCACAGTCAGCTTCAGCTCTGCTTTGTCCCTCACCTTCTCCTGTAGGCTTCCTACTGTACCCCCAACCCTCCCCTTTCCTTTCGCTGTTCAGGTTTACAAAGGACTTACAGCAGATGGAGATGTTTTTTCCCCGGACAGCCATTCACCTGCTTTTTAGGGGAAATCCTAAAGTGCCTGGAGCGGAGCCGGTGTTCTCCATTGAGAGAGGGAAGCGTGTCTGGGAACAGGGACTTGAGCAAATAGGTAGACAGCACCAGGTGACCAGAGACAGGACCAGATAGCTCCACTGCAGCATGACATTAGCCATAAGCCCTGTGGCCCTGGGTCACTGCGTGGACGCCGCAGGACCCGCACTGGGTCCCAGGTAACAGAAGCTTCTCTGTCATCGAAGGATAGGGAATAGGAAGGACCAGCAGGAAGTGATCGCTGTCAGATCTGAAAGAAAAAGAAATTCCTCTGGCCGCCTGATGGGTGTTGTTTGAGGTGAGCCAGACAGCTATTCTGAGTCGGCTGTTGGCCATTTGTGAACCGTGGAATTCCTGAGTAAACACGCACACACACACACACACACACACACACACACACACACAGTATAACGCCTGAATGGATTTCATTGATTACCGATTCATTCTTTCCTACACCTGATTTCACAGAGAATTATGGTCTGTAGGAGTTTGGGTACTTTGAGAAGTAGGCACCAAGAGGGAAATAAAATGGGGAAGGAGCTGGAAGAGGCTGGGAGGGTGGTCAGACATGCAGTGCAGTCTGGAGAGAGAGGAAGGCTGGATAGAAGCTTCCACACCCAAGGCAGCCTGACCAGGCTTCTAGGGGAGTCCGAGAGCGAGAGCCGCCCTGTGCCCCCCAGGAACCGGCTTGCCTTCACATCCCTTCTGCGCGCACTCAGGGGCTGGGAGCAGCCTGCGGGGAGCGTGATCTGAAACTTGAGCTCCTGGATTCAGAACAAAGCAGCTGGGGCCCTTGGGCAGTTATGCCTCCCGTAGTTGGAGTATTCCCTGGAGGTAGATGGTGTCCGCATAGACCAATAGCCAATGTGTCTTGGGTAAATGCGACTGTTGTACTTTGGTCTGATATCGGTTATTAAAGTCAAGAGGAGAAAAATGCTTCATTATCTTTAGTACTTAGACAGTAGACAGCGTAGGTCATTAAAATCCACTATGATCTGAACATTTTACTTTAAGCTTACAGTTTCAGCCTATGTGTCCCTCCGGACTGGTGTTAGGAGCTGGGAAGAGGAGCACAAATGAGCTGCCTTGGTCTCACTTTTCTCCTCGTGCTCATGAAGGGGCAACGAAAGGCCATGGGGTCGCCAGCCGGGAGCAGGGGGGATGGGAGGCTCTGGGAAGAGCACCAACTTAATCACTGCTGCTGAGTAAGCAAGTATTGGCAGCGCATCTTTTTTTTTTTTTTAAGATTGCTAAAACTTTCATTCTTTTGACCTAGAAAAAAGATCTCAGCCTTTAAATGTAGAGCACCTAATTTTTCATTTTATAAATAATCTGTATTCCATTGCACCGGGTGGAATGCATAATGATGTTCAGAATACCAGCTGCCACCGAGCAATGTCCCCAAAGTTAAATATACATATATACACACATCAGGCCGTAGTTTAAACTAGGTAAATAATTTGCTTTGTGTCTCGTCTGATGTTGAAATGGAGAAATGAGGAGTTATGACTTCCAAAAGCCAACGAGTGCTGTGTATTTCATGCTGTTTGTAAGAGGCAGGGGTGCCCCGAGGGGACAGATAGCCTGCTGCGCCTGCGCGCTCAGTGTATCACGCTGCACTCTCTCAGGCTGAAAATATTGGGTAATAAAAATGTCGCCATATCCATGGAGTTTGGTAAAAGAGGGTGCTTGGGTGGCTGAGTTGGCTGAGGGTCCAACTCTTGACTCTGGCTCAGGTGGTGATCCCAGGGTGGGCTCTGTGTGAGCATGAAATCTGCTTGGGAGTCTCCCCGCCACCCCCGGCCTCGGCCCCTTACCCCCACTCATGTGCTCTCTCTCTCTCTCTCTAAAATTAAAAAAAATTAATTTAAAAAAGTGGTAAAAGACATTCAGTCATCAGAGTGGGAGAATTGCTTAATGTTCAATATTTTCTCGATAAAGAATCCAATCTAAAGGTCAGACAGACCATTATGAGTACTGATAAAATTTCTTTGTGATGGTTAACGAGATACACTTATAATGATTGGAGTTCAAATTAATAATGTGGTAAAGACTGAAAGGTCTGTCTAAAAGACTCTTTTTTTCTTCAGAATGTAAATGCTTTAACTGAGCCTAATATTACAGAAATGGGATTAACAAAGACCTTGGTATTTTCTGAGAGGCAAAGTCCAAGGGGTATGATCATGGCAAAAGTATCCAGGGACAGTTTCAAAATGTGGGAGGGACTATGGGTGCCTGGGTGGCTCAGTCGGTTAAGCATGCAACTTCAGCTCAGGTCATGATCTCGTGGTTTGTGGGTTCAAGTCCTGTGTTAGGCTCTGTGCTGACAGCTCAGAGTCTGGAACCTGCTTCAGATTCTGTGTCTCCTTCTCTCTCTGCCCCTCCCTTGCTCACACTCTGTCTATCAAAAATAAATAATAACTTTTTTTAATTTTCAAAATGTGGGACTTGGGCAAACCCCAAAAGGCACGGGCTGAATTCCAGTAAGTCACAAGATAGCGTGGGCATTCAGGGGACACAGAAACAATGAGGTGTCTCTAACGACTGTGACTCACAGGGCCTTCCAGACGAAGAAGGTGCATTTTCTTATGCAATATGGAGATTTAGCCATTACATAGAGCAATTAATTGCCTGTAAATCAACCAGTCTGTCCCTTTAGTTTACATAATAATGAGAAACTACAAACATTCCTATTTTGCTACACATACAAAAACACATGCCGTATTACACGGGCTTTGTGTCTGCCTCTCTGTCCCTTGTGTGCACACACACACACACACACACACACAGTCCTAGATTCACTAATCTACTATACAAAAAAGAATAGTCTCAGCCGTCCTTTGCCTCAGAATACACATCACACACAGATGCATTCCCTATTATGCGCTGGAGTAATGTGCAGTGACTTGAGGTCTATTTATATAAGCTTCCCCACAGAAATGGAGATGTTTATCCTCAGATAGCTTAATTGTCTGTGGCAATTAAAGATATGTACATTTAATGGTCCTGTTTTCAATAGGCTGTTGGTGACGCTGGTGTCTTAGGTTACCAATTTGCCACTTAATAATTGTTGTTTAAATACTTGTTTGGGATGGAGGACAGTGTCCCCAGATGCAACGTAGACTAACAAGGAGGCTTCGTCGAGCAAGTGAGCAGGGCAGGCTCCCAATTAAAACTACACCTTCAGAACGGAATAATTTCCATTTCTGTTATCATTTTTGAACATGGCTTTAGCTGAAGAGTTGATATGTGACCGAGGAAAAACAGCCAAGAAGCTTCTGGTCACGCAGTCTGCATGGAACAAAAATGTTGTGCAGAAATGTCTCCCGAATGTGTCTAAAGCCTGGTACTCACACTTTCCCCAAAAACAAGAGATAACTTAGTGAGTTCTTGCTTTGAATCGCACAGGCAAGAAAACCTTTTAAAATCATTGTTTTTAAAACGATTACCAAAAATACTGATTATTTCATGCCTGTAAGTGGTAAACAGCAATCACAAGAACAACTCCCATTTTCTTGTCTAGAAAAAGATGTCGTTCCAACAAGGTGGAAAATGTAATCTTGTTCCGATCTATTACACACCTATCCTTCCAGATACTGGTCTTGCATAAACCGCTTGGCTGAACTCTGAGTTCCAGATTAGCAAAATGAACAGGTAATTTTTTTACTCACAAGATTTTGCTTTGTTTTGGCTTGGTTCGTCTATTTACACTCTTCACTCCCACCAAAAGTAAACTGTGTGTTTCTTTACTCTCTTTTTCTTTTTAATAGAAACTTTGGGTTGTGTAACTTTAGATATCGGTATCAAATAATAAAATAGGGCCCCAAACTGCAAATCAACAGATGAGGGAGCACATCATTGTTAAGGATCCTGCAGTCAATTAGACGTTCTCTCCCGTGGAATCAGTGATATCAAATGAAAAAAGAAGTAGCTAAGAATGCGGGGGCCTGTGACTCCTAGAGCATCCTTTCTTGGGCACACTCTGTCCTTTTTGAAAAAATATATATATTTATGTATTTTTGAGAGAGAGAGAGAGAACAAGAGAGAGCAAACGAGCACACAGACAGGAAGCAGCAGAGAGAGAGAGAGGGAGACACAGAATCCAAAGCAGGCTCCAGGCTCTGAGCTGTCAGCACAGAGCCCGATGAGGGGCTCAGACCCACCAACCGCGAGATCATGATTTGAGCCTAAGTCAGGTGCTTAACTGACTGAGCCCCCCGGGTACCCCAGGCACACTCTGTTCTTTAGTGGCTCCACACCGCTTCTTCTGGCTCCGGTCCCTATGGAATGGCTTGCATTCCCAGCATGCCTCTCTTCTCCGCTTCTCTCCTGCTCCTTCCAGGCCCAGGTCAAAGGCTGCCTCCTGCAAGGAGCCTTGCCCAGTCCTTTCCATCAGCGCTGCGCTCCCCTCCTAGTATTCTCATAGTGGGCTGCGTTATTTGTATGTGTACATTCCCTCCTCCCTCTTCCCTCTGGCTCCGGCCCCGTGTCTTCGGTGCCTTGTCCCCACACCTACCCTTTCTACTCACTCACCCCACATATTTTTGGCTTTTCTCCATCTCTGGCTTCTCCTTTCTGCCTATACATTTGCACAAAGCTTCCATCCTGAAATGTCCTGTTGGCGCTACACCCTCTCTAGTTCCTGTCCGTGTGTCTTGCCTTTCAAACCCAAGTCTCTTGGAAGAGTAATCAACATGCCCTGTGTTCACACCCTCACTTCCTGTTTATGAGTCCTTTGCTGCCTTGTCTCTGTCTTTATAGCCCCGCCAAAGCTGCTCTGATAAAGGTAATCGATAGTTTGCCAATTGTCAAAATGTCCCCCTTGTCGAATACTCCTATATTGATTCTCGCTGTGGGCTGATGTCACAATTTGTTGTTTAGGGAAACTCGCTCTTGGTTTTCCCAAAGTGTGCTCTAGGGAACCTTTGTTTTGAGGGAGGTGAATAGGTTTTACGTAAAAATGAAGAGTTCTGTGGTCAGATATTTTTAGAAAGCTCTCTCTCTATAATCCTCTTTAAAGATTCACAATACAAATTAGCAAGGCAGTTTTATTTTAATCTGTAAAGCTTTATCTTACCCTAAAACTAGAAATACCCTTTGAGAAATGCTGCTCTTTAAACTTGACTCCCAACACCATTCTCTCCTGGCTCTCTGATCCCTGTGGCTCCTCTCTTTCTGTCCATGTCTCTCCGTCTCTCTTTCTTGTATTTCCCAGTGTTCTGCTTCCACCCATTACTCCTCCTTGTGTAGTCTCGCCTCGGGTGAGTTCATCCTCTGCGGTTTTACAGATCTCCTGGATATCAATGATTTCCAGTCCAAATCTCCACTTCCGAACCTCCCCTGTACTTGAGACTCATCCATCTAATTTTCTCCCCTCCACCTCCCCCGATGATCCTCCAGCAATCCAGATCTAACATGTCACAACTTGATATGATTATTGCCACTCACACCCCTCATTTTTGACCTGTTCCTGTTCCCGACTGTACAGTAGGAAACTAATGACACCCATTGAATCACCAGAAAACCTGGGCCACAGCCGATTTTGCCTGTGGCTTCACTCCTGATTCGGTCGGCACTATAAGATTGTCAGTACAGGATAGTCACGTGATAGAAGGCTATGGATAGAAGATGATGAGTTTCTTTAATAGCAAAGAAAAACAGAAACTGAGGGAAGGACTAGACAGAGCAGAAGACAAGAGAACATACTCGTAGATGCGGTGTGACTTCTGGGCCCCGGCTCGCCATGCCATGCTGCGTCGGCAGAGTGTGCATTCCACAGAGTGTAGGAACTTTGCCTGTGACATTTTTAAAGGGCATTGCACCCTGGCACCGGCCCACGCTGGCCTCGTCTAGAGACCATGCCCCTAAGCCTGCCTACTCACCATGTGGATGAGGCACGCCAGGCGTGGGAAGATCAGTTGCCAGCTCCTTCAAGACAGTCTTGGTAGAAAATGATGACAGCTTCACCCAGGTTTCCTTCTTGAGTCCCTGGGTCCTGCTGCCTTCCTGGCTTGGGCTCTCGCTTTACAACTCCGTTTTGGTGCCTACCACATACCTTGTTGTCATCTTCTAGGTAGACGTGCTGTGATTGTAGGGTGGTGTACATACATGGAGTATCACAGACGTGGGATCAGATACGCCTGGGTTTAAATCCTA
This sequence comes from Suricata suricatta, assembly GCF_006229205.1. Classification (NCBI taxonomy): domain Eukaryota; kingdom Metazoa; phylum Chordata; class Mammalia; order Carnivora; family Herpestidae; genus Suricata; species Suricata suricatta. The sequence continues at coordinate 127,958,779 of NC_043709.1, read as the reverse complement.
TTCTCCAATTTCAGCTCATACGGTTTTGGACAGAGCATTGGAGTTCCCTGTAAATTGGATATTAAAATATCTACCTTATAGAGGAGCCATGAGGGTTGAATGAGATAATTCACATTAAGCGCCGAGTACCTGGCGGCCGCTCCATAAATGGCGGTTCCTCTCACGTGCTATGTTGGATTTGTCTCTGCTTCATGGACTGGCTCTCCTACACCCATTCCCTTAGCAATACTGGAAGATTGCATATATAAATTATATAGCTCAGGAGTCCACCCAGATACTCTCATTCTAATTAAAAGTTTTCACATAATTTCCTTTCTAAGTGCTAGGAAGGTGTTAAGAGTCAGTAAGCCTGAAACTCAATATTTAGATAAAGAAAAAGTACAAGGTATTTAGAGTCTCCATAAGATAAACCAGCTTTGAGTTATAAAGCCTTATTTGAGTCTCTCACATAATAAAAATCTATGAAATGTAATTGATCAAACTCAAGGAGATGGAGAGCCATGCAGACTCTTCTGGAATTTGAACTTAGGGTTGTAAGCAGCCTGGGCATAGCAGACCGGAAGCTTAGCGCGTTAAGCTGTGCCCTCCGGCTATGGGATTATATGCAGCAATTTAGTAGGAGTGAAAGGCGCAGAAATGCTTGCTGTATTGCTCTTTCCCCTAGTCCCACCTCTCAGCTACAGTAAATAAATTGAATAGACCATCTTAAAGAAACATGGGGTCCTGCCTTGTCAAGTTCTCATGAACCAAGACTGAAATTAATTTTCAGTTCATGATGTAGAGTTGAACTTCTATTTTTACCATAAAGGAAAGCACATAGCGATTTTGCAATGGTCCTTCTCAACAACTTATCTTCCTATATTGGCAGAATACTATTTAGATATTTACCAGAAAGTGAGTGTTGACTTGTAATCAACAGTAGGTAAAGGGTGGAGAAGAAAGCCAGCCATTTTTAGTGTTCATGGGCAGCAAAACATGTAGCACAGTCTGACACTCTCCTCTTTCCTGCCTGTGTGACCTGGGATACGTTATTTAAATGGTGTCTTTCCCCCAGGGTAAAGATGCAGGGATGAGAAATTGGAAGACCTCATTTCTAATGCTAGGTCCACAGACTGACCACTCAGGTTCCGTTTTCCTTACCTGGAGGACAGGAACCACATCTGACTCACCAAGCTCTTCAACTTGAACCTGTTATCCTGAAAAATATTTGTAAGCGATCGAGTAAGAGGAATCTGATTATCATTTTACGCTGACATTTTGCATGCTTCCTAAATACCAAGCAATACCATAAATGCAGTTTCATAGACCGTGGAAGGCAGATTCCTTTACTGTTGCTTCGCAGATAAAGAAGAGTGGGCTGGGTATGGTAAATGACGCACCCAAGGTGACACACTGGTAATTGACCGAGCCAAGTCTAGAGCCCGTGTCTTCTGACTGAGATCTAGCACTTCCTCCGAGCGTCACAAACCTGCACCTCAGACACAGTTTGTATCTGCATTTATCTTTGTGAAATGAACGTGTCTTGTCTCAAGTCAGGCTTGATGACTCCTCTTACTTCAAGCTATTTTACCCTGGTCGTTTCTCATATCTTTAGTTTCAGGGAGAAGAACTGGAAATCACGTTTTGTTTTGTTCCTTTTCACTTCTGTCCCCTTTTCTGGGTTCAGGACCTGGTTCCACTTTCTAGTCCCAGGTTCCGAATTGCTCAGGTGCCACAAGCACCTAGCAGGGCTCTGGAGATTGCAGAACACCGTGGCGGGGAGGGACTGATGATCCAGGCGTTACGCTCACCTTGCAACGCAGACCGTCGATGCGGATCTATTTATGCAGAATGTCATTTTGCCTTGCCTTTTAGGATCTGGGTTGTAGAAGTTCCTCCTGTCTTCCCTTGAGGCAACTCAAAATGCTGCTCATTCGCAACCCGGGTCCCTCTCTGGGCCCTATCATGTGTGTCAGTCCTCATCATTCACTGCGTGTTTTCCGGGTAACTGTTCTTCCAGCTGCGCGAGCAGCCACAGCCTTTTCTTCTGTTCCCATCACGGAGTTATTTTTGAGTGCAGATTCCACCTACATATGTGTGTCCCAGAAAGACATTCTGGCACCTAAAAAGTTCCCGCTGCTTAATTTTCTTCTGTCAGGAGCATTGCCCCGATTTGGACCGACTCTTGACAGCTTCCCACGGGCAAACACCTGCAGAAACCTGCCGGGAGCCACAGGTGGGTCCCGGGACCCGCTCAGTGCCTACCGCTCCTCTCGGAAGTTGCAACGAGGATGAAAACTCATTGGTTCTTCCTGAAACTGTTGTGGAAAAGTGAGGGGGAACTTCAGCTCCCCCACAAGCCATTTTGTTATTCTAAGGGAGCAGCAGGAGCCCGGAACATCTGTTGTTTCAGAGGCGTTTGTGCAGACACTTAGTGATGCATCAGGTCCGAAGCGTTTGTGTGGTGTTTCCAGATTCTGTATCAGCAAGGAGTATTTTTAGTCTCTGGGGAATATTGTACATGGTAGACTCATCGTTGACATCTGGCTGGTTCATATGCAGCCACAGAGATCTTTCAAAACAAAACTGTTGCAAAGGATAGTTAAACCCAGAATGTCACTTGGGAATAAAATGTTCCCTTCTCTGTCTTTCCTGGTGTGAAATGTACAAATTTTAAAGATGAGGAGCGAGTCGATTTAGATACTCTGAAGTACAGAAATGGAAAGGAAGCATTTTTCTGAATGTCATCCCCCTTCCAAAATTGGGGGGGGGACTTTGCAAGTTTTAAAAAGGGAAATGGAAGAATTTTGTGCATTGTCTTCACTGGGCTTATTCAGGTACATCCTTGTCTCCTTGGCGGCTCCCTGCTGTGTGTCCTGGGATGGGATTCAGCTCAGATTCTGCCTCCACTGTTTCCTAGCTGTATGGCCGTGAACATGAAGTCTGACTCCTCGGGGCTCAGATGCTTCCTCTGTATAATGGGAATGCCAACAGTCTTCCCCATCTCCTAGGATTATTGTGAAGAAGAAATGTCTTAGCTCCAGAGAGTTAAAACCAATGTGTGGTGTGCAGAGAACGCTCAAGAAATGTTAACAGCTATTTTGCTATTTCATGGAAGTAAATGTACTAAGGAAGGTATAACGGTGGTTTTTCTTCTTTCAGAGAAAGGTAGTACATCAGACGATTCTTTTTTGAAGGTGATCATAGATGTACAAAAACGTTTCTGTGAAATCCTCACACTTGACTCATATTAAAATTACATGATTCAAAAATCAAAACAAAACAGCTGCTCTCCAAACATTGCCAGACTTCCCAAGACATTGGTTTTGTACCATTGTTCAGTTATTCAGAAACTGAATATCTAATTTTAGCCTAATGCTTGGCAAAGCCCATCTCTGTGATAGCTTAACCATTTCACTGCCTTCTTGCCGTTCTGATCATTTAGGTGTCGGGGCTGGGGTCGTGAGGGTGGGAACGATCAAGTGGTAATCAGACATGAGTTGCTTCTTTTTTAAAAAGCTCAAGATTTTCAGTTTCTGTTTACATTGATGACCTCGACTAGTGGCAAATTAAGAAGGCAAGACCAGAAGCATTTCTTACAGCACGAAGGTCTCTGATGTGGTTTGTGTATTTCCAAGACATACAGGCATCAGAGAGTAACAACTACAGGCTGACCAGCGTGCAGAGTCATTGACCGAATTAGAGCTCAAAATTGGATCACACGTGCCAAGATTGCAATAAAAACAATTTGGAATATCATCATAGCTTATGAATGGAATACCAGAACCGTATCTACCAAAAGTCTAGGAAGCAGGAGGCAGGAAGAAATTGGCCAGACTCAACAGCTACTGATTATGTTGTGGACTATTACCCTGAGCCTGGAAACTGAATATGGAGGGAGGGGGACAAGTTATGAGAACAGAGAGGGACAGCCCTCTGTCCACCCAGTGTCCACACAGTATCAGTGTTCCTGATGCATATGAGGGAAATTAACAAAAATATTCATGAGTAAGGAGTGTCTTACATGAGCATATTTTACGCCTTTTGAGAAGCCAGTAACCAGACAATTTGGGGTCCTTCACAGGACTTAGCTGGTTCTTCCCTCATAGCCCATTGCTAGGATTCCAGGCTTCTTGTGTCCAAAACCCTAGAAACTATATTCCAACTCTCAAGATCCAGTCAGTTCTCTGCCCTTGAGATTCTTCTGTTTACTCTCTGGCCCCAGGTTTGGCCAGGCTAGTCCAGGAGAAAAAGTGAGTGAAACACAGAAGCCTGAGAGCAAAGAAAGACCGAGATGGAGTGTATTTGGGGTCCCTCCACACCCCCCTTTTGCATGCAGTGAGTGCTATCATTTCTGTTCTCTCGACTCCAGACACACGCCTGCCAACTGTCCAGATTAAGATGAGGCCCAGGAAGCCACCGAACAGCAAACTTCAAATTGTAAATCCAAGAAGGCTGATAGCAGAGCATCATGGGAATGATTTCATTATGACAATCATAATGAAAATCCCATTGGATGATAACCTTACAATTTGCAGAGCGCTTCCGCTAAAGAGCAAATCAAACTTTATGATGCTTGTAAGAGCCGGAGGCCATGTTTGGCCAAACTTGTGAGACTGGGGGGCTGGGGAGGATGAACTTTTGACAGTAATACAATGGAGGAAAATTCTATAATGGCAGAGGTTTCAGTAACTATGTCTGCAGTCCCTTTTTGATAAAAAGAGATTTTTTGTTGTTGTTATCAAGTTGGTTTTAAGGAACCCAAAGGGGAGCTGGAGTTGCTCAGTTGACCGAGCATCCAACTTTGGCCCAGGTGATGAGCTCACGGTTCCTGAGTTTGAATTCGGCGTTGGGCTCTTTGCTGTCAGCATGGAGCCTGCTTTGGATCCTCTGTCCCGCCCCAGACCCCCGCCCTGCACCTTCCCCACTCACATGCTCTGCCGCAAAAGTAAACACTGGAAAAGGAAAAGAAAAAAAGAAAGCCAAAGGGCACTGTTTTTAAAGAGAATGTGGATAACTCTAGTAGAAGCAAAGTGAAAGGTGATAAAGAAGGTAGGGAGTGCTGAGTAAACACTAGGCAAACCAGGACGCTGGGCCCCTTAATTCAGTTAAACTTTTTTTCCTGTGATAAATTGCTAAAAGCAGAGAAAAGAGAAAAATGCAAGGAGAGGGAGAAACTGCAATCGCTTCAACCGTCAGAGAACAGTACTAACCGAGGAGCAATCGCAGATTACACGTGACCGTGACCGACAGTGAAGGGCACAATGCAGGATTGTTGACCTCGGGCGCGGGGTTCTACCGCGCATCTCTGGGCGTTACTCATCTTGCGTAACTGAAACTGTATGCCCTTCATTTAGCAATTCGCCGTTTCCTCCTCCTCCCCTCCCCCACCCCAAGTCCCCAGCAAACAGCATTCTACTCCTTCTTCTATGCCTTTGGCTATTTTAGAGACCTCGTGCAGTATTTGTCCTTCTGTGACTGGCTTATCTCGCTTCACACAGTGTCCTCGAAGTTCACCCATGTTGTCGAATATCGAAGGATTCTGCCTCTGAGGGTGAATAATATCCACTGTGAGTGTGTGTGTGTGTGTGTGCATGTGTGTGCACGTTTTCTGTATCCACTCATCTCTAAGTGGACGCTTACGTGGTTTCCAGGTCAAGGCTGCTGTGCATACTGCTGCATGGGGGGAGGGCACAAGTCTTTGTAACATCCTGGGCTCAGTTCTTTTGGAATATGTACACAGGAGGAGGATTGTGGGTCCTGTGATCGTTTTTCATGTTTCGAGGCACCCTTCCTGGTTTCCATGGCAGCCGCGCCTTTTTGTCCTCTCGCCTGCTGTGCAGGGTTCCAGTCTCTCCGCATCTTTGCCATTACTTGTTTTTGTTTTTTTTTTTAATAATGGCCACCTTAAAAAGTGCGAGGTGATACCGCATTGTGGTTTTGACTTGAGTTTCTCTGATGAAGGCGTCCTCGAGCATCTTTTCCTGCGCCTGTTGGCCATCGGATGTCGTCTTTGGAGAAATGCCTGTTCACACTGTTGGCCCATTTTTAAATCTAGTTGGTCGTTGATTTGTTGTTTTGGTTTTCTTTGGTTCGGTTTCATTTTTTTTTTTTTTGAGCTGTAGGAGCTATTAATGGATTTTGGAAATTAACTCCTTATCAGTTATATGATTTGCAAATATTTTCTCCCATCCCATAGGTTGCTTTCTCACTCTGTAGTTTCCTTGTCTTGCACAACACACAAAAGTCGATAGTTCAAAATGGACTAAAGACATAAACATAGGATCTTAAATGGTAAAACTTCTAGAAGAAAATATGGGGTGAGGGACGCTTTGTGACATCAGCCTTAGCTATGATTTCATGGATAGGACACCAAAAGCACGGGTAACAATAGACACGTGGGACACTGTGCAGCCTTGGTTCAGGTTTATTTTCTGGCCCTTTCCATGGCTGAGCTGGTGCTCTCTTTTGTTGTGCTTTAGAGCTGCTCTTCCCAAATCATAGTTTTATCGTTACAGATGGGCCTGTTTATTTAAAAGGAGCTGTGTCTTTTCCTCTCTCCCCTCCCAAGATGGTATCCATCTTATTTTCTAAAGAATATTATCTTCAAAGGCCTTCTTGGATCTGAGGCTCTGGCATATCTTGGTTTTTGCTGAGTCCCACAAAGCGCACATTCTCTGCAGCCTCGCCCTCTCGGTTACCGGGCGGTCCCCCGCAGATCTGCTCCGCCGTGCTGGCCGCCTCGCCGGGCCCAGAACCCACCCGGACCCTGCCTCAGAGCCCGCACTTGACTGGATGACTTTCCTGGGCACGCATATGCTGTCCTTCCCGCCCTCCCTCCCTTTCTCACTCTCTCTCTCTCTCTCTCTCTCTCTCTCTCTCTCTCTCTCTCACACACACACACACACACACACACACACACACACACACGCACATTATTCAGGTCTGCTCTGATATCACCCCTTCAGAAAGGCCTTCGTTTTATTTCTTCCCCCAAGTCAATATAGCTTTGATTTTATCTTTAAAGTATCACAAAAACGTCTGAAAAGTCAGCCAGCATCTTGCTGTTTCTAGAGCTGGACGGCGTAGATCTTATTTGTCAGCCTGATGAACTGTTCCTTTATTTGGAAACCTAGACACCACTCCCAGATTCTCTCATATCCTTGTTTTTTTTTAATATTTTTTCTTAATTTATTTTTGAGAGAGAAAGAGAGAGAGAGACAGCGTGAGCAGGAGAGGGTCAAAGAGAGAGGGAGACACAGAATCTGAAGGCAGGCTCCAGGCTCTGAGCTGTCAGCCCAGAGCCTGAGGTGGGGCTCGAACCCATGAGCCATGAGATCATGACCTGAGCCGAAGTCAGACGCTCAACCAACTGAGCCACCCAGGCGCCCCTCATATCCTTGTTTTTAACTTGGTGGCTTGCTGAATCCAAGCAGCTGAGTTTGATACAAGTTCAACGTCATTTCCTTCAAGAATTAACTCATCTGTGGGGTGCCTGGGTGGCTCAGTTGCTTAGGTGTCCGACTTCAGCTCAGGTCATGATGTCCCAGTTCCTGGGCTCAAGCCCCGCCTCAGGCTCGGTGCTGACAGCTCAGAGCCTGGAGCCTGCTCCGGATTCTCTGTCTCCCTCTCTCTGAAACTCTCCCCTGCTCATGTTCTGTCTCTTTCTCTCAAAAATAAATTAAAAACATTAAAAAAAAATCAACTCCTCTTTCTTGGCTCACTTGAACAAGCAATACCTGGCCTTATCCCAACCCTGTGGATGTATTTTTCATTCAAGAAATTTCAGATCTCAACAAGAGAACCGTGTTCCTGAGTAACAGTGTTGATGGGGAAGTGAGCAGACATGGGCCTCACGTTGTAATGGAAGCCCAGTGTGATGCCCTTGACCGCACTCTATATGTGACTGCAGAAGGTACAAACGGTAGCCAGTTTCTTCTCTTTCTTCACTACTCGTCAACTCAGAGCCCCTTCTTCTTCCCAAGGAGACTGAATCCTTCATTTCTGTGACCACATCCCTCCGCGGGGTTCCCTGGGGCCCTTAGCCATAACAGTGCGTCCCTTCAGAGTGATGTCAGCGTTTCTGGAACCTCGACCGTTTCCTGAGAACGGTCCTCCTTCTCCAGGAGACGGGGCAGAGACCAAAAAGGCCGTCGTCTCTAGCAGCGTATCTAAAATATCCATAACCCACCCTACCCTGTCTCATCACTTTGCCTTCCTTTACTTTTTGTTGTTGTTGTTATTATTTTTGAAAGAGACAGAGAGAAGTGCACAAGAGGGTAGGGGCAGAGAGAGAGGGAGACAGAGGATCCAAAGCAGGCTCTGCACTGACAGCAGAGAGCCCGACCTAAATCTCCAACTCACGAACCTTGAGATCATGACATGAGCCGAAGGAGAACGCTTAACCGACTGAGCCACCCAGGTGCCCTTCCTTCTTTTTTTAAAAAGTTTTAATGTCCCTACCCATTACCTGTCCTGGGATCACATGTTAATTCGTGCCTATCTGTACATAGGTTTTTATAACAAACGTGTCACAAAATCCTGAACGGCTAGCCCAGGAGGGCCATGGGTTAACGGCACCTCGGGGACTTTCATGGCATCGTGCTACATCAGCTGAATTCCCAGAGATGGTATATATTAGCTGCTCAATAAGTATTGTTAAACGAATGAGTGTTTCCCACTGACTTCAGTCCTTCCTTCTCATTTGGATTCCACTTTATTATACAGACTTCTATAAAATACCTGTTATCGAAGATCTTTTTCTTTTTAGTCCGTGCAAACATTAGAACGATGTGATTTGTCAAAAAGCTGAGTGGGAAATGAGCCCTCTAAACTCTGCTCACCTGTCAAAGCATTTATTGGGTTTTACCGCTCACTTAGCGAGCCCCTCTTCCTGCATTTTGAGAGCACCAAAAAGTAATAGCTGAAAGAACGATGTGTGTAGCCTGATGTATCTAGGGTTACAGAATCTGCACCCACAGTAATTTGCACAAGTTAATAAATACCTTCCAGGTTGACATCTAGATGTTTAAAAGACCAAGGCTCTACACCCGCTTTCTAACTAACAAAGATGTAGGCAGAGTAGACAATTGTCCACGGTGCATTATTTTCACTGAGACTCTTAGAAAAAGGAAGGATTCGGGACACTGCTGGTCATGGCTAGCTCCCTTTCTAGGGCCTCACTGATTTTATTACGTTTTGCCCTCACCTTTTCCTGCTGGGATATTGCAGAAGTAATACGAACAGCTAACGTTTTTATGCACTTTCTACATGGTAGGCATTGTGCCAAGCCCTTTGCATGCATTTCCTCATTTAATTCTCTCGACTCTATTAAGCAGGTAAAATTATCTTATTCTCATCTTAGAAATAAGAAAGCTGAGACTTACAAGCAGCCGCGCGGTTACTAAGGATTTAAACCTTGGTCTGTCACGTTTTCAAGCCTCTGCTCTTACCTGCTTTGTAGACCACCTCCTCTCCTTCCTGGTACCCTGACCCTCCAGATTGGGGGCCCCTGGATCGCACAGCGATCATAAGTAGAGGGGTAGGAGGTCCTCAGATGGCCCCGCACCCTCCAGATGCATGCCCCTGAGGTTCTGTTTCGCAAGTGACAAAAGAAAACCAGCCTCCAGCGGTCCCCATGGGGCTCAGTTGGTTAAGTGTCCAACTCTTGATCTCGGCTTAGGTCATGATCTCATAGTTCGCGGGGGATCAAGGCTCACGTTGGGCTCTGCACTTACAGCACAGAGCTTGCTTTGGATCCTCTCTTCCTCTCTCTCTCTCTGCCCTCCCCCTGCTTGTGCGCAGGTTCTCTCTCTCTTTCTCTCTCTCCCTCCAAAGCAACTAAAATAAACATTAAAAAGAAAAGAAAGCCAGGTTCCAAAGTAACTTGCCAAATGAATCATTACCTGCTACAGAAATTTATGACCCTGGCTGTAATGGGGGCGGACCTGAGGTTAACCTAGCAGCATCTAGGTCGCGTGAAGAAATGGCAGAATAGAGCCAGCCCCGCCAGGGTAGAACCCGAGGAGAAAGGAGGGGAGGCCAGAGCGGGGAGCAGTGAGATCTAGGAAAGAGGGCCTCAGGAAGTCAGAGGATGTTAAGAAAGTGTATCTAACACCGGCTTATTACCTTGTACTTGCAGCTTTGATCTGAAGGAAAGAAGTTGGTTCCGTCTCCAGACTAGATTCATTTTATGACCCGAGGCATATTCATTCAGGCAACTGGGGTATTACGTTTTCCCCGAAGCTATTTTCGAGCTAATTAATGTATCAAGCACTTTCCAGTTTTCCCATTCTTGTTCATAACTACCCCAAATCTTCCATTTCTAAAGTGATTTTGCTTTTGAAGTTACTTTCACTTCTTAGGGCTTCCTAGAGCTTTCCCCAACTTTTTTCCTGCTGGAAATTTTATGGGAATATGCTGTTTCTATATTGATGCATTTCAATTGTCAAAAAACACGTGGTCAGGATTCTATGCCCAAGAAGTCTCTGGCCCCAGCCTTTGCCCTGTATGAATGGGGTTATTAACCCTTCACCAGCCCGACAGCTGCTTCTTAGCCTGGCCAGTTCACCGAAATACTAGTTTTCTCCAGCTTTTCAGAAGATAAATACCTCCACGCATTCCCACGTCGCGTTATGTCCACACATAGTGAAATTAACTGAGGGTGTTTGGGACTAGTCCTTCATGAGTAGCTTGTACCTGAGCTGGCACATCCTCCCTTAGCTGGTTGGCCTACACAGCGGGGCTCTTCCACTGCCCGAGGAAATTCAATCTGCAATTTTTATTGTCTGTAAAGACCCAGGACTCTGCGAGGTGTTCTGGAAGATATATATTTATCAATGTAGGTTTTGCATCTTGCCCTCAAAACCAGGTTTTCAATTTGCAGTAACCTCCAAGTTCAGTTACTGAAGTACTCAGTTGAGCCTGGAAGTCTCATCTATGTGAGTTTGCTGATTTTTTTTTAAGACCTCAGGGTTGGGGAGATCATGATAAGGAACAATAACACTTTTGAAGTGCCTGTTACGTGACAGGTGCTTGACACCTAGTCAATTATTTTATCTTTGCAAAGTGCATGGAAGGTGTGCATCATCCCTGCTTTACTGATGGGGGAGTAAGCTCAGGTAGGAAACTTGCTCAAGGAGCCACAGGCCATTGAGTCGGGATTGTATTCTAAGTTCTGTCTTACTCTAAAACCCGTCTTCTCTCCAGCACACTTGACATCTGGCCACAAAATATAAAATCAAGTAAAGTTTTGATAGCTGCTTAATATGATCGATGTAGCCGGCCAAATAAAATAAACCAAGAATCTAAAATAGGCCTTTCGCTTTGACTAATTTGGCTTGTTTAACTGTCTTACACTTGCAAGTTAAAGGGATAATTGTAAAGTCTCTAAATTACTTTAGGTTATGTGGACATAAGCCTGATGCTGTTTTATTCTGGCTCTAATTATATTTAATTTCATATTCCTAATAGCTCCTTGTCTAGTGAGTGTTCCGGAGGATGTGGGGAAAGGTACATTGTCAGCATGGTTCTCAGCAGTGTTATGTTCAACAGGTCTTAGGAGCAGGGCAGCGCGACCCCCTTCCAGGCACTCCATTCGGAAAAGCTAGGCTTGCAGATTCACTAGGGAGTGATTTGCTTCCAGAACAACTCTTCTCTCTTCAAGGGATTCACCACAAATTTTGCTTAATCAGTAAGATCCTCTCGTATATTTAAAATAGTGTTTCAGTACATGAATGTGAATAACACTTCCTTTAAGAAGTATTTCTGGAGTGGTCAGTGGGGCACATCTGTACCTAGAACTGATCAAATGTTTTCCCTTGAGAAGAACACGGAACACGTCTCTCCTGCGATCTCGTGCATCCTTGCGATGATTTTTGCAACAAATAGGGACAGGTGTAGAGATGGAGAACGGGTGGGAGGGTGTTTATTCTAATGCCCGACACCGCAGTCCTTGGGAAATTTAGGAAAGATATGTAATAATATAACACGATGCTCCCACCCCTTCCCCATCCTCTGAAAAAGTATCTGACTGGGAATTAGGTAAAGATTATTCTCAATATAAGACATACGAAGATGTTTAAACTGTAATTGTGTGCAATCTGGAGGAAATGTTCTTCCAGCGGAATGAAGATGGACCTACTCCGGAATATTAAAATGTACGGGGTTCACACTCTCGTGATGGTATTTTATCATTTTGAAAACTTATTCCTAATAGACCCCCACATTACATTTCAGTAAAGTGGTTTCATTTTCTCTAACAACCATTAATAGCTATTAGAGGTAAAAAAAAAATAATAAGGCTTTATATAGATCATTAAAGTACACTTAAGTAATATGTAATTGACAATTAAATCAGCATGGCAATGCATTATCCTCAGTTTGATAGATCTGCCTTCTCTAAAGTACTGAGGAGAAAGGGCTTTTGTGAGACACCCGCTACAGACTATTCTTGCACTCGAATTGATCACAAAGAACACATTGTCTTCATGTATGTGCTTGGTAATCATCTTTTACAAGTTTCCTTTTGTGAGGATTTTGATGCGGCGCGTGGGAGTTTGGTTCATGCTAGAAACTGTTTCTGGTGAGTTCGAGCAGCAGCCATCTTTAACCCTTACTCTCTGCTGTCATGTCAGGAGACAAAATAGTTGGAGCTTTCTTTCTGGTCTGAAAGCCCGGAGTCACTGTTCTGCTGTCCCTCTCCTTCCCTTCACCTCTGCAAACACATGTGAATGTGTAGTCTCGAGGCTAGGTCTCAGGGCTGCCTGAACCCTGGGGACACCACACTGGTGACACGAGCCCCCGTACCTGGGCGGCCAGCGGGCACTGACCTCGTCCTGTCACACCGCAGAGCAAGCGCACAGGCAGTGTTCGCTTGGGAAATCCAGAATCCCCCAAGCCGCCCCCTCCCTCCTGGCCCAGAAATTTGTGGACCTACCATCTAGAAATTCTGGTTAACATAGTTCCTACATTGAGGTCAAAATATAGAAGCATAACAGCATTGGCAGGGGAATTTTAACCATGCATATATATATATATATTTTTTTTTTTTTTTTTTTGCCCCAGATGGAACTTCTAAAAATTTCCTAGGTTATTGGTTAATCCCCACTTTTCTTCATTTCCCTGTACCTATCATAACAGTGGAATTTATTTAGTGTAAACCTTTAAAAAATATGGAATATATATTCTCTGTATTTCAAACTATGAAAAAGGGAAAAATTGAAAAGATTAATTTCCATCTAATTTGCTAGAATCTGAGATAGGTCAAAGTGCCAAGGGTTTTTCTTTTCCCTCTAAAATCTCGTAAAGATATATTATAATCTGGACATAGTCAAGTTTAATGTGAGTCTGATTAATCTCATAAAGATCTGTCTGCCTTACTGCATCTTCCTATTCTTATTTAATTTATAATTTTTATGGGGTTTTAGGTGAGAAAAATATATCACATTAAAAGTGGGAAAAGCATGATGGGTGATTTGTAAGTTATAAAAATATTGAGATTATTTAGATATTGTTACGGGATTAGTGGAAATTAAAATTTTAATTAACCCAGGAAGGAGAAAGGAGCCGCATATACACAGACTGTAATTCTTTGTGCTGTCTTGTGGTCCCATGCACACGACAGCTTCTGGGTGATTTTTTAAAAATTCAATTGAATGAACGAATTCAAGGCGTCTGCACCACGCTTACCGTGACCAGGGCACAGTTGTAACAGGTGATTCAGCTGATGGCTCCATGCCTGCCACACTGCAGCGGGGCCCACGCTGGCGGGAAGGAACGTGTGCGATGCGCTGGCCGTGAGAACCCGCAGTGCGTGTGCACCCCTAGTGCTATATACACTGGGCGCGTGTAAGCTTATTGACGGGCACTGCACCCACGGAAGGTGCCCTGGCAGTAGGAAGGCACAAATCCAAGGGGTAAGTGATGAAAATGACAAGAGAATACCGTAGACGGTGTGGGAAGTGTGTTCATGGGAAGAAGCGAAGAGTCGCAGATGTTCTGAAGGTCAGCCATGGACAATGATGATCTTTGGTTTTTGAATCCCGACATCTCCGTTTGATTCTACGACTCGAAACAGGCTTCAGGGTGTTAAAGAAATTAAGATTGGGAGGGTTATCGAGTCTCGTAATTGCAAAAACCAGGCATCGAGGCGGCTGGAAACTTTCACTGTGTCGGCTCATTGGCAGTGAAAAATGATAACCCACCTTCAGAGATGTTGGTTTTCATTCCTGGTTGTGTACGAACACCTCATTAGGGGGCACCTGGGGGGCTCAGTCGGTTAAGCGTCCGCCTTCGGCTCAGCTCATGATCTCACATTCGTGGGTTCGAGCCCCGCGTCGGGCTCTGTGCTGACAGCTCGGAGCCTGGAGCCTGCTTCCGATTCTGCGTCTCCCTCTCTCTCTGCCCCTCCCCTATTCGCGCTTTCTCTCTCTGTCTATCAAAAATAAATAACAAAACCAAAAATTTTAAATAAATAAATAAATAAAACCTCACTAGTTCAAAACAGTCTTTCCTAAAATTGGAGAATTTCCCAAGTGTAAACTGTATTTGTAAACATTATACTAAACTAAGGCACACTTACACTACTTAGTTGAAAAAAGTATGTTAAATGAAAATAATGTCACCACAGGGCTGTATTAAATATTTTCTCTAAACTTTAAAAGAGCAAATTACATCATTTACTTTTTAAAATTGTGCTCAAAATGATTTACATATGTTGGGGAATATCACGTTACAGTGGTGTCCTGACTTCTGGCCCTCGACATAATCCTAAGGTAGAATACATTAAAAGAATAATCCTCAACAACCAATTATGGATTGTGCCAAGAATAAAAAGATGTTTTTGTTTTAGAATATCTGTTAATATATCACCTCAGCAGATCAATAAGAAAAAAAGTGATCTTGAAAGATACACTATAAAAATAAACCCTATTTCCTAAGGGGGGAAAATAACTCTTACAAAACCAGGCATGCAAAGGAACTTTTAAAACTTAGTAAAAGACGGGGATTTAAGCCAATCATCGGATGAGAAAAGAGCAAGCTTGCAAGTTATTTCATTCATTACATGATGTTCTGGAAGCCCTGGTCATGGCAGTAACACAGGGAACCAAAATGCCGCTGCGCTCTTTAGAAACTAAGATGAAAAATTTATCATTTGCACATGACATGAATGTAAATATGAAAACACAAAATAATGACTAAAAACCTCTAAGGATTTAAGGACAGTATAATAAAAAAGGTTTTACAACAGCTGTACAGAAAGTCAGTTGTAAGAGATACAGAAACTACTTGAAGAAAATAGTGAGTCTTCCCTGAGAGAGAAAATAAATGAAGATTTTTAGTAAATTGAGAGTTAACCATATTCCCAGGTGGAACGAGCAAATATCATAAAGATGTTAAATATCCCCAAATATATCTACGTTTTCTTTTTTTTTTAATTTTTTTTGTTTTTTGTTTATTTTTGAGAGAGAGAGAGAGACAGCACAAGCAGGGGAGGGGCAGAGAGAGAGGGAGACACAGAATCCGAAGCAGGCTCCAGGCTCTGAGCTGTCAGCACAGAGCGCGATGTGGGGCTCGAACCCACAAACCATGAGATCATGACCTGAGCCAAAGCCGGAAGCCAGACGCTTAACCGACTGAGCCACGCAGGCGCCCCTATATCTAAGTTTTCGATTCAAATACCAATCAGAATCTCAGTAGGAATTTTTCGAATGGACAGTGTTGTTCTCAACTTGATCTTGAAGTTCCCTTTTGTATAGAAAGAGTACTAATTAGGGCACTTACCATCCTAGATGATATAAAACACAGCTACCAAGTTTTACTACTTAAATCAAAGAGGTACCAACATAAGAAATGACAGACAAATTCAGCAGCACCAACTCTAATACATCAACACACTCATCATACCCTAAAAACTGCTGGTAAAAGGCTGGATCACGTAATCAAGGATATCAGCAAAACTGCCTGTATGTGCAAGAAAATCCAGGCTGAAGCTTACTTTCCAAAATAATTGTAGATGGACCAAATAGTAAGAATAAAAATCAACAAAACACAAAGTCAAAGATTAATCTTTTAGGATGGGCAAGACCTTTGCTGTAAAAAATAAAATAAGGGAAGTTATAGAATATTTAGCTATCTAAAATATTAAAACTTAGCACCAGAAAAAATTTTTTTTCAGTAAAATAATGATCTGGTGGAAATTTATAAATTTACAAGCCTTTTTTTTTATTTGAGATAGAGAGAGAGAGTCCATGCACGAATGAGGGAGGGGGCAGAGGAAGAGAATCTTAAGCAGGCTCTACAACTCAGTTCCACCGAGCCCGATGTGGGGCTCAGTCCCACAACCCTGGGATCGTGACCTGAGCCAAAATCAAGAGTTGGATGCTCAACCAACTGAGCTACCCAGGCACCCCAATCCTTTTTTAAAAATAAATTAAAATAGAGAAATATGTGTAGAACTGGTGCAACTTAATTTAAAAATCACCAGTTTATGACAAAGGCACACGAACTGACCAATCACAAAAGAAGACAAAGGACAATAAATATCATGGAAAATATTTATCTTCACCTGGAAAGAAATGCAAATAAAACAGTGAAGTAACACATTTCCCTCCTCATGGTTGCAAATTTAAGGTTAAATAATAGTGTGTTTGAGAGAATGCCGAGTCCCAGAGCTCTTGTCCTGTTGCAAATTCGCAAACCAATTTGGTGGTAGATGTGAGGACTTAACACTGTTCTCTTCTCTCATAAGAAAATCAGAAATGCTCACAAACATTCCCATTTAAGGATTCTCATTTCAGAGGCACCTAGGTGACTCAGTCCATTAAGAGTCCGACTCTGATCTTGGCTCAGGTCATGATCCCAGGGTTGTAAAATCAAGCCACGTGTAGGGCTCTGCGCTGGACAGCACGGAGCCTGCTTTGGATTCTCTCTGTCTCTCTTCCTCTGCTCCTCCTCCGCTCTCTCTCACACGTGCATACTCTCTCTAAATTAAAAAAAAAGTATCATTTCAATGTTATAAATGAAAGTAAAACTGGAGAAACACCACAAATATGTAGCCTTGAAGAAGCAGTTGGATTATGGGACATCAGTGAAATGAAATAACGTGCGATCCTTGGAACACATTTTCCAAAATTGTTACTTGCTCATATTGTGAAAACAATAGGGTTAAAAATAATATGATCAGTGCAATCCGAGTTTTAGTGGAAAGATGAAGAATATGCATTGAAAACGATTAAAAGGGAATGGACCAGAAGTTAAACAAATTTTTTTTTCTAGTCAGATTTAGGTGACAATTTTTATTCTTTAAACTTATTTCTGAGCAACACCGTGAACATAAATTGCTTTTACAATCATTAAAAATGATAAATGTTATTTTTGAAAGGATCACCTTGTATGTCCAAATTATCACTAAATCTGAGTTAATGGCATCTAAATTAAGAACATGTTAATAGTAAAGCTTTAATAGTATAATATTATGTGCACAGTGGGAATTCGGTATATTATATTGATAAGTTTCATTTGTAGCAAGATGCTAAATATAGGCTTAAAAAGGAAATTATTTTCCAGAGATTTCAGGATAAGTAATTGTTACAAAATAAATTGTGTTTCAGCCTGAAAAAACCCGGCAGCAGGATCCAGTAGAGTGCTCACAATCACATCAACTGACACACTTTTCTAGGTATGTCAACATGGCCTGGGTATTACGGGGGGCAATTTGTGTTCCCCATAGCTTTCTACAACCTTAACGGCTTTGCAGATAGTCTGGTAACAAGTCTACATTTATAGAAATGGGAGAAAAATGCATTCAGGTACTTATAGCATGTTTTTGAGGTGTGTGTGTGTGTGTGTGTGTGTGTGTGTGTGTGTGTGTGTGTTTTCCAATGAAGTATTCCTTTTGAAGTTCAGAGCTTAGGCAGAGCAAGCATGAGTTTGGCGGGTATGACTTTCAAACGCTTAAAACAGCAACTTTAATCTCAAGTTATGATTGGCATCAAGCAAAATGCACATTCTCTTTGTTCTCCAAGACTCAGTGGAACGTGTGTGTGTGTGTGTATCGGTGGTGGTGGATGTGCACGTGTGTGTGCGCGTGTGTGTCTGTGTGTTGTTGAATGTAAGAAAGAGGTTTGAAAAGTTCAACCGTAGACACTAATGAATTTGGCATCCTTCAAGATGTGTCTCATAAGGAGCAATTCTAATGACAGGCCGTGACACATGCTCTAAGGGAATGTGACAACCGTCCCAGTTGGAAGGCCTGCTCTCGCAGGGACCCGCTCTCGGCTCCCGAGCTCTGCCCCGGGGAGAGCAGGCTGATAGCCCTCTGGTGATCAGGCTGCGAGCCTCAGGTGTGGCATCTCACAAGGCTTTTAACCACGACAAAAATGATCCCTGGGTCAAGGTGACTATAAACCGGCCATATCAGATTAGATCATTACCCAGGGACAAGGTTACCTGAAGGAAGAAGGGAAGCTTTACCTTCCAGTAATTTTGCTTTCTTGATATTTTTGGAGAAGGTTCAGTCTCTTTTGTTTTTTCCTTTTGTTGATTTCCCTGCAGATGGGCACTGCAGCTTTGGTTGAGTGCTGCCCCCAAAGATTTATGAGAGTTTAGGGGAAAAAAAAAAAGCTCTTTGAAGAGACTCAAGTCACAGGGAACCTCTGTCACCTTTTAAACCTTTGATCATCTAAAAATAAAAGGCAGATAACTTTTGATCGCATAATTGTGCATGGACCATATTATGCTTTCACTGGCTTCTAGACTCAGCTCCTTCATTTCCGTTTTACACACCTCTATTAGGTTCTACTCCTTAACACCCCTGTCCACGCCTCTCTCCATTATGGTCCTTAGATCAATTGGTCATTCGTTTATCTATTTGAACATGCAGCAGACATTTATTGAGTATCCGCCATCTATCAGCATCTTCGTAAACATTGGAGATATGGAAATTATCGTCATGGTCCCTGATCTCAAAGAGCCAACACTCTAGTTGGGACACAGAAAAGGAAACTAATTCACTAGTCAATTGCTGCAATAAAGCTGTGTACAAATGATTACACAGTACAGTGACTTGCAACAATGCACTCTTGCACTTAAGAATCTGCACTTCAACCGCAGTTTGGCAGATCTAGGCTGAGTGTCGGTCTTCTCAGCTGTAAGTCAGCTGTGTTTGGCTCCAGACTGGGGGCCGGGCTCAGATCTTCTTCACGTATGTGTGTTCTGAGGCCCAGGTGGAAGCGACAGCAGATTCTCTGGGGGATGCTTTGAAGGGCAGGTCACAGCGCAAAGACCCAAACTAAACTATGCGAGCACATTTAATATAACGCCTGCTGCCATTTTAACAGCTGAAGCAAGTTACATTGTTAAGCCCAGTGTCGATGGAGTAGGGAAGTGTGTTCCACCCACTCCAGTGCCTTACAGGCAACCTGGTAGAGTGAGGGCACAAAGAAATGACAAGATACAAATCTACCGCATGAATGATGACAATCAGGCGTGATACATGGCACAAGAAAAGTATAGTCAGGGTTTTAAGGAAGTACAGAGAAATTTCATAGAGGAAGGACGTATCAATCACAGTTGAACCAAGGGAGCAAAGCCAATAGAATCGATAGATAGGTGGTGGATGGATGGGTGGAAGATGGATAGATACATGCATACATACACACATAGTTGTTACAGGGATTTAACTTTACAGCATGGTTAAGCAGTTTCTATAAGGCTTTTCCTGCATCTGATGATGGAACTTGACATTCGCCGTCAAACAGTCAAGAAGGGGAAATAGATGCAGAAGTGAGGGAGATCAAGTGCAGACTGGACACCCAAACACTGAATGCTTGCATGCAAGGATGGACTGAGACACAGGTCTGTTCTTGTCGTCTCTGCCGTGGGGCCCTTGATGATGGGGGTAAAGCCGCACCTGTCCCGGAAGTCAGAGAAGTCAGGACGGATCTGGGGAAGGCAGAGCCAGCTCAGCTGGCGCCTCACACCGAGGAGGCAAGTCAGTGCGTCGGTAACAGTGTGTGCGAGCTGCAGGATGACTCTGCTTCACTCCGTCCTTCACGTGTCCCCAGATTCGTCCTGGAGCTCGCCCTAACCAGAAACATGAAAAGGATGAGAAGTAGATGAAGGAGGAAAAGGAGGAGAAGGAAGAGGAGGAAGCGGAGAAGGAAGAAAATTGAAAACCGGGGAAATGTAATTGAACATAGTCAGGCTGACCCATGACAGAGCCATCACAAGGCAACCCTGATCCAACTATCAGAAAGAGTAAATTAGAAAGCGCTTTCGCTGAAGGCGATGTTTGGACTGAATCTTGAAGGATGAGCAGGAGTTAGCCAGGAAGGAGGAATGACCGTTTAGGCACGCACAAAGCATGAGAAAGGTGAGGCTCAAGAATACGGACCCGGTGTGGGAAGCATGTAACCCAAGCCACCAAGAACACATCACAGTCAAGGTTGGGTTTAACTTATTACAGCAAAGGAGAATGCACACTAGGGAGATGATGGGGCATCTCAGGGAAAGAGTTGGAAGAGGCTTATTATAAAAAACAGGGCTGTGTACATGCTAAGGAGGTTTAAGGATGTGAGTCAGTTCTCATTAGCTGTTTTTAAGAAGTATTGGCTATTGTCATGGACTGAATCTTCTCTACTCCCCAAATCCTCGTACTGAAGTCCGAACCCCCAGGATGTCAGAATGTGACTGTATTTGAAGATAGGGCATTTAAGTAGGTAACGAAGGTTAGCAAGGTCCTAAGGGTTAGATCCGATAGAACTGGTGTCATTCAGAGAAGAGGAAGAGACCCCAGGGATGTTTGTGCACAGAAGAAAGGTCTTGTGAGGACCCAGAGCATCTGGAGAAACCAAAGCTTCCAACACCGTGATCTCAGACTTCCAGCTTTTAGAGCTGTTGATTAAGTGCACCCCAAGTCTGTGTTCTTTTGTTATCACCACACCCACGGACTCATCCAGGTGTCCAGGTAGCTTTTGTCTAGAAAGCAGGAGGATTAAAGCAGAGCTAGCTTCCCCACCGGTAAAGAAGCAGGTGGGAGAGGAGGATACGCCCATTATTTTTGTGGTTGCAATGTCTTTGTCTCTCTCTTGTTGCACATGGTCTCGAAGTCTGGTTATGTTTATATTCCGTGAGAGTTGTTGGTGTTTGGCTGGGAACATCGTGGCCTACCTGTCAGCTCCCAGCTGCCGGAGCTGCGTCTGACCCTCTCGCTGGCATCTGCGGAGCGCAGTCTCACCCACTGATCCAGAAATTACACCGAGTCTCCAAAGCTTATTCTGTTGATTGCAGATGCCTTTGTTCGGTTTACCAGATTCGCAGCCTGGCCTCACTCTTCGTCACGTCTCCCCCCACGTTCTCCAGTACGTGTGCTGTTCTGCTCAGACTTCCTTTTCACTGTCACCCACGCATGAACTGTCTTCAGACTGGTCTCCCCTGCTGGGGCGTCCTCACACTTACCTTCCACAGCCTCCTGCAAAGCAAGCATACCTTTCAAGATTCCCTACGAAGGACTCTTATGTTACTCCAGCTGAGCCTTACCGAGTCTCCTTCCTTGGAACTCCTCTGGCTCATAAAACATCACAGCACATAGACACTATTGTTCTTTGTTCCATGTGGATGAGTTCCGTGTTTCTAACAGGAATGTCCATTTCCTTTCTGGACCCGCCCTTTTGTAAAGTAGGCTGGGGTGTGGAGCCCAGCACAGGGCTTGAACTCATGACCCTGAGATCAAGTCCTGAGCTGAGATCAAGAGTCGGCCACTTAACCTCCTGAGCTGCCCAGGCACCTCTAGAACCTCTTCTGAACTCAATTGTAGGCAACCAACATTGTAGTCCCTCAGCTACAAAAGTGTGGTTGGCGTATTACATCATAGTTTGGTTTCCTTTTTAAGCCGGGACCATATTATGACATCTTTGTGTTTCCTTCGCTGCTGGGATGGTGTCCTTGACTTACTCCTGTATTCAGCCAGCCAGCAAGTATTTTTGAGTGCCTATTTTAGTGCTCGGCACTTGATGTTTAAGCCAAGTCCTGAAGGATACGCAGAAATAAACCTGGTGAGTGGGATCACTGGAGAGTTCTGCGCATGTGGGAAACAGCCAACCCAAGTGCAGTGGCGGGGGACACCCTGTGCGTGCGGGCCTGAAAGAAGTTCCCAGTGCACAGGGCACCGGGGCACCAGCCCAGAAGACTGTGAGATGAGGCTGGAGACATGGGTGGGCGCTGAGTCACAGCATGTGGCTTGGACTTGAGTTGGGGGCGGAGATGGAAGGGGGGCACCTCGATGGGTGCTGAGCCGGTGGTGAGTGTGACCATGTCTCAGTAGCAGAGACCTCACCGCTGAAATGTTTGGCATGGACAGGCAGAGGGGCTCGGTAGGAGCAGTGGTTGCCTGAATTCGGCTTATGCAGATAGCGACAAGTAGGTGAGCGGTTGAGTTTTCTTCAACACACTCTTACTGCCTCGTGGGCAATTTTTACTTACAAGCATTCTAGTTCCTAGGTGTTTAGATTCATCCAATCCTTCTCTGGTTATGGAATTAAAACAAGTTTTGATTTAAAAAAGAAAGTGGCCTGGGTGCTGGTTGCATGATTGGGCTCACTGTGAATTCAGGGGGCTGAACACTTGTGGGACCTTCTCTCTAAGTCGATGAGGCTTTGCTAAAAAGGTTAAAGCAATTGGCCAATTGGCCCCAGAAATGTTATCTACGTCTAGGGTTTCATGGTTCCTTGTAATGTTGGAAATCCTCATCTGGCAAAGTTCATAGACACCTTCAAAAAAAGACTTTGGCTCTTGGCCTTTTTGAACTGCTGGGCCCAGCCAGCCCATCGGAAGCATATGAACTTGTTCTGCTCGGGGCTGTCCCATCCTGTGGGCTGGATCCAGGCCCCCCCTGGCTCCGGTCCACCTTGTTTTTAAAGTTCTGCATTAGAGGAGTTGGGGAAGAGTGCAGGATTCTGTCTCAGGAGCCGGGCAAGCAGCAATTTCACCTGCGGCTCTCAGGCGGCCCAGCCCCCTCTCCCTGTTCAGCGTGTGCAGGTGCAGGAGTAGCCCGCCTCCTTTTCAATGAGGCTGTCCTCTGGAGTTACCACCATGCTTTGCAACTGGATCCCGGAACCTCCAGAAGGTTTTGCCTCATATTTTTACTGCCTCGCTCTCTCATTTAGCATCCAAACAAATAATTCATGCTCTCCTGGCCAGCAAAGTCACTGCAGACTTCATGGGCAGATGTTTTCTCTCTCCAGTGAAGTCTAAGCCCCTTAGCGATGTGTCTGCCTTTCTCTTTCTCTGGGAATCTTTCTGATTTGCCCTGGGGTTCTGGTCTCGCTTCACTTCTTGTTTTGTGCCCACAGTGCTCCTTCTGGCTGATCTCATCCACGCCTGGAGGTAGTTGTGCCTGCTTCCTCCGCTCGGGAGGGCTGCTGCCACCAGCACCTTGAGCTCAGTATGTTCCCTGTGGACCCCTCACCCTTCCTGTCTGCGCAGCTGTACCTTTTGAGCTCCATCTTGGTTAGCCATATCATTGTTTGCCAAAACGGCGTGTTAGTCCCACCAGAATCACCTTGCACTCTAGTGCTTTTTTCTGTTCTACCCATTTAGTGGTCCATGTCATGGTTCCATCACCAAAATATCTTTTTCCCTCTTCCTGCCTTCTAGATAGCCACTGCACAGACGGAGTGGGATAAGGGGGAGAAATGAGCCTGGCCTCCATCTCTGCCACCTGCTGCATTGGTTGGGGTGGCGTCTCCCGACCCCAGTGTCCTGGGCAGCATCGTGTGGACAGTAAGATCCACCAGCTGCACTGCCCTGTTAAGGGAGTGAGTTAATCTTACGTGGAGCATCTTCATAAGCCCAACCGACGGGCCCTGGTCCACCTCGCAGGTCACCTCGTGTCTTACTTGGATGGTGGCGTCCCCACTGCGCTCCCTGACTCCAGGCTGCTCTCTGTTCTTGCTTCATGCTCCATTCTGAAACAGACAGCTTTCCACAGCCGGAGACGCGGTAAAGTCTTCATGGCTTCCCGCTGCCGATTTCCAGGGTGGAATGCAATGTCTTCCCTTCCTCAGGTGCCGGCTACTTTTGGTCACCCCGATCATCCCTTTCACCTCTAGAAACTTCCCTTTGAAGATCATAATTCAGTGATGTTCTCAGAACATTTACCATAGACACCATAACAACATTATTGTGCACATTCATATATATACATATTATATGTAAATTAATATGATTATGTAATATGTACTACATTATGTACATATATACACATATATTAATGTACATATGGATTATACATATTATATATACATGTTATATATGTGGTATTAATGTGCCTATTATGTATACATGTTATATAGAACATCAATGTACATATTATATATACATGTTATATATAGTATTAATATGGTTAATATATGTAATATAATATATGCTATGTGATATATGTGTATATATCTCTATGTCTGTCATCTATCTATCTGTATCAGGAATAAACAAGTCAAAGTAATATTTAACATCTAGCCTGCCACATCAAACAAAATCAAATTAATGCCCTTTTAAAAGTGAGGACACATCTCCTGGGGAACTGACTTAAGGAAATGTGTTTTGTTTTGTTTCTAAACAGAGGATGGAAGTGATAGGAAGATAAGTCGTATAGACCTCGGGGACCCCAGGGAGTGACAGGCAAGTCATGCAGGACATGCCTGGCACAGAGGCGTACTGCCAGCCCCTGGGGCCATGGTGGAGTTCACTACGGAGCTGAATACACAGCTCAGGTCTCCTCCTGAAACCGAATGATACACGACAGTGCCTCTGATTCCTGTCCCTTGCCCATTCCTATCTCTTGCTTTTTCTAGGACATCACACACACAAAAAAATTCTCTCTTAGATCTTGATTGTGAAAGTTTTGTCTATGCATCTCATCTTCAATGCCCAGTCCTGCTTGCTTGGAATTTACTAACTCCCAAACTTCACCATTCTGGGAAATAAGGAGGGATCATTTTATTTTCTATGAACCCATATAAATGGTCCTTTAATATATAATATACATATTTATTAATGTTTACTTATTTTTGAGACAGAGAGAAACAGAGCATGAGTGAGGGAGGGGCAGAGAGAGAGAAGGAGACACAGAATCTGAAGTAGGCTCTAGGCTCTGAGCTGTCAGCACCGAGTCTGATGTGGGGTTCACACCCATAAACTGTGAGATCATGACCTGAGCCAAAGTTGGACGCCCAACCATCTGAGCCACCCTGCCGCATCTATATTTTTTTTAAGCTTATTTATTTATTTTGAGAGAGAGAGAGCACAGGCGGGGCAGAGAGAGAGAGAGAATGCCATGCAGGCTCTGCACAGTGCAGAGCCTGATGTGTGGCTCAAACTCATGACCTGAGTCAAAATCAAGAGTCAGATGCTTAACCTACAGAGCCACCCAGGTGCCCCTAAATGGTACTTTAAAGCTCAAAAAATGAATTAGAATGGCAAGTTTATCTTTCCATCCCAGTGAATCTTTCATGTACTTAAAGTCAGGAACAGACCTTCCTAATCCTATGTCCCTCTGAGGTTCTAATTTAATGACTCCTCACAGCTGAGCCTGGACAGCATCTCACAAATTGTGTCCTCTAGCTGTAAGCCACTGAGATTAGGTCACTTAACAAGAAGAATGTGCCTCACAGAGAAACCCAGCCATTGAGCAAATGTCTAGTAAGTGTCTACCATATGCCGCACATTGTTCTGAAGTGGAGATAAAATGGAGTAAGTTCCTGCTTTCATGCACCCTACGTTCAGATGATTTAAAGACAATAAACAAGTAAATAGACAGATGACTGAATCTCAGAGTTATATATAAAGAAATGTAACATTTAGAACACCTGCAGATTCTGTAAGACCTGCGAATGTGTCGTGAGGTTTCCCGAACCACTTTCCCGGACCATCTGGGTTTCTCTTTCATCTCTGTCCTAGGGTCGTGTGACTCATCTTCCTGTGAGATAGACTTGTGTGCTCCGCCCACATCCTTTGTTATACGTGTGAGCTTCTTAGGGTTCCCTGGGATCCGAACCCCTTAAGCCAGAGGGATGCCCACGTGCACCATATTCTACATGTCCATTGAGGACTCGCGGACAAAAGTCAAGTGACAGAACCTGTCCGGCATGGCAGTTTGCACAGGCGAAAAGGCAGGTATGTGTGCTTGGGTCTGTCTTAAAAATAGCAGCAATAGGGGCGCCTGGGTGGCTCAGCCGGTTAAGCATCCGGCTTCGGCTCAGGTCATGATCTCACGGTTCGTGGGTTCGAGCCCCACGTCGGGCTCTGTGCTGACTGCTAGCTCAGAGCCTGGAGCCTGCTTCAGATTCTGTGTCTCCTTCTCTCTCTGACCCTCCCCTGATTGCACTCTCTCTCTCAAAAATAAATTTTAAAAAAGCATTAAAAAAAATAGCACCAATAAACTTTGCCCGTTTCCCATGCAAATGTTAATGGCTAACTTAGGTGTAGTCACCTGCGGCCTTCTCAAGATTTCCCATCTGCCCAGGAGTGGTCCTTGACAAAACAGGAGGCCAAAGAAATCACTGCTCAATTGTGAACATGTTTGCTAAGTCATAAGAGTTCATGAACCAAAGTTATTTTATCAACTAGTTAGTCGGTGTTTTTGTGGAAATTCCTTTACTTTTTTCAGCTTGTCTTCAACAGACCTGTCGCTACCTAGACAGAATTAGCTCCCAGACCCACTTCCTGGAGTCTGTCTACATAGCCCCTTTCCTTTATAACAAGAAGTCATTATTGCTCTCTATATTACCTCTTAAATTTATCTAGTGCATATTTTCAAGTGGCTTCTCAGAGCTCTAAGTACTGTATGGTTTATTATTTATATCTACTTATTGATAAACACTACACTTCATATTTTAAGGGGTTTTACAATGATTCTTGCTAATTATTCAACCCCGTGCCCCACACATCCTAGTAAACATCTCCGTTTTTGAAATGAGTAAGTAGCCCCATGGCTGGAAGAAGGAAGCCTGTTTAGAACTTAGGGGCCCTGGGCTTGTTACTGGGATCGTGGCCTCCTGTTTCTACAGTCGCCATGGAGGTGACGTTTGAGTGCTCCAGTGACAGGAACTCATGTTACAGAGATCCTCAGATCACCACCAAACCCTTCCTTTACCAGTGCTGCCAGGTTTTTCTTGAAACCAACTGTCAGTTTTATGTTTCAGGTGGTGATTTGTGATACCCACGTCCTTTTGGCTTCAGAGGGTTTTCCCCTCAAGGGGAGGGAGCGCCCTGGAGTCTGAGGGATCAGGATGCCTCCACGGCACACTCATGCCGTCTCCGGTCTGCAGTCACCCCTGTGTGCAGATGTCACTACTTTGCCTCCATTTGCACACACAGACCCTTCTTCTGAGGCTGATGAAGCTGATCAGAGGGACCCCGTGTCTTCTGCTTGATACCAGCTCTAGACAGAAAGTTATGCATTCACACACAGACGTACAACCTCATCGAGCACGTGCTCTGTGTCCCTCACCGAGTAGGCTAGAAATCCCTTTCTTGGAGACCTCGGTTATCGCTTCATATTTACTTCCTGCATTCTCTGTGTGATCTTTCCATCTTTCATAGTGATATGCTTTCTTAATTAGGTCTGGCCAGTCTTCATATCTCCTGCGGTTTGAATGTTATGTCCCCCACCCAAATTCATATATTGAAATCCTAAAGCCTAATGTGTTGGTATTAGGGGGTGGGGTTTTGGAAAGTGATGAGGTCATGAGGGTGAGCCTTCAGGCATAGGAGTAGGGTTCTTACAACGGACACCCCATGGAGGGCCTCTGCCCCTTTCACCGTGTGAGGACGGCTGTGAAACGGGAAGAGGGCTCTCACTGGGACACGGCCATGCTGGCACCTTGGACCTGCCAGACTCCAGAACTGTGAGAGACAAATTTCTTTTTATAAATCCACCAGTCTGTAGTATTTTGTTTCAGTAGCCCAAATGGACTAAGACAATATCTAAAACTCACAGCTAAAGAGATTTAATGTGCTTGGTTCCTCCAAATTCCAAGATTACTCTTTTCAGATGGGAATCTAAGAGGCAGGCTAGAGTCTATAGGTTCCCACCCTTCATCAAAGAAGGAATCTTGGGGCGCCTGGGTGGCTCAGTCAGCTCAGCATCTGACTCTGGATTTCGACTCAGGTCATTGTCTCACAGTTCATGGGATGAATCACGCATGAGGCTCCTGGAAGACAGCACGGAGCTGCTTGGGCTTCTCTCGCTCCCTCTCTCTGCCCCTCCCCAACTCGTTCTCTCTCTTCCTCCCTTCTCAAAATAGATAATCATTAAAAAAAAGGAATCTGCACTGCCTGGCCGTGCCTCTCTAGCACGCTGCATACTGTACACTTCCACTGAAATGCTTTTCTCCTTACCTTTTCCATGTAAATGTCCAGTGCAAACGGGACGAGGGAGTGGCTGACATTGTGGTTAGAAATTCAGCTTCCAATTCTACAAGTTCCCTGTAATATAAATAAATGCACATAATACGTACCTTTGAAAAAATTTTTAGGAAGCTCAAATCTAGAAAGGTCAAAAAGTTTGGCTGATTCTCAGTTCCCCCCTGTGTTCCCACATTGCAGGAATTTTTCCATTCCCTAATCTTATTAGCTAACATTTTAATCTATATAGTTAAAAACAGAGGAAAATAGAGGGCATTGAGATAAACTAAGTTTTTGTTGCTGTCCTCGGCCAATTACTGCTACAATCTTTTGGAAAACAATTTCCCCTGCAAACCAAATGTAATCATCAGGATTGCTAAAAATCAACTCTTGTTATAGATGACCTGAAAAAAGGAAATACCCCAAAGTGCTTAGTTTGTCTAGTTTCAACTCAACCTTCATTGGAAATAGAGTTTTGAAAGGAATTAGTAAATACTAGTAGCCAAAACATAACCTTTTAGTCAATTTTCCTTTCATTTACTATCCACTACGTTTATTGCTGTTGCATTAGAAAAGTGTAAGGTTCACTGGACTCAGCACGTCAAAGCCATGCCTTGGTTGGGGGTGCTGTAGACCCCTGGGCAGAGCGGAAGCGCTGGATCACACTGTGGAACAGGGGAAAGAATCTGGGTCCAGGGCTTGGTTTACACTGGATTTTCACCCTCAGTTACCACCACACCCTCTGTGGGCCAGTGGTTCCGTTTTCCTGCATATGAACTTTCTCAGCTAAGAAGGTAATGGTACCAGCTCCCCCTGCCCCATGGCGTTGTTACGGGGATTGAATGAGTTGCTAAATGTGAAAACATTCTGTAATTTTTTTTATGTTTATTTTTTTTTTAAGAGAGAGAGAGGGTGAGTAGGAGAGGGACAGAGAGAGAGGGAGTCACAGAATCCAAAGCAGGTTCCAGGCTCTGTGCCGTCAGCACAGAGCCCGACGTGAGGCTCGAACTCATGGACTGCAAGACCATGACCTGAGCTGAAGTCAGATGCTTAACCAAGTGAGCCCCCCAGGTGCCCTGAAAATGTCCTGTAATTTAAAACACAGCAACATATAAGGAATTCTGAGTGGTGCTGGCTATGGCCAACTGAATGCATGAATTAGAATGAAAAGCGAGGTGAGTGTTTTTCTGCCACAAATTTGTTAAGGAAACCAGATAAAGGCATTTTGAAAATGAAATGGCCCTTTCCCCAAAGTTCCAATACTTAGAAACAATTTTTTTTCCTTTATCTAGTAAATATGTATTAAGTACTAGCAATGGGAAAGTTATTCTACTGGGTGGTTTAAGAAGTGCAAAGATTAATCCCCATGGCCTTGGAGCCAAAGACTTACCACACAAGATATAAATGTGAGATATCAGACACCTTCTTTCTGTTCACTCATCTTTATAACCCCAACTTCAGCACACACCACACGCATGTATAAGCCCCTCAGTCTGTTATCTTAGTGGATTTGGGACACATATTAAAGTCTTACCTCGATAGCTTTCTCATTATCTAGGTCCCTAGACTAAAAAGGAAGTGGAGAAAATATTTAATGGTTTGGTTCTTCCATTCCTTACTACTGTGGATCCATAATTCATTTCCCTATAGGAATAGCTCCATGAACTCCAGCACTGGCTTCTGATGCCAAGAATCTATTTATGGATAAGCAAATACATTCTTGTCATATATTAGTACTTGCCTCATAGTTTAGCCCCCATTAGAAACTCTATACAAGTATTCAACAAAGTGGGTATAGAAGGAACATATTTTAACATAATAATGACCGTATATAACAAGCCCACAGCTAACATCATATTCAGCAGTGAAAAGCTAAAAGGTTTTTCAGTAAGATCAGGAACAAGACAAGGATGCCCACTTTCTCCACTTTCAAGCCACATAGTGTGGGAAGTCCTAGCTAGAGCAATTAGGCAAGAAAAAGAGATAAAAGGCACCCAAAATTGGAAAGGAAGAAGTAAAACTGTCACTATTTGCAGATGACTTGATAGAATATAAAGAAAACACAAGACTCCACCAGAAAATCTGTTAGGTAACGGATGAATTCAATAAAGTTGTGGGATACAAAACCAATCTGCAGGAATCTGTTGTGCTTTTGTACACTAATAATGAACTATCAGAGCAATTGAGAAAACAATTCCATTCACAGTTGCATCAAAAAGAATAAATTACCAAGGAATAAATTTAATGAAGGAGGTGAAATACTGTGTACTGGAAGCTGTAAGACAATGATGAAAGAAAATTGAAGGAGACACAAATAAATGCAAGGATATACCATCCTCATGAATTGGAAGAATTGGTATTATAAAAATGCCCTTACAATCTCAATCGACACATTCAATTAAATCACTATCAAAAGTTCAATGGAATTTTTCACAGAAATAGAACAGCAGTCCAAAAATGTATATGGAACCACAGAAGGCACCAAATAATCCAAGCAATTTTGGAAAAGAAGACTAAAGCTGGAGGCATCAACACTTCCTGATTTCAAACCGTATTACAAAGCTATCGTAATCAAAACAATATGGTATTGTCCTAAAACAGACACATGGATCAGTGGAACAGAATAGAGAGCCCAGAAATAAACCCACACACACATCCCAATTAATTGATGACAAAAGAACCAAAAATATACATGGAGGAAAGACCGTCTTTTCAATAAATGGCGCTGGGAAAACCATACAACCACATGCAAAAGGATGTAATTGGACCCTTCTCTTATTCCCATGCCCCCAAATTAACTCAAAATGGATTAAAGATGTGAATGTGAGACCTGAACCCATAAAACTCCTAGAAGAAAACATAGGCAGTTAAGTTCCTTGACATCAGTCTTGGTGATGACTTTTTTGATGTAACACCAAAAACAAAGGTGGAAAAAGCAAAAGTCAGTAAGTGGGACTACATCAAACTAAAAAGTTTCTGTCCAGCAAAGGAAACCATCAACAAAATGGGAAAGCAAACTAACAAATGGGAGAAAATATGTGCAAATCATCTCTGTGGTAAGGGGTCAATATTCAAAGTATAAAAAGAACTCCTACAACTCAATAGCAAAAAAAAAAAATCTGATTGAAAAAGGAGTAAAGTTGGATGCCTGGTTGGCTCAGTCAGCTGAGCATCCAACTTTTGATTTCAGCTCAGTTCATGATCCCATGGTCATGGGATCGAACCCCACGTTGGGCTCCACACTGAGCATGGAACCTGCCTAAAATTCTTTCTCCCTTGCTCTGGTCCTCTCCCCTGCTCGTGCTTTCTCTCTCTCGAAAAAGAAACAAAAAGGTAAAGGATCTGAATAGACATTTCTCCAAAGAAGAAGTATTAAAAGCCAGCAGGTACATGAAAAGATGTTCAACATTACAGATCACCAGAGAAACACAACTCAAAACCATAATGAATACGACTTCATACCTTCAAGTCAGAGTGGCTTTTATCAAAAAGATAATAATTAACAGGTATTGGAGAGGATGTAGAGAAAAGGGATCCCTTGTGTGCTGTTGGTGGGAATGTAAACTGGTGCAGCCACTGAGGAAAAACTTATGGAGGTTCCTCAAAAATTTCAAAATAGAATTACCATAGGATTCAGCAATTCCACTCCCAGGTATGAAAATGAAAACACTAACTCAAAAAGATGTATGTATCCCCATATTCATTGCTGCATTATTTACAATATCCAAGATATGGAAACAACCTAGGTGTCCACCAATAGATGAAAGGATAAAGAAAACGTATGCACACACAGAGGCATTTAAAAGAATAACATTTTGCTATTTGGAACAACAAGAATGGACCTTAAGGACATTAAGTGTCGTAAATCAGAAAAAAACAAATACCATATGATTTCACTTCTATATGCAATCTAAAAAAACCAATCTGAATTCATAAGTACAGCGAACAGAGAAGAATGTTGGCAAAACTGGTAAGGGGGTCACTAGGTACGAACTTGTAGTTGTATCTGATGTATAGCAAGGTGACTGTAGTTAACAATACCGTATTGTATGTCCGGAAGTTGCTGAAGGAGTAAGTCTTAGAAGTTCTCATCACCGAAATTTTGTCACCATGTGTGGTGATGAGTGCTAGTTAGACTTATCGTGATGATCCTTTAGCAATACATACAAATATCAAGTCATTATATTGTATATCTGAAACTAATATTATATGTCAATTATGTCTCCAATAAAATTGTTTTAAATTTTTTAAAAGGAAGGAGTTTTGTGTCTGAGCAGCATAGTTTTATCTTTTTTTAAAAGAGAAAGAGGGCATGAGCAAGGGAGGGGCAAAGAGAGAGAATCCCAAGCAGGCCCCACGCCATCAGCACAGAGCCTGATGTGGGGCTCGAACTCATGAGCCATGAGATTATGACATGAGCTGAAATCAAGAGTTGGATGCTTAACCAACTGAGCCACCCAGGTGCCCCGCCTTTTTCTAATAGACAAAACCACCACCAATGTCTAGCCACTCATTCCACTTTTTATTAATCTTTTCACCAAAAGAACACCCCCAGTTTTATTATAGAATCTTCTGGTATTTTAAGACAAATTAGCATTTGTTGCCCCCCCCCCCCCGTTTAAGAGCAGGGGTCAAAGAGAGCCATGGAGGCGTTAAGTGCTTCCTGCCTCCACAAATCACTAAGGGAATGGCTCCAACTCGGTCTCTTCAAGGTCTCTCTGGTTCCGTAATCATTTATGTGATATTTATCTTGCTTCTAAAGAGCATCATAGGGTTTATGTAATCACTTTCTTTGGCAAAGTAATTCATTTTTATGTATTCATTCCATACCTTCTGTGGCCATAATGAAAAAAGGAAATTTAAAAATATAATTGTTTTAGGGGCAAACATGATTTCATCCTTTGACCTTTGTCAAGTCGTCATCATGTTGTCTCACTGTCATCCAGAAATGGCTGACAGCCACTGCTGTTTCTAGTCCTCAGTGCAGTTGATAAACTGGGAGAGATTATTGTGCAGTAGGTTAAGGATCCCTTACCCTCCGGAACATCTCCATTTCCCTGGCTGGGTGCCAAGAGATTAGCGATCTAGCCAGATATTGGTTGGTTTTCCAGATCCTCAAAGGGGAGGGAAACGGAGCACGCCATTGTTTTCCCGTCTCACTCTCATCCTGATGGGTGTTGTAACTCCAGATCCTTACTGAAGTGTCTGGTTGTGCTCACGGAAGACAGGGGCGTACTTTGTCCTAGGGGGTGAGGAACTCAGTATTGAGTGATCCCGTTCTGTTTTGGGCTGTGTTCTGCATTGTTCCGTCCAAGCCTAGAGCATTCTGCGCTTCGTGTGAGCACCCAGGAATGAGGTCTTAGTTTGCACTTTTGGCCTACAGTTTTGTCCACAGCATCCTGTCTTTTCTCTATGCATTTAACCTGCTGCTGTACTTGGCTAATCTGCACGGAATTCTTCTAATTCCAATAAACAGAAGCATAATGCACATTTCCCTGGCTGACTGTCTATGCTGAGTCCGTTGAGTGCCATGAAGTAGGGAAACCGATTTTTCTTATTTTGGAAAAGAGCATCTAATTGGTCTTTTGAGGATGATACACCATTGTCAACTGGTACTTCAAAATGACCAAACAGTCTTTGCGCTGTGCCTCCTTTAGGTGCCCTGCTTCAGGTGAATTCTGCTGTCTCCAGCAAGGACCCTGGTGTGCAGGGAGTTAAAATATCGCCAAGTCCCCCAATCTCTGTCTTCTGCATCCGTGACCCAGGGTGGGGCTAAGGGTCTTGACCTTGTCACTCTTCCTGAGGACAAGAGGAGAGGAATAGATGAATCCAACTGTGAGTTCAGTGTCCCAGAAAAGAGAAGCAAAGAATCCTTTTTAGCACACCCTGACCTATCCAAATCCTCTGGTAGTCACCTGCAACACTTGCTGATCGTGGAGAGCAAAGAGAAAATGTGACACTGGTTTTGCTATTATATGTATAAGGAAAAGGTAAATGGGTCGCTTATTTTTCTTTCCAATTTTTTAAGATGGTAATTAGGAGCATTAACGCCAGGCAGGCTTGAGTGAATGCACGCAAGACCCCTATAGGCAGCACAGTGTATTAATGTAAAAATATGCCTAGACAACATAACTTGTCAGAGAGGATTATTTCTACTTAGTGAATCTGCAGGAGCCCCTTTGCTCCACCATTCAGAATTTGACTAGAGAAGAGAGTGGGGAGAGAGAGAGAGAGAGAGAGAGAGGGAGAGAGAGAGGGAGCGCGTTAGTGAACAGCTACTGTGGCATTGATGTTTGAGCGCACTTCTGAACTGGCTTTTGTTGAGACTATCAGTGTAGAAAGCATGCGCTGTCCCAAATCCGCTGTTACTATGAGAAATGAAGAACTGCTTTTAAGGTATGTGTTGTGTCCTTTGTTGTTAACGTGTGCTTTTCTAGTTCCTTGAGCTGGCTGAGACAATAATCATGCTCGGCATCAAGGAGCTCCCTTATCTTAGAGGGGGGAGAAAAAGAATCTAGAGAGAGAGGGAGAGAGAGAGAGACAGGGAAATGAAATCGAGACCGAGGACCGGGAGAAAGGGAGCCAGCAAGAGAAAGGAAAAGGATTGCTCTGTGCGGGTTACATTTGCACCCGTTGCCTTTTGAAAGCGTATCGTGTATTTGTTCTCTGCTATTTGTGAGTGGCCGGTGGATAATTTTAAAGGCTCTGAATCTGGCTCTTCGTTTGCCTTTTCCTTTGCAATGGCTAAGCCTCTTTCATTATCATGCACTCTGCATGGAATAATCACCGAAAAAGGAGCTAAGGAGACTCCATATTAGACTTGCGTTCCAAATACCGCTCTAATCTGGACTTAGCCTACCTAAATAGTCCTTCTGTGTTACCAGGTTTGGATCACTTTATCCTGTTTGCCAAAATGTGTACCTGCTTACAGACCTCGGTTCATGCATGGCGTCCTGGGTCCCTGTGTATTGAAAGCAAATATTTGTTTCTTGCATCTGTGTTAGGGTTCGATCACATACCGAGCAGGAGCCACCACTGACCTTTGGGGAAGCAGAGAAAGAATTATGATAGAATTGGCATCGTGCTTTGAAAAATGTAGTCTTTTGTTTATTTGCTAGCAGACATTGTAGCAATACTGAATACATCTTTGGGTCTGACAATGGGACCGGTTGAACAATGGAGCTGTCAAACTAGCTTAATGCATGTCTGGGGCTTTTTTTTTTTCTTTCTCAACACCCTTTTTATCTGCTTTAATCTTGTTTGTATAGACTCTACAGAATGAAGAGCTTTTAGAACTGCTTGTTTGTGGTTTTGTGCTTTTAAAAAATTTAATATCTACCATTCATAAGGCGTTTTGCATTTTGCAGCGATGTTGGTTGGATTAAGTTAGAGATTTATTGCTTACCTCTCTGTTAACTACAGAAAGAAATGTATTGATTGAGACTGCGTGTAATACCATTATCATTCTGGCAAATACCTTGTTATCAGACATGCCTCTACAGTGTTTAATGCTGGCGGATTTTAAATTTCAAATTTGCCTATTTGGTGGACTCCCGGAACATAGCATAAAAGAGAAGTTAAGGGGAATATTTCTAATGTTTAAGGAAATTATCATTTCTAGCCTCTACCCCCTCTTTTGGCATCCAGGTAGATAAACAGTTTAGAAATCCAAGGACACGTGAGAACTTTTGCCCTTAGAATTTTGGTCATAAACCCAAACTGTAAACTATTGTTACATAGCCTATTTAAGCTGTTAAGTTAAAGATCTCTACGGAGTCTACTGATTTTTGATATATTGTCATGTGCTCATAAAGTCCATTTTTTACGCAAGGCAAACATTTCTCATATTTTCAGAAATCTTTCATTTCATAACATAAGCGTCGGTTTCTAAGGTGGAAACAGAGTTCAAAAAGAGAAAATGGGAAAATCTGTTTCAAACTTCTGAAATATTGAAACCATTTTCATTCTCATGCGTAATATAAGAGAACTGGTCCTGGAATATTCACTGGCCATTGATTTACATGAAAATCATCATCCTAAGGTTGGTTTCTATACAGAATATATCTTATCTAATACTTTAGTGTTTTGTTTAATCAGTTGTTCATGCCAAGAAATCAATATATGAAAAATGTTAGTAAATTTATGAGGGACAATTAAGGACCTAATTTTTAAACACAGAAGGGAAATCATTTTAAAGGGCAAAATTAAAAAAAATATCTCATTACAAATTTTCCTCTTGGATTGTATTGTGGTTCAAATTAACGATGTTCTCAGTAAATAAAGGAAAAAAGGCATTCCGTGTAAAGACACAGTTATGGAACAGTAACTGTTTTTTAGAGTTTGGACATACCTTTTAATTTTTTTAAGTTGAGGTGTCATGACATACCTAATTCAAAAGTAGTGAGATTAATGTTTGAGGCTAAATAAATTGTCTTCTTAAGTATAAATTTTCTGTTGATAGTCTATTCGGAGCCTGGGTGGACCCAAAAAGGGGCTGCAGTATAATAATATTTCAGAAGTTATCCATTGTGAATAGAGTGGATTTTAAATGCATACTTCTTATGTTCTCTGACTTCCAATGAGATCTGAACTGCTCATTCCGTCGGGCACACCAATAATTGCTTTTAGGATGAGCTCATAAAAGGTAATTGGCGAAGCTTTATATCTGAAGCCCACTGTTACCATCACACCTAGATTCTGCTTTCATGGGAAATTTTTATTCCAAACAAAGGCTGCAAAGCAAATTTTTGTGGTTTGGGAGAAAAGTCGTCCTCCGTGCTCCCTAGCTGCTTGTCAGTGGCACACCGAAATAAAGAAATAACTTGGAAACCTCCATGTTGAATTTTTGACTCTATTATAATTATTTCCCTGTCAGCCATTCACTTTAATTCCTGGGTGGTTGTAATTATGTCCAAGAACAAGGGAAATCCCCTCTTACTTTGCTTCTCCCGTGGTTTGACTCATCATCAGCTTTTAGAATTCGGAGCCCCTCATTCCAACGTCCAGCATGTGGGTATCTTTTCCTTTAGCCTGATGGGGACGGTGTGAGGTAGCCTGAAGTTGGCAAACTTGGCTGCATCTAATTCCACAGCAGTAAGAAGACAGGTAATCTGTAGCCTGCGTTTGTGATGACCCCCCTCCATAGTGACTAAACACATGTCAAAGTAAATTTTAATTCTAAGCTGAGACTTGCAGGAAAACGAGCAGCAAGACTCAAACTGGGAAGATGGCTTCTTTCAATAGAGTAACGATTCTCCCCAGACTCCT
Source organism: Suricata suricatta (assembly GCF_006229205.1). Taxonomy (NCBI): domain Eukaryota; kingdom Metazoa; phylum Chordata; class Mammalia; order Carnivora; family Herpestidae; genus Suricata; species Suricata suricatta. The sequence goes on along the minus strand of NC_043709.1, from coordinate 127,921,129 downwards.
TTTACACGTGAACCCTGGGAATACTCCCAGAGACGTGCTCAGCAGACCACAGACTGGGATCCGTAACCTCAACGCAGTCATTCCCTTTTTTATTTGTTAAAAGAAAATCTCACATTTTTTTTTCTTTTTTTAAAATAGGAGTGCGTATGATTGCAAAATATCCCCTTTGGGGCTGAAAAAACAAAGGAGGCCATTCGATTCATATTTATATCTAGAACTTTATAGCAAGTGCAGACCGTGCTTGAACACCCAGGAAGTCATTCCAAGAGTGACTCGATACTAATTATTGTCGTCAGGGTGGTTAATTAGGTAGAAATGTGGCTGATGGGAAGTTCATTGTGCAGAGCCCCAGAAACACCCAGGGTGATGAAAATGCACCCAGGTGCAGGGCAGGGGGCGGGGGTTACGTGGGCATGGTGGCTCCAAAGTCAAGGGGGAGTCAGAATTTATGGGTGAAAACCGTGGTATAATCAGGGTAGTGGGGGGGATGAGAACTATCCCATTTCATGTCTTGTAGAGATGTCTGTGAAGTCATTCAGAGTGTATTTGCTCAACGACATCTTCCCAGCTCTGTTGCATTTTTTAAAATGTTTATTTATTATTATTTGAGAGAGAGAGAGAGAGAGAGAGAGAGAGAGAAAACACACGTGAGCAGGGGAGGGGCAGAGAGAGAGAATCCCAAGCTGGCTCCGTGCATAACCCAGTGCGGGGCTTGATCTCACAAACTGCGAGATCACGACCTGAGCGGAAACCAAGAGTGAGATGTGTAACCCACTGACTTCCCACGGGCCCCGCACCCCCTCACCAGCTCTTTTGCATTTATCTGCAGTTCTTCCAGCAGGAACAAGTGCAGTCCAATCAGTTGCAATAACGCCTTGGTTCATCTTGATCAGCTTTCACTGGATTTCTTTCTACATATCGGCAGTTCCTGGGGTGATGGGTGTTGAGAGGCGCAGGCTTCCCCTTTCATAAAACTACTGCTTCGTCTCATGGTTATGGGCTTTGGGAGTTGTTTTCCTGGTTTTTTTTGTTTTTTGTTTTTTGTTTTTTTAACTCACAGTGACTTGTTCTATAGGAAAGACAAGGCAGTGTTTTGGAGGGGATTGAAATTCGTGGCATTTGACCTGACACTGGGAAGAGGGCATCAGAGGACGGAAAGCGTATGAGAGGCTTTAATGTTGTTGCCCATTAAGAACTGAAATGAAGTGTCCTGGAGCTGAAGCACCTTTCCAGTCTCGTGGCCACAAGTTACAGCGATGGGAATGATGTGGAAGCTAGACGGACCCAAAAGGGTGTGTGTGTGTGTGTGTGTGTGTGTGAACCTCCACTCACCCCAGAATGTGCTGTTGAACCCTGATCTGGGACAAGGCACCCTTAGTCTCCATACGACCTTCTGTTTCCTGCAATGTCCTTAGGGATTATCATGCACGGGTCTCGTCCCTACAGCCTTTCTTTCTGTGACTGATGTCAGCACATTTCCTTGTACGTCAAGGCTGTTGAGTTAATGGGAAACGCCATGTGTGGGGAGAGGACACCAGCCCAGAGTGGCACATATGACCAGGGTAGCTCGATCCGCCACCACCAGCCCCTTCTATGCTGACCCGCCCATGACTGGCTGCTTAGGATTGGGATGAGTCACGGGGGTTGATAAAGCAGAACTTGTCAGCATGCCCTCAGAGAAAAAGAAAACACTAGACTTTTCCTGTACAGTCATTCAGCTCGACAAACGTTGTTGTCTTGGTCAAGGAGGGCTTGAGGTTTCAAGTTCTAACAAGGATGCACCTACAGCATCAGGGCTTTATTCATCCCTGGCTTGAGGGGGTTGCAGCTGCAATCGGTAAAAAAAAAAAAAGGGTAAAAAGTCTGTGTTGAACTTCCGGATGGTGTTGCTGGCTGCTGGCCGGGGTGCGAAACACAGGAACCGTAGAGACGGGTCAGGTGCTGCTCACCTTTGGGCAGAGTTCTCCATCCCGGCCACACCGGGGCTGTAGGCCCCGCAAGGTCCTGGTCTTTCTCATGTCTTGCTTCTTGCACATCTTGGTCTGGGCCCCCAGCCCTCTCCTGGGCTCTGCAAAATGGTTTACCCGTTCATTCAGAGATGATTTCGGAAGCATCTCTGAACTTGAAAAACCCCGGAGCTGGTGGTAAGAGGCCTAAGTTCCAGATGACAGCGATTAGGATTCATTTGGACCTTCTCTTTGGAAACTGACCCGATGAAAGGGGTGGAGGCCTCATCCCAATCCCCAAGATGCCTCGTGTCTGCTCTCGGTGACCCTTAGCCTTCCCCCGTCTCTGAGTTGGGCTGCTGGCCTTAGAACCGAAAGTGTCTGTGACTCTTTAATGCTACAAGAACAACAGGATTAGGACTGGCTCTCTCTTTTCCAGTCCACCTGCCAATTCCAGGCTGAAACAGAGATTGGCTTGGGGCGGAGTTGGGTGATGTGGGTAGATTATGCCCGGAAGTAAGGAACAGAACCAAACTTTATTAGCAGGGACTAGACTAGTCCCTCACATGTCATTTAATCCTCACAGACATGTGACAGTGGCAGTTATGTTATTACCGTTTTAAGTTTTTTTTAATGCTTATTTATTTTTGAGAGGGAGAGAGCATGAGCGAGGGAGAGGCAGAGAGACAGAATCTGAAGCAGGCTCCAGGCTCTGAGCGGTCAGCACAAATCCGGATGTGGGGCTCAAACCCACGAACCGTGAGATCATGACCTGAGCTGAAGTCAGATGCTTAACTGATGGAACCACCCAGATGCCCCTGTGATTATCATTTTAAAGATGGAAAACTGAGGCAGAGAGAGGTCAAGGAATAGGCCTGCAGACACACAGCTCACAGAGAAGGGCTTCAAACTCAGGACTCAACCAAACTCCTTCCCTGCCAACTGAAAAGTGTAACTGTCGAATGTCTGACACTTCAAAGTCCCGCCTTCCTGTGGTGCTGCGTTTCTGCCATGGCCTTTGTTTTTCACATGCTCCATAGTTTCGTCACTGAGGAAGCTGTACAGTAAGAAGAGGAAGATCATGAACAAGAAAGGAAACATCTCAGTGGCGTTTGCTTCTGACTTCTAACGACTCCCCGTATTTTGTCACCCATCTGCCTTCTAGCTCATGAGGTCTTCGAATTAAAGCATCCTCTGCCTCCCTGTTCTCAGGCTTTAGGCTGTACAATGGGAAAAGACGTTGGCAGGGAAAAGGGAATTTTAAAGCATTATGAAATTTGAATGTAACTTTTTATCTATGAGGGGCCAAAAGATGTCCTACTGTAATCATAACCGATGAGGCCACAAATATATATTGTGCTCGATATGAGACATAGTCTCCACCATCTAGAAACTCAGGAGCGTCGTGAGAGGGAGCGGGAACAGCAGAGAGATGGGTATGAGCAGTGTATGCAGAGGAGGGGCAGTGGAAGGGGTCTGATGGGCACGTGAGTCCCCCCCGAGAGTGGGTGTTCTTAGAACCCCCTGGAGTTGTCTTTGTAGTTAAAACAAAGCAAAACAAAACTGGTAGCTTCCTGTCTTTTTCTTCCTCAGACCCCACATCCTTCCCACCTCTCCTGCCCCCTGACCTTACCGTATTCCTAGGGAATAGGGCAAACGTAGCTCTTGGCCTCCACAGAGGATTGAGGCTGAGTTCAGGGGTTTACATTCAGCAGCGGAGACAGGATGGAGCACATTCCACGTAGCTTGGGTAGACTGCTACACCATGAAGATTCTGGGTAGTTCTTTTAAGGGGAAGAAAAACATTATTATTATTTTTTTTTTTGGCCCCTAATGGACTTCAGGGGGATTAACTAGTATCAAAAGCAAATTTCAATAGAAAGTCATTTGGGATTTTCAAAAACCTCTATCATAAGCTAAAAATAGCTAGAGATTTGAACCACATTATAGGGAAAAAATAAATTTCCTGTACTCAAAACCTTAATGTATTTTCAACCTGCATGTCACTTTAATAGCTTTGTTACATAATTGCTGTCGGAATAATTAGGTTAACACGTTGCACTTCTTATGTCAAGATCATGGTAGAGTTTGAGTTCTCAGCCCTTAACCCGTACGAGGAAATGATGACCACGCATATGACAAACATCTAGCTGATGAGTCAGTGAATTAAATGACGCGTTCCCCAGTGTCACTGATGGAATCAAATGCACAATCAAACAGGTTGGGCTGTTACATCTTCTAATCTTTCTCGCTCAGTTTGAAAGTAGCGTTTGCCTTAAAGAATCTGATCTGCACGCACCGTATCGGTTGGCTTCTGATCCTGGTAACCAAAGCTCTGTGAAGGCGATCCGTCATCACTGTGGGTGAAGTGGATTCATGTGTTTTGTTTTACAGACACCCAAGCTTTTGCTCTTAATCTTCACTCTTTCTCAGGATGTATTCAGAAAGAAAAGAGAGAGAGAGAGAGAGAGAGAGAGAGTTAACATGTTAACATTCAGGCCAATGGGGCTGTCCTCCCTTCTGAGGCCGCCTCTCGAGCTGAGTGGAAGTTTTCATTGTTGCCAAGGTCGGTCTCAGACAGCCGCACCCCAAGGCTTGAAACTCCCTTTCCTGGTCCTCCCCCCACCTGTTGCTTCTCTCTCTCTCTGGACCTCATGTCTGCCTCGCTCCTGGACCCACCCAGCTGTTGCTCCTCAGCTGTTGAATTTTGTCAAGTAGACGTTTCTCTTTTAATTGAACAACACGTGACAGTAAGATGAGAACTTGTGGCCAATTGGGGAAAACCTTTTGTGGGGGTTGGGGGGGGCTGTTGGAGGGCAGATTGCCAGGGAATTAAATGCTTCATTCTGATAGGTATAAATTCTGTTCCTGCCGCCGGACTGGCACCAGATAAGGGTACCTGGTGTAGCCTGACACATCTCGGGATCTTCAAGCGGCCACTGGAACATTCCTATAGAGGTTTGGATGGAGTCTTCGTGTGCAAATCACCACGCTAGACCTTTTCCCTCTGCCTGCGGTTTCTCCTATGTACTCACTTCATGGGACAGTCTTGCGTCTGCCCCCCCCCCCCCATGGTAATGTCTGGAAAGGAATCCCATGGCTCGCTCCAGAGACAGCTGTTCCTAGTTCCGAAACCAGCCTTGGTCAGGGCAAGGCAAACTTGATTTCTCTCGCAGTAATCAACCAACCACAACTCTCTCCACTTTGGTAGTCACCTGCCTCCTCAGACACGCAGCTGTAGAGGGAAGCTTCTGGCATTGTTTGGCTTCCATCTGAGAGAGAAAGCTAGGGGGACAAACAGAAGGCAGCGGCGGTATCATGGAGAAGGGCAAGGGGAAGGGCAAGTTAGAGAGAGAAGTGATGAGCTGGCTGGGCGCTGGGTCTGAGAGACCCACAGTGTTAGCATTTCGTCCCCTTGGAATGGAAGCTTCTGGAAACTCTAGAGGGGTATCTCATTTCGGAGCACGAAGGTACGTATACAAAGAACTGTCTTCATTTTGAGGGCCTCTTCAGAAGGAAGATAAATTCACCATTATGTATTTTTGCTCTATTAAAAACAGATTCAGAAAAACACAAGATTGCAAAAAACCAGGAGCAGCTGTTCTCAAGGGAGAAGGAGTGCTTATAATTCCCGTAAAAAATGTAAAATAAGACTCTAATAACTACTTCATCTTCATTGGCATTTAATTTTACTTAAGTCATTTAAGGGATGTGACAAAGTCACCATTCCAGAAGCTTTCCATTGAAAATGGGGTGGGGGGTGTGTGAATCATAAAGTGATCATTTTACATTTATAATTGGCGATAAAAGTATTTTTAAGGGATGCCTTTATGGAATGAAGGGAAGATATATTTAAATGTATTGCTTGAGGATCTGTTTGGGTTTTTTTTAAGCACATAAAAAAACACCATTGTTTATTTTTGCAAGTTGCTAATGAAACTGAAGAGAGCCAAGAACAAACACATGGCCACAAAGTCGGATACTCTCTCAGGTACTTAAAATTCATGTGGATTTCAAATTTATTGGCTAGAAATGATGGGAAATCCCCTTGTAGGGCCTGTGTTTCTTGCTCCAAATGGCTCTGAGCACATTAGGTTTTTTTTTTTTTTTAAACCGGAACAGCCATGTTAATAAAATTTGAATTTGAAAATGTGATAGGGGAAAGATGTTTTGGATTCCAGTTTGTAAGGATGAGCCAGAAGTGTGTGTGCCGTGGTGGGGGGCCCTTTTGTGAAGACGGTGGGTCTATGATAACATGGCTGGGAGTGTTTTGCTTTGAAAGAGATTGCAATGTAGCACATCGCGTATAGGAACAATTAAAAACATGGAAATTGATCATGAAATATACAAGGTTGTCTGTAGGGGGGAAAATGCTTGCAAACACTAATCACCATACACCAAGCACTAACTTACGGTATAAACTTTTTGCAAAAATGTTGAAAGCTCCGTGACTAAGGGACTGTCTTCTGGCTTGTTGATAGAGTGGGGAGACTGGGATAGTATTCTTCCCTGCAGTGTGTCCTCTCCGTACAAATGCATTTATTAGCACGCTGTTTCTATTGAGATTTTTTTTTTAATGCCAGTGATAATTCAGCGCTCAAACAATGACCACTGGAGAAAACTCAGTTTGAGATGAGGCATGGGCGGGGGGGGGGCACGCGAAGCAGCTTGCTGAAACAGCACAGAGCACCCGATTGCCTTGGAAGGCCTCATATAAAATGAGGTCATTCAGAAACTTTCCCTTGAAGTGCTTCCAATTCTTGAATTGCCTTTTGTTTGGGAAATGAATAGCAAGTTGATTAAAAAAAAAATAGACAATTAGGGAAGGTAGGGGGATGGGCCTAGGAAAGAGCTTAAGGTTTTTCTACAATGCGGCGCAAACTATGAGGAATTTTCAGTGTTCCCAACAGACCCGTCCTCAGTGATGTCAGCACACAGTGGTGTCACCAACCAGGTCATGTCCACGAGAGGGGCCCGCTGATGAACTCGTCCCTTTTCACTGCTGCTGCTAAGATCCTTGGCTATAAAATAGCTCCACTGAACCCGATGAACAGCGGCCCAGTGGAGCTGTCTGCCAAATAACACCAACGGCCAAAACATGATACCTGATGGCTCATTACCGCATGGAAATTAAAAAAGGGGCCCCATTGAGTTGTGTTTAGATTGTGTTTTTTCCTCCTGCCAAAGCAGTGAGACGAGAAATTTACGCTTTTCATCAGGTGGTATTGGGTCGGGTGTTTTTGTTTTCGTTTCTAGATTTGAGAGCTTTTGAAATTTGTATTTTTTAAAAGGGCTATGGTGTATGTGCTACGATCACGGAAACAACACCCTCTGGAGGGTGTGTGTGTGTGTGTGTGTGTGTTGTTTCTCTTTGGCACCTACATCAAGTGCCTGTGCAATCACTGTATTATTTATGTATTTGGCAGCCAAACTATTTAAACTCAGCGACACTCCATAAGCGTTCCTTGGTTCACATCATCAGGGTATCCCGCGTGAGTTTTCTTTTTATCCTTGACCCTGGTTTTGCTTCTAACTTTAAAGGGCAGAAGCACATGGGCTTTGAAAACTCTGGTACACTACAGTTGTTAAATAAGGCAATAACCTATGCACTTGTAATTCTTTCTCTATGACCTACTTACATACTACTTCACCCTCCTTATAACATGATTAAAAGCCGCTTCGAATCCACTATGGCCTCAGGGGATTTGAGACTAGAATGTAACAAAGTGCTGAGAAGGCTTAAGTCAGTAAGAGGGCTTCCCTACAGCTTCTCCCAACTAACTCACATGCAATTAAAGAGAAACTAAATATTTCACGAGTGTGCACGTTAACGAAGCGTTTTCTACCTTATAGAACGGAGATATGTATGGAGCTGCATTCCACAGCTGATTTGAAACTATGTTTCTTTTTGATGAATGCGGTTGTGTTTTGCTTCTGTTCCAGAGGCCAGTTCTGTTCATTCTTAAAATAAATTTGTTACACGGTCAGCTCATTATATACATTTGGGATTTATATAAATAATGTATGAAAACCAAGCACTGACAAGGTTGGTCTCATTTATCCAGTTAATTACTTTATTAAGATTATTGAAAGACAACAAAATTCTTATCATTTGAAAGGCAGCCTATAGTAGCAAGAAGAGGCAGTAAGTTACACTTAGTACGAACAGGAAAACTTTGGACATTTTGGGCCTAAGAATTCATTTCATTGCATCTGTTTTTCAATTTCTGTTTTTCAATTCCCTATGAACCTAGACCTTGTTCCTCAGAAAGGCAATATTTTAAAATGAAGGTTCGTCCTAGCCCTGCATCTGTCTTGGAATTAGAAGTGCCTAGGTCAATGCCAGATATATTTTTCAGCTGAAGAAGGAAATCAAGTCCATTAAGTATGTATGGACTTAATTGAATACTCCAGGCCTGTTACTTCGTGTTACTCAATCCGTCCGTCAAGCCTGGATTTAAAATTGATAGGTGGATTTAAAGTTGGAATATAAGCATCTGTTTTCATTCATAATCTCCAAAGATGGTCAGTTCTCATGATCGCACAAGAAGTTGTGAGAAAAGATCTTTTCTCTGAATAATGGTGTCTGATACATCACACTTACACCTGGTGTATTTAACTACACGTGACTTAGTTGTTTAACCCTCTGGCTGCCGGGACTGTACCCCAGGCTGCTGGGTCAGTACAAAATGAAAGCGATTACCATAAGAGGCAAACTGTAATTCTGGTATGCGATTTATGATGTTGCTTTAGCACGTGAAATATGAGAAGTTTCACGTCCCTGTGACCTTGTGAAAAGTTTGGTTTCATCTAAATAACCAAACAAAGCAATGACAACAGAAAATTAGAACATCAGCGTCCACTTACCTTCCAAGAATTTTTGCAAATCACTTGGGAAAATTAAATTCCCTGCTTTATTCGAGATTTTTGCCATTTTTTCCTCCATTCCTGTTAGTAAATGGTCACACATCTTAAATGGATGTTTAAGCTTCATGGCCAATGCATTGCAGCTCTCACAGTCTTTCAGTAAAGTCAGTGGTTTTTCATCATTAAATACTAGAAATGTTTTCTTTTTAAAAGAAAACGTGATTACTGTGATTCGCATTTTTTCAGTCCCTTATCCGAACTTGAGCGTTTTTCTGAGATGATACAAAGGAAAGGGAATTGTGTGGAGATTGACTCCTCTTTGTCCTTAAAGCCTCGAGATCAGTCCCTAAATGTCACTTGGGCCGTTTATCTGATATTTACTTTGGCTAGCCCAGAAGGCTAGATCGGTTATTCCTGTGAGTTCACACGGTGGCTAGCAGATCGCCCCGAGGAGCGTTTCAGCAAGCACCCGCAAGGCTGTCCTTTCTCCCGGCTTCGGCTAGGGACTTGGGTTTGGACCCGCATGCGATGCGGGCAGTACAGGGGCCCCGAACCCACGACAGAGGTCGTCCGGGCCTCGGGCCGGGCGCCGTGCACACGGGCAAGCCAGCGGCCCCGGGCCGCGGCGGCGCGGTGAACTAGTTCGCCTCGCTGGAGGCTGGGGGCCCTGGGCGCGTCCGGCTATTTTTGCAGGCGGGTGAGCGCAGCCTCCGCAGCCGCGGCCCCGGGCGGTCCCTCCCTCCGGGGACCGC